>NC_092828.1:49710791-50026927 GCF_039878825.1 Excalfactoria chinensis
AGCTATATTTGCCTATTTTTTTTTCCAAGTAACTAGAACATGTTATCCAAGAAATGTGCACTATAAGTGTAACTTATGGATCCACTCCCCTCTCGCTCATCTGCTTAGATTGCCAGAGTCCTTTTATTGTTAACTGCAAAACCTTTCATACCTCCCTCCAGCACACCCATCAAGCCAATGCTTGAGAGCAAAAGCATTAAAATAGGTGCCTGTTTTTTATTTGTATTTGACTCGACTGCAAATTTGTCAGGATTAAGATTGCTTGCATGTCTTCTTATACCACTAGGTTCAGGGACAAGTCCACAGACATTCTCCTTACTTGCAGTTTATCTCCATCTTTGCAATACTATCTGTGTATTCCATCCCCTTGCTTTGCAGAAAGAGCAGAGACATTCCAGGGGAGATCTCACAGAGGCACAGGATCCCTGAGAGAAAGACTGTGAGAGACACCACAGTACAAGCCAACATCCCACAGAAGGGACAGAAGAGGAGAGCAGGTAAAGGTGGAGCATCTACCATCTGCAAGAAGAGAACTCACAGAACGGCAAATGAGAATGAGGGGAAAAAAGAACACTTGAAGGTTAAAAAGATCATAGGCATAGAAAATGAAAGAATAATTTAAAAAGAGAGAGAGAGAGAGAAAAAAAAAAGCAGGTAAGGGGACAAAGGAAAGGGAATAAAACTTTAGGTGGATGCAATGATTCTGAAGCAAAAATGTACCAACATAACAACAACCACAAAAAGAAAATTAGAAAGCATACTGGCATGTATTATTGAAGCCAGTTATTTCTGGTTTTCACTCCTGCATTACTTCACTGACGGAGCATCTCAGATCTCTTCCGCTACTCTTCACCCCGCAGGTCAGTAGGACAGTCACTTAACTGAAGAGCAGCAAGACTGCAAGACTTGCAGTCTTTCACTGAAGAAAAGCCTTGTACAGTTGAGGGACAGACCTGGATGTGAGAGCTATGTGAGGGAGCTGTCGTTCAAACAGAGCAATGAGGACCAGCAAGCCTGCCAGGTTCATCCTCAATGTCTCAGCTTTCAAGTTATAATAAAAACTCTTCTTGAGCCATAATACAATTCTGCTCTGATCCACCTCACTGACTTAGTCTTTCTATCTACCTTTCTGGTCTTCACCTGTCATTTTTCTCTCCTTTTCCTTCTAGCTAATCTGTGAATTGGAGAGTCTCCTTGCTGCCTGGCTTCTGCTAGACTTACTCTGCTCTATCTAAATTTCACAGTACTTAAATCACATCTGAAAAGAGTATTTCTTTAAACATACAGTTTTCTTCCCTTTCTAACTCAACACTGTGATTACATATTTATTTTTCCAAGCCTGTTGGAAGCCAATTAGGGAAAGAAACCCAACACCGTAAAGCTAGAAAACTAATGAAAATGGAGCTCTATTGAAGTTGGCTGACCCACAGGCTGGCTAAGAGTGCAGAATTAAAACCAACCCAATGGGCATCGCAACAGGGGGCTGTGCCTGGCAGCTGGGCAGGGAAGAGAAGCCTGTGTATGCAAAGGATGTCTGGCAATCAGAACATTCAACTCCTACATTTGCTTAGAATTTGGGACGACAACAGGGAAAAGAGGGTTACTTTTAGAGGGTAAGAAGTTTAAGGGCATGTGAGGTTTTGGAAGGACAAGACTAAGTCTTACCTTCATTCAATACCTTGTCATTCATTCAATACCTTGCAGCTGACCTCTCCCCTTAGCTCTTCATTTCATCCTTCATCTTTGTCACTCCTTCCTATTGTCACAAAAAGTCTGAAATCTGGCATAGGCTGCAGCCACCTATGGAACTCTACAAAACATCAGAAACAGACAGCCTTTTAAAACCTCATCTGCAAGGCAAAATAACCGCTCTGCAGTTATCTGACTCGTGCTTTTCACCACAGTGACTTATGTCAGAGTGACTAATGAAGCAATCATCTAGGAATAGCTCACACAGTATTTTAGCACTCTAATACAGTATGTGAATTTAAAACAAAAACAAAAAAACAAACTCCCAGGGCAAATTATTTAGGATTTTCACATTTGGGAGAGGGCGTAACCACTGTTTTTGCTGTCAATAGGGTTAATACTGAACACTTCTGGAACCTTATCCTAGTTCTGTGAACACACTAAAAGGGAAAAGAAGCTAGTGGCTCGAATCTGCTGTTACATCTTCCTTCTATCTTGTGCATGCCAATAGCCTGATACCACTACAGTAAATATTTGCAAATCAGGCAGCAAGAGCCAAGCTACTGACGTACTTGATTTCTAGGGTAGCTTCCTTCTCTTGGGATGTATGAGCAGTAAATGTCACTACAGCATTGCTAATTAAGTCTACAGTGTGCACCATGAATATCAAATGTACACCTATTACAGCATTTGGGCAATATGGTGACATGGTCTACAGATAACTTTGATAAGGTCAACTAAACAAACCAACTTTGAGTGCATAATCCTTTTCTAATCTTTCAATGGTAATATACAAAACATTACTTTTTCTTTCAAAATTTGTCTTATGTCTTATATACTCATCGCAGATTCTGAATAATTTCAGTCTTTATTAATCCACTTATCATCACCACTAGCATAAAATGTGATTATAGAGAAAGAAGATACATTTTGCCATACTTAACACTAAATTCTGCATTGTTCATCTATGATTGTGGGCAAAGGTTTCCACATCACCCTCACTGATTATATTTCTTTAGGCTCAGAAAGTTTTTCTTCCACTCAAGGCAAATCTTTCGGCTCTTCTCCTGTTAATACCCATGAGACTGGGAACGTGGTTCAGGTACCGAGTCTCCAGCAGCTCACTCTGTATCTTTATGGTTTGTATTGGGCCTACCTGAGTGGATAACAAGGGAGAGATGGAAGAAATGGTTGACTCTGCGCAAGGGGAAGCCATCTCAAGTCAATACACAGCCATTTTTTAACCAAACTTAGTTCTTTAACAATGTAACTTCCCAACCAAAATTATACCTTTTTTGAAGATAAGTAATACATATAAAATATAGAAAATTGAATTTCCAATTAAAATATTATTTTAGTAAATAAAACATCTTTACTGTCATTTTAATGAGCAGCTGGGTAGGAATATGGCTGCTGGCTAGGGCCAGCCCACTACATACAGTAGAGAATCTGAGACAAAACCTGCAAGAAACATTTGTTTTAATAGGAGGAAAGACACCGGGGAGTAGGTGATGAAAGTGAAAATTACCATACCTCAGTCTTACATTCTGATCTCAGTTACACTCTAGTTTTGCATTGAAGCAAATGAAGTTACCCCATATTAACATCAAAGCAATCTGAGAAAATTATCTGGTCCCCAGCTCTCAACATGAAGCAAATAAAGACCTGTTACCTAAGCCATGCTGAGGAGCTTATGCACACTTTCCCACTCAACTTGAGCAACAATATTCCCTAAGAGCACGTATAATTATTAGCTTGGATCTTGTTCAAATATGGAATTGTGCCATGGAAGGTACAATGATTTCTGTATAAACAGTAATTATTTCTAAGCAACAAGTTCAGGCATGAAAATAATCTTTGAAATTGCTAGATTGAGTGCTTTCTGAAGGGTGACTTGGAAATGGGACTGATTAAGTTCAAAAACTGACTGCAGAGAAAGCACTTAATTGCTCCATGATCAGGTGTTATTCCCTCTACCGTAACAAAAGCCACAGCAACTCTAGCCCCTCTCTGTCCCATCTTATTCTGGGTATCTAATCTAACCGTTCTTTTGTCTGCAACCAAGACAGACCACTTATCCTTACAGTACTCATTCTCTTTTTGTTCTATACAGTCTACCTTTGGGCCTGGCAGTGTTTGTATGCTTGAGAGTCTTGTAGTATAGAGGCTAACTGTTGCTGGTTTTATTTAACCAAATGCTGGTTTGGCATCTGATAGTATGGGAGTCATACAAGACATGCACAAAACTCAATGTCTGTAGTCAACCATTCAGATTTAAAGAGGTTCTGAAAAGTAGAGATCTATTTGGATGAGATATGGCAAGAGATGGCAGTAGATGGTAGCTCAGCTTCTCAGGTCATTGTTTTTTTTTGTGGGAAGATATCAGGCTGGGCAAATTTAGAGGAAAAAGAACTTTGATAACCTTATGAGATTTTTCTACACTTTCTATTGCAAATGTAAGCTATGCATCCAAGGTCTCTCTGCCTAGTACACTCTCATTTATAACAGGCAGCTTTAAACTTCCAGTTACTGCACATTCCTTCCTTCACTGTTTAATGTAGAAAGACCAAGTGCTTTAATTAATTCAGCAGCAAAGTTCTGGATATTGTATACAGTTCTCTGGTAGATGTCATACAGCTTGTTCCCAACTCAGCCAGCATTGCAAAGGTCTTGAGGCTGGCACAGTTAGGTTAGTACAAATTAAGATTCCCACATGTCTTTACAGATAACAGTGCTGTTTGCCCCCTGGTTGAAAAGAATGCTAGATACAACTCTGCATGTTAACTACTGGTCAATACTACGTAGCACAGCTTCATAATACTGAAATATGGGTTCAGTCATAGGTCTCCTGAGGGGCTATAAATAGCTGTGTGTGTTCTTACAGATGCACTCCAAGCACTTGCTAAGAAGAACATTGCTTCTTTTAGGGACATTGGCTTCTCTTGATTTCAGAATCTACTTGGACACAACAGTTGAAGTAACCTGTGCATGGAAAGAAAAGCAGGAAGCTCAGAGAAAGGGTTGCTGCAGCAGAGTGCACAGTCCAGTGTTGTACCTCTCTGTATCTTATTTCTGAAGCTTTTGATTTCTCATAATTTGGTCAGTTTTGCTAGAGGATCTTTATCCTCTGTTGCCTATTTATATCTTTACCACAAGAGAAACAGGCTATATTCCTGGAGCTGAAAAACTCCACAGAAATTCAAGCACAACCAAATCCAGGATAGGTGCAACCCATTCAGAAGACTACTAAAGAGAGAAATGGAGAGGAGGTCTTGACAGTAAAAGCATGAGAAAAACAGGAAGCTACCCAAAGACTTTCAAGGATCATTGGAGACACTCTTAGAGATTACGTAGAGGATATCATTCCAGAAGGACATATAAATCTTGTGAATGCTGTATCCTATTTGACAGTCCTGTGTTAAAACGTGGATGACTAAATTTAACCTCAAAACTTCCTAAAGCAGGTTGATGAGGACAATGAAAGAAAAAGAGCAGAAAAGCAGCTAGTGGAACAGGAAGACAGAAACACTTTTATCAGCTTTGCAATGTGCAGTTGTCACCTAAAGTGCAGGAACTACTGTGAACTCAGTTTTCTACCTATCCTTCATGTATGTATGTAGACTACACAGAAGATATACCCTTGCCTGCTATGTAACTCAAAAACATTTGCATTACCTTTAAGCAGACTAAAATCTATATATGCATGTAAGAGGGTGGGATGGATTTCCCAGTCCCAGATTCTACATGAGACTTGCACTCACCTCAGCAATGTCACTGGCATCTACTCTGTTAATAGCACAACTGTCTGGGGAACAGAGTCTTTGTTTTTGGAAAATTATAAAGTATCTCTATCTAGCCCAATGTTTCTTTATTTTAATTAAACTCTCATGCATATCTAGGCCTTGGAGGCTGAGTAGAGCTCCTATTAAGCAATATCACCATTTCAAAACAACTTCAGATTATATATTGGGTCTGTAGATGCTTCAAGTTCTTAGAACTGCATAAAGTTCTATTTTTTTATTTTTTTTTTTTAAATGATTACTTGGGAAGTGATTTGGGAGAAGATTTACGTAGAAGTCTGTCATGTTTTCCAGCCTACAGGAAGCGTGAGGATACATTACATGACTCTGAAGTCCTCCAGAACACATAAATGGTGTTTCAAGGGAAACTAGATTATAAACAATACATACCCATAACATCAGCTAATTTTAAATGCAATCAGCATTCTTCGTGCAAGAAATATGTCATAAAGAAACATATTTAAGAAATGAAAAACAGTTTGCAAATGTTACGTGAGCCTCTTAGATTAAAACTAATTCTACTCACAAATGAGAAATTAAATGCATACACTGCATACCAGGAATCAAACCTGTCCATGAACTGGGGGTATCTGACATTTCCATCTTCATCAAGGGGGATTCTGTCAAGTAGCAGCTCAAACTCTTCATCAGTAATCTCCACGCCAAACCTGAAACAAACAGCAGTTAGCAGCACTAGCTGGCGGAGTTCACATTTGGGTCAACAGTACCCACAATACCCTGAGCATATGGCTGCCATTAACTCTTTGTTACTGCTTCGGTCCTCAAGATCAAGAGCACCACGTGAATATCAGAGGTTAATCAGGGTTTTGATCGCCTCAGCTTTCTCAAAGAAAGAAATTCTACCCGAGAGTCCTGGCCTTGGTGAGGCACAGAAATAGAAATACTAGCATATTGAGCTGTGTGCAATTGTCCTCTATAAAAAAGTTATTCATTACACTAAAACACTGGTATTGCTTAAACTAGTTAACTCTGAAAGGCTTTTCATTTGGACTGTTTAGCATGAAAGTAAATGGAGAGAAAAACTGTCTTTTCGAGAAACAGCTTCTTAGTGCTTTTGGAAAGCATTTCATAATGGCTTTAAAGACATTTTGCATACAAATATTTAAAAGTGTCAGTGTTTATTCATCAGCAAGAAAGTGTTTTCACCTCCCCGGAACAATCAAAACATAATCCTTGAAATAGTGGCATAAACAGGAATGACTTAAGCAATAATAAAGAGCCAAGGCATCCATTCATCATTTTGCAAAGCTGATAAAAGTCAGCTGACTTATGGAGAGATACATCCTGGTTTTGGCAAGGCGGTGAAAGGGTACACAAAACATAGCATTTATTTCTTGTTTTGGTTTCATCGCCTTGCTTTCCCACTTTATGTAACCCAAGAAATCCTTCCGTTAGAGTGCCACAGCAGCTTCTTATGGGAGTTTCTGACTCCCAGGTTTGGAGCACGGCAAATGGCTTATTTATCCTGCTCTATCCTCGGCAAGTCTGACGAGGAGGGCAGATAGAGCTGCTTTTGCATCTGCCCTCAGCTGACTGTACTTATTTTACTGCCTTTCAACTTTGCTTGTCTACATTCATTATTCATTTACACACGTGCATTTATGGAAGCTTGTATTCTGCCAATAAAAATACACGTAACCAAAGTAAACGCACAACATTTTTTCCCTATGAAGAATAGAAAATCCAATTTGGCTGGGGAGTTTCAGTAAGAACAGATTCTCAGGAATCCATAACTGTTCTGGGGCTAAAGAACATTGCACGGGTGCACTGAAGATTAGCTACTTGAACATGTAATCAATGGACAAAATCTTCTGTTTATTGCTATCTCCTAATCTGCCTATCTATCATTTGCCTCAAGGGATGACATGCCAGAAAGGATTAAGGGCTGTATATTAGGCATAAGCAGTTGAGAAGCTATGCTGAGAATCAATGTGTAAACTGGCCACCTTGCAGGTCTGCAACTAAAACAGATGGATTGACCACTGCTCATTACTTTATCACTTCTTTGTGTATAGTCATATTCACAAAGAAATATAGGTAGGTTCCACATAAAATAACACACGAGATCCAAGGAGGAACAAGAGCAGCACTTCATACAACATTTGTGATTTTGTGTAGAGCAAGAATGTGTCTGGGGGAAAAAAGTGCATTTTTTATATTCCACACAGTATCTTCAAATGGGCGAGACAGTGGCAAATTCACTACCTGTTCAAAAAGCAAAACTAACTTTTTGAACACTGTAACGTTCTGGAATTAAAAACAAGAATTGCTGGGGCCTAAAATGCAGTCAAAAAGATCTGAGAAATGGGTCTTACCCACTTTGTCCTCGTTTACAGTAAAACTATCAAAGAAAGGCCCCACTTCTGTCAACTTCATCTGCCTTGTACAAGAGCTTTTGTAAACCCTAGAGGCAGAAATTCACACACAGATCACTCCAGTTCCTTTAGCTGCAAATAAAGAACTTCTCAATAACTAGTTAGGACGGCCTCTCTCTGGATGCTGGCTAATATTGTTATTTTTTTGTCATTTCTCCCAATAACCAAATGAAAAAACAACCAAACAAACAAACAACTTGATAGGAAAATGGGTAGTGAATTTCTTGGGACTGAACCTTTGTCATGACCCTCTACTGAGAATATTTCTCACTTCTATGGGTTCAGTAGAGCTCTGGATAATTGCTCATTTGATTTCACTTAGAGAGGCTGATAGCCTGAGCTAGATAAGATTTCAGTAACATGGAATGAACCACACCACTGTGCCTATTGCAGTGAGGGCTTCTAATCATTTCTTTCGTAAGAATGTCTCAACATGTTCTCCATATCAAGATATACACAGAGAGGACTGGAGAAAAGGCTTGGCTAGGCTTAATGCTCAAGAAAGCTACTGAACTGTCAGCTGTCGGGATGGATTCTTTTACACTCATGGAGCCACTGCGTAAACACCAGGTATACTACCAACAGTCTACAAGTATATTTTATAAGAAAAATGCCAATAGAATTTAATGAACTCAATAATAATGACATTTCTACCAGGAGGATGGGCAAGAATCATGCTCTCATGGATGCTTTGCTGCTTATCTTTGGTATTACTTAACAACCTTCACACTGTTCTGATTGCAGCACTGCTGGTCACACACAACTCCTCCTTGAACCTAGCTGGGGAAAAACAGCTGTCTGGAAAGAGCTCAGTGATCTCTGGGCACCACAGTCTCTCTTAGATGTCAAAGCCATGTCAATGTTGAGGGACTCCAAGTTCCTCAGACACATTTAGGGAGATGGGAGCTGATCCTGAAGCTCTGGTCTAAAAGTATGCCTGTGTACATCCTGTGAATCCTACTGAAACAAAGTGGGAATCAATACAGGGTTCCAGAGGGTGCCTCTTTCCCACTTATTGTATCCAAAAAATCAGAAAATACATTGACTGATCTAAAAGAGTAAAGCTGGGGGAAGGGAGGTACAACGCTGCACCAACTTTGCATACTGACATTTTCTCCATTATTAAAATTCCAAAGACCTATTTTACATTACTGATCTCAGGATTTCTGGAAGCATGCTGTGACTACATTACATCCAACGTGCTCACTGATGTGGAAACAGAAAAAGCATTGAATGAAGAGAGTGTATGGCCTATACCATTTGTTATCCCAAACACTGATATTATACTTTTCATTCTGGACTTCCCTTCAAGCTTTACAAACATATCCAAGATATACAAAAGCAGTAAACAGGAGGATCAAGTGCGCCAGCATGCAAATGCAGCCACCTGAAACTAAGCAATGATTTAACCAAACAGCAACAGCACACAACAGACGAATCACTGAGTTCTCTAGGGCACATTTTCAAAGGCAGGTGCAATGGGCAGGACTTGAGAAAAAGATATCTATTAACTGGAGGGCTAAGCCTATTTAGACAGAAGCTGATGCAAAATGCAAGGGACTGGTTAACATTGAGGTTGAGAGAAAATGCTTTGGCAGGAAGCCCAGAATGCTGGCAAAGGGAGCACCTGCAAAAAAAAGCCACATGTGGTTTGTTGTACCAATACCTACATTTGCACATACAGACTGGGAAACTCTTACTTCCATTTTATCATACGTTTAACATCTGCAGTATCCTCAAATTAAGGCATCTCACACCTTAAATCAAAGGAACAGAGAGGTAGATAAGGTACATTGGGAAATTCAACAAGTATTTCAGTGAGTTGTCAAAGTACCATTTAATCGTCTATAAAAACACCATTCCTGGATACCAAGGTAACAGCAAGTTTTAGAGAGGTCATTAGGGGAAGATAGAAGGCACAAACCTTAGTAAGCAGGCAATTGGGAAGAAGTATAGAAAGCAGAGAGAAAGAACTTGCTTAGCATCAAGACTAGCATGCTCCAGCAGAGATGGCATAGCAAATAAGATAGTAAACCAGGTCAGAAGAATAGGTGAGCCTAAAACCATTTGAGGTAAGAGGCATTGATAATGATCCAGTTTTACAGAGAAATAAGAGGGAGGAATTTTCCAACAGGATATGATATAGCTTGAAAAATAAGGGAACTACTCAGCAATGTGACCTCAGATCTGTTCAGGGAACAAAGCAAGGCAAGGTATATGCAATTCGTGAGAAAAAACAGGCAGTTGTTAGGTGCACAGCCATTACATATGAGTGGGAGCCCACCAAGTTGATGGATTTGAGAGTGCTGGTTGATGAAACACTAAACATGAGCCAGCAGTGTGCACTTGCAGCCCAGGACAACAGCATCGCAGTCTGCATCAAAAGAGAAGCAGCCAGCAGGGAGAGGGAGAGGACTGCACCTCACTACTCTGCCCTTGTGAGGCCCCGCCTGGAGTACTGAGTCCAGATCTGGGGCCCTCAATACAGGAATGATGTGAAGCTGCTGGAGCGGGTCCAGAGGAGGGTCACAGGGATGATCAGAGGGCTGGAGCACCTCTCCTATGAAGACACTCTGATGGAGTTAGACTTGATCTTTGATTCTATGATTTTTAAAAGACATAGACCTGATCTCAGTGAGCTCATTTCCACTTGCCAATGTGCAATGTTCCACATGAAAATAGAGGAGTGTTCCACCTTATCTGTCCATACAGACCTGTATGTTTTGCATCAGTTAACACACATAACTTTTTCACCTTCATATATTGAAGACTATAGCAACTCCAGCTGAACAACATAAACACCCTGCTTCTTAGCACCACTATGCAAGTTTCATTCAATTAAACTTATTAGGGTTACCATAAAATGATGTGAAAGAGCGAAAATTTGACACACTAACTCCTACAAATGCTGTCTGAATCTGCCACCTGAAGCAAACTGCATGTCCAAACTATTTTAAGCCAGATTCCAAGGTCAGCACTTAAGCCAGTCTTCTCTTTGCTATTTACTTCAAGGACTGACTGAGTAGCTGAGAATTTGGCACAGCAAGTGTGGCACGTGCATGAGGGGCAGAGATTTCTTTAACAAATTCATCAGCATTGGCTTATAGTTTAATTGCAGTTAATGCACAGCTTTTCCTTATTATCTTATTCAGCTGAGCTTTGAGGAATTCAATTAAGATATCTATTGTACTGCAGAAAAAAAACCCAAAACTGTACGGCAGTGCTGTCAAGGGGTCATGATACAATTAGAGTTCTATCCAACACTCCAGCCGCTCCTCACTCCAACCAAGCTTTTGACAAGCTCAATGAGGCATTTTCTACACTGAAAACAAATCAGTGCTGAATACAGCCTGTTCGCTGCTTCCTTTATTCCAAGTGTGCCCTGCCATCTAGCGGCAAGGACATTCCAAAAATACCATCTTGAATACCATCTTGTTTTTCTCAGAAGGCAAACCTTGTATGGAAAACTTTCCTCGTCCTAATGTACACGCTTCAGATTTAACTGCAAATCAGTTGAAAAATACCACAAAGAAAAAACGGAACCTGCCTAACCCATATTATGCTGAAATGCATAATCCACGAGCAACTTCTATATGTAGTTTTGCAAAAAGTTAAGCCCCTTTTTCTTGTTAACTGTCAAAGAGAAATTCATGCATTGTAGCTCGAGAGAACCAAACCTTTGCATTCTTTTTCCATATACAGTTTTCTCTACCTAGTTGCTCTAAAGCTAAAGAGTTTCAGACCATACAGTGACAGCAGTTATTCAGAAGGAAATATGAGGAGGTAGAAGAGATTCATGAAGGGTATATAAGAATGAAGTACAGCCACAGCATAAGAACTACCCAGCTAAGCCAAAATTGACATGTCTATTCCAGTAATGTCACTTCTGTCATTTTCCCTCACCCAAGCCAGACATTCTCATGCTTGTGCCAGCATAACAGCTTCAACTCACTATAGGGGACATGCTGGAAACTTACTTGCTTTTGGCAGGCTGCACAATTGCTGGTGCTTACTTGAGAGGAGACGGGACACACATGACTGTAAGGGAGAGTGAGCTAAGAGCTGCAATTGAGTCATCAGTCTCTTTGTGCTAACTATGAAACTGCATCTTCAATTTCTTATCTACTATGCATTAATGTCAAACAGCTCTGTTGTACTGGATCTGGCTGAATAGTACTTGTACAGCATCAACATTTTTGCTTACCCTGCCCCACTCCAGCAAGTAGGCTTGGAGGAACAAGAAGCTGGGAAAGGACACAAGCAGGACAGCTGACTAACTGGCAGAAGAGATTTCCCATCCCATGTAACGTCATTCTCAGCATTAACAGGTGGAGTACAGTGTCTCTCAAGGTAGCCACTGTAGCTGCTGCTCAAGAGACTGGCTAGTCATCAGTGGGAGGTGGTGAGCAATTGCCTTACATCGCTTTCTATATTTCCTCTTTCCTTCTCTTATTAAACTATTAGTCTTGACCCATGGGTTTTCTTGCTTTTATTCTTCCTACTCTCTATCCTGTCCAACACGGTGAGGAGTGAGTGACTGACTGCATGTTTTGCTTTTGAAGTTAAAAGTTCTACCTCCCCACTGATAGATAGTACTAAATAAAGAAAATCATTCCTACCTGCACTCGTTTGCTATCTGAAATTCCCAATGACTAATCCCTTTCTCTTCAACTTGTTGATTTTTCTGAGACAAATGTAGAAAAGACAAAACTATACTAAGAAAGCACAATTTCATACTCATTGAAAGCAAATGACCCCCAAGACGTTAAAAGGATTGACCTACATTAAACCAGAGATAGCATCACTTGGCAAAAAGGCCCAGCTCTGTTTCAAATATCCTGCCTACCCTACATGGTAAAGGGAAAAGTGCCTCCTTTCCCCTTCCCAGTACACAGCTCCAGCCCATAGAATACTCCAATTGCACTGCATTAAACAGCATAAGACTAAATGGAGTTTTCAAAAATATCACTTTCTATAAACAATACATTGGAGATCTCTCATATAACACAGCACAGCAACAAATCATTTGGGATGCTTCACTGACATATTTTGAACTAAACAATTGCTTATGAACCAGTTCTCTGTGACTTGCTCCAGAATCAAGACTATTACATTGTGAAAGCTCTCCAGATCACAGTTATCACCAGTAAGTATATAGCATCATATCCACACATTTTTTTATGCTTGTGTTGCCACATCACAACTGCAAGGCAGCCGCAGAATTTTGCAAAGAGGACAGGCATCATCCTGGGGTCCAGTGGCTCTGTGACCCATGATGTCCACTGTTTTTCAGTCTTGGGGGTAGAATTAGGCAGTGAATAGAGAATGCCAGACACCCACAGCTGAAGGTTAACCAAATGTCAAGGTTTCCAAGTTGCCAGGGAGTGTCTTCCTCAAGGGACATTACCACCTGGCTCTTCAACGCATTGACCTATCAGCTTCATGTGCACTGGTGATAGACAGGGACTGAGGAGCCTCTCCACTGACCACTATGCTTGTTGTTTGTCTGTTCCTTTAAGGTTTGTTTGTTCCCACGTGCTCTCAATGCTCACTAATGGATGATAACCCGTAGAGCAACTCATAGTAACAAAACAAAAACAAAAAAGAAAGGGAAAGTGAAAGAGTATTATCTTTGGAAAAGGATCTCTTTCTTCTATCAGGTGAATTTCCTTTGATTTGAGCTTCACCAACAGTTTATATTCACAGATGGTTCTCAAATTATACACAATAAACGTGATTAGACAGACACTTACCAGGGTGTAGCCAAGTGGAATGAAATCAGACTGAAACAACTTTGCCAAGCTGGCTTTGATTGCAGTCACAGCAGATGATGTACTGATTCTCCCATCCCTGTGAAATCTAAGAAGGAAAACACAAGGCACGATCAGAGTTTACCCATTTTTTTTTTTTTCCAACCAATATTTTCAGTTACTGAGACTACACATAAAACATATTTTTTTCATCTTCCTTTCTTCTTTGCTACTGTAGATATGGTAGAAGCAAATACACATCAAACAAAAAACCTGGCATGTGTGAAGATTATGATCACTGCTCTAGTCAACCAGATCCCCCTGCCATCCTGGCTGAAGAGCAAATATTATTTGTGAATCAGCATCTCAGCCAGCCAATGGTTTAGGGTCTCCCCTCCCTCTTCTGCTTTTGGAATCTGGCAAATGTGGCTAAATGGTCCCAAAACTGAAGAGCAAATGAAGCAGAAAGTTAAACAGGGTCTTTAACTGGTTCAGTATCTTTGACCAGATGGGTCAAGAGTTGGGGCCTGGTTATTGTTTACAACACAAAGACAAAAGGCCTTGCGTTTACAGGCTATTTGAAGTTGCAAGCCTATAGAAAAAGGATTCCTCAACTGAAATCAAAATATTAGCTCCTGAAGGCAGAGGCAGCCAGTAATGAGCCTCACACCTCCACTATTACAACCACTTCTACTTCCAAAAATCATTAATTGACTCTCGCTTATTTTGACAGAAGGTTTGATTCGTTTCAATATCCATGACTTGGCTGCATAAACCACAAACCTCTGCACACTGTAAAAACAACCTGTCAAGTTGCTTAGAAGACTGATGTTACTAATCACTGTACAACACCAGTTGTGTCACGGTTATGGATCAGTTCTGCTTTTATTTAGTGCCTTTACCATCAGGGACAGAATGCAGAATACACCTACAATTTTCTAGTTTTTGGAACCAGACAGAAAGTGAGAAGTTTTATTTCCTCTTTGAAAGGGGACCATCGCTTGTATTTCTCAAGCAATGCTGAGAGTTGAGCTTCTTTAGCTAAATAAAAAAGAACCATCAACAACAGAGTCTGGACAGTATGTCTGCTTTCAATAGCTGCCATGCCTATCTGCATTTGTGCAAGGGTTTGGAGCCACCTATGTGCCAGGTCTGGCAAGGCTGCATTACATTAGGACTAGGAAGTGCTTCTTGATGGGATTTCCCTCCAGTTCAGATGGAAATATCAGATTGCGTTCATTTTGCTTTGGTTTACAAATTAGCTATGGGAGAAAAGTTCCAGACAATTCTCTGCAACCTTTATTCAAAAAAGAGTGACCTTGAATGATTCTAGCTTTCTATGTAACTTTATCTCAAGTGCTTGTGAGAAATTCAGAGATTCCATGTAAAAATAAGAAAAACAGCAGATACAAGAACCTGACTTACCAGTAGAAAAGTTTTCCTCTGTATTTCCCCTGTGCACTAAAATACAAACAAGCATCCCACGATGCATGATTTCTGGGAAACAAGATCAGCCACGAGGACTCTATCTGCTAAAAAAAGGAGTAATATTATTAGCCATATTCTGTTCCTACAAACTTGAACTGCTAGTGAAGAGATGCAGGCACATCCTGCTGAACCACCATATGAAACAAGGGGATGAAATACTTTACATATTCACATGTGGCTTTACTAATGTTTGCCTGAATTTCAGCATAGATTTGTATGCGCTTTTTTGAATTCCAACAACAGAGGGCAGCACCATAACCTGTTTCGGCTTGACACCAGCCTCAGAAATAAGTCCCTCTGCCGTTTATCACAAAGGTTATTTTAGGATACTCCTCTGACATTGGGCACAGGCCCAGCAGTTAGAGGCACTGTCTACTTAGTAGGTATCTCCGGCTTCCCAAGTCACCCCAGCTATGGAAGGCCATGTATCCTGGCGCTATCCCAGCCTGACCTATTCAGGGGAAAAACAATCCTGCTTCAGAAGGCCAATGCTAAAATAAACCCATGCTTGCTGGAGAGCAGAGGGGAGGCAAGGAAAAGCAGCCTATGCAAATGCATGCTTCACATCCTCTGCTGTAAGAGACCTCCTGCCACCCCTATTACTACTGGCTGAAGCTAGGAACAGCCTCCCCTGCTGAGCAGTGCCCAGTAGGAGAAAGTGCACAGCTTTAGGTTAGTTTTCCCCTAAGCTGCACCAAGATGATCTCTGCTGCTCGCTGGAAATGAGGGTGTTGTAGAAATGGAAGAGAAAGGGGAGGATGTAAAGAGAGATCTACTTAGGACACTTTGACAGCATACACTCATTCATACTTATAATACAACTGTACATGCTAGAGACATTAATTCCAAACAATACATCAACATTTAAGAGTCTATAATAATAAATATTAATGTAATCAGTATTTATTTCTCCCAACTTATGAGCAAATACTGAAAAGTCTTATTTTTCCTTTGAAGCAGAGGTAGATAGTGCTTTTCTTGTGCTCCTGCACTAGATGTATTCCCAAGAAGCACTACCCAAGCAATGAGTGAAACCCAGATTGTTTTTATCATGCTGAGGCAGCATGCCACATCATCTATTTCCCGACTTCTGCTTCCACCCCCATCATTTTTTTCCCTCTCATATCCTGCACACCAGCTCAGTTTGGCAAATTGAAATCCAAAGGAATTTTTTGAGTTGGGACTCAAATTGCATCTTTCCCAGAGTGAGCTCTGAAGCAGTAAAATCCTCCACAAACAGCTTGGACACCACTTGCTATTTAAAATTGGTCTCAGACATCTCCTTTGAAGGTAGCTTTTGTCTAGTTCAAACACGAAGCTTTGGGTTAGACTCATAAGCCACTGACAGGTCCTACATTACCCAATGCAAAGACATAGTAGCACTTCCTAACTATCTGGCCCATGGAGACATGCAGAAGCTACTTAATTCCTTTGCAGACTCTTTCAGTTGTGTATCAACCAATCCAACCATCATGACTGCCCAAAGCTCTGTGGCTGTCTAGATCAAACCATACAAGAGGCAGCAGTGTCACAAACTGCTGCATAGAATTCTTCAGCCTGACAAGGGTCTGCTGTGCAATTTCAGCTTGTTACAGAACAGCAGTGGAAACATCTTCACTCACCTGTATTCCCTGCAGTGACACGGACACTTAAAGCATGAAATCAACTTTGCAACAGTCATCTACGCAGTACCTACCCCTTACATCTCTCTCTGCTTTGCCTAGGTCGTTTCTGATAGGTGTTAGAATAATTCCTTCCACTCAGGATATCTTGTTCACAATGCATCAAGAATAAGCTCTGACATCTATAGATCACCTCAGCCACTCTTCTCTCATTGGTATGGTTACAGCCTTCAGCATAAGCACCTCAGTCCTGGAGGTTCTGTCTGGCAGACCTCTTTCTGTCATGCATATATATGCTGGGACTAAGGACATTTCTACATAAATGAATACATGTTTTTGCTTATGCTTTAGCGATTCAGGCAACTGGTGAAATAAAAAGCTTTTCTCAGGAGTCTTGATTAGCTCTGCTCCCAGGAGTTTTAGATGAAAATGGTTCGTGAAGAAAACAAGTCATCAAGAATTTCAGATGAAAAAGAAGGGGAAAAAAAGAGAGAGAAAGCAAATAAAGATGAATAAAAAGAAGAAATTTTAATCTCTTCAGATCCCCCATCCTTCATGGTGCCTTCTTTATTCATCACTATGGATCGCTCTCTAAGCTGGTCACTGAGTGTCCACCTCTGACTTTCACCTTGTCCCTAGAGTTTCATGTATCAGCTGCAAATCTTGGTGTTCCATTCCTACATATTAAGGTCGAGATGAGTTTTCCCCATGCATCCACACAGACAGTGCCCTGATTCAAGGTCTCATCACTTTAGTTACACTTCTTTCTGTCTGGTCTGAGAAATGCAGTCTTAAAACCCTCTTACACACCTAGAACATATTGCACAGATATAGCCCACTATCTTTACTGTATAAACCCCATCTTTGCATCCTTCCACCAGCTCACAGTTCTCCAACACACAACCTGAGTTACTCTTTGTATTTTTACAGCCCTGTACAGCCCAGTGTGAAAATGCTGGCTCCTGTCTCCAGCCAGATGGGTCAGAGCATGAGATTAATCTTCAATTCATATTGGTTACATTTTCAGACTGTCATTTTGTGTGTCCCCTCCCAGTCTTCTCCACTTATAGGAGGAACTCACCACAAACATAAACCAATCTGACACGGAGAATCTACTGCAACCTCACAAATCTCTTCTGAAAACAAAACAAAACACATTTCTTCTTTGGCATCTTGCCACTACTTTACCCAGAGCTTGTCTGTGCTGGGGGGGGGGAGGGGGTCAGCATGGTCTTACAGACTGCTCGTGCTCCCCCTTGTGTCTGCTATCGGATGGAAATCCCTATCCTTGTTCGGTGGTGCTGGTAGAGTTAATGGAAGGTCCTTTACAGAGTGCATTTGATCTCCTACAAGTAGAATAAAAAGGCTGGACTGTCACATATATGGAAGATCTAAATAGACATTTGGAGCAAAAATAAATCACAAAACACCACCCAGAGCAGCAGGCATACGTCTTGGTCTAGCCCATTATTTTAACACTGTTAACAATGAAAGTTGAATATCCCTTGAAACTAAGCATCTGGGCTCTGGGAAGGGAGATCAAAAGCATAAAAGGTGACTACTCACTTTTAGTGCATTGCTTTATGTAAATACTGGCAGATGTGGATATATAGCATAACTGCTACAGAAATATGTATCAAACCAAAGAACTTCTGTGGAACAGAATAACGATGTATAACAGTAACTTTGAAGGCTAGCTGGAATTTTTATGATAAAAGCTTTATTAAAATTTATTATTCATTTAGAGAAAATGCAGAGGGCGGGGAAGAAGCAGCTTTAAGACTCTTTTGGGCTGGACACTCCCCACCGCAGTCCCACTGCAGGCCCTACTCCCCGCCCTCCCGGTACCACCCTGCTGCTACTCGCTGACCCCAGCCAGCAGGGCACTGGTACACACCTGCCTGCATGCATTGAGGAGACCTCATCCAGCTGGGCAGCACTGCAAACACTGCCATCCCGTGGGTTCATGTGAAACCAGCAGCAGAAGCCCTGAGGTGTCAAAAGGATTTTTACTTTCCTGTGAAAAGAGGAGACACCACACTTGGTGAGTTAAGCATGAGGAAGAAAAAGCAAAGGTCAAGAGTACCTATGCCTATTAAACAATGAACCCCTCAACTCACAGTCTAACTTTAGGGGTCCCCTGTGCTTCCAGTTTGCACCTGTTTTCAGATCTTGCTTAGAAAAAAAGGTCTCTTCAGGTGACCTCTTTTCCCATTTCTTAGAACTGGGGAAAGACTCCATCTTGCTCATGGTGGCTTAGGTGTGCAGGGTTAAAGCTGCTGCTTCTGAAGTTCATGAGAAAAGACCTCTACCTCAACAGACTGGAGAGCAGCAGAGAGCAAGAGAGGCTAGGGATCAAATTTACAGTTTAATTGCCTCGTGTGAACACAGACGTCAGCGAGAAGAGATTTGCTGTCCTGAAGGGAATGTCTCTTCATGGAACAGCCAATCTTTCAGCACTTACATTGAGATGAATTCTATTTCCATTATTGATACTATATTACTGAATTAAAGCTGACCTTATTAACCTCGACTTTCCTTAGTACAGCATCATCCTAGAACCACATATGACTGTTTTAAAGCAAATTCTTTAGTATACGCTTACAGTCTGTTGCACTGGCTTTCATATAGCTACTCGTTGCCAGAGAGAATCACAAGCTTGTACAGACATCAGCCAGAGGGAACACGTGAAGAAGGCCACGTCATCTGCATTTGAGTCTGAAGTGCTTCCCTATACACTGAAGAGAGGCAAGTTTTTGCTGCAGCCCTCCCGCAGGGTATGAGTCAAGCAACCTGAGCATTCCCAAGCACGTGCTTCCTGCAGGGATGCCTGACCGCAGCGCTTGCAGAGGGTCTGACCTTGTCAGGTTGAAACCAGGGCACGCTGCAGGAGGGCATGCTGTGTACTCTATGGTAAGGCAGCCTCTGGAGCACGCTGGGATGCTGAAGACCTCAAGGCTGGAGGGCTCACACAGCATCAGACACGAAGAGGTTCTGTGTCCTTGCCTCGCAGAGGCCTCACCTGTTTCTAGTTCCCCCAAATGCTCACAGACACGCGCACACCACCACATCACTGGAACAGGTTGCCCAAGGAGGCTGTGGATGCCCCATCCCTGCAGGCATTCAAGGCCAGGCTGGATGTGGCTCTGGGCAGCCTGCTCTGTTGATCGGTGATCCTGCACATAGCAAGGGGGTTGAAATTAGATGATCACTGCGGTCCTTTTCAACCCAGGCCATTCTATGATCCTACGATCACCCTCCCCGGCAGCCCGAATCCCTCCTGCAGCACACGCACAGCAGAGGTTCGAGGCCACACACACAAAGCCTGCACCTCCAGCACCCTCAGCGCCCGCCGCCAGTCCCTACGAACAGTTATTGCCGCCCGAGGTATTCCTGCCAGCTTCCTCGGTCCCCTCGGGTGCCTCCCGCGAGCTATTAATACAGCAGGCACATGCTCTGACATCGCGTTCCCCGCGGCCACCAGATAACTTTAATTTGCCCTTTAAACGTCCCGACACCGGCAGCCCTCGGCGTCCCCTCAGAGGAACATGGCGGCGCCGCTTCGCGCCCCCCAGCGGGGGCGGGTCCTGGGGGGTCGCAGCCAATGTGCGCGCCCCAGGGGGCCGCCTTCTCCTATCGCGAGAGGCCGCGGGTTATAAGCGGGGCGACGCGGAGCCCCGGCCCATTTGGCCGGCGGAGCGCGACGCGGGGCTCCTGGGTGGGGAGGTGCGCGGCTAGTTGGATCTCCGGGAAGGGGGTGTCGGACCGGCTCCCAGCATGGGTGACCAAGCGCTCAGCTTTCTCAAGGACTTTTTGGCCGGCGGGATCGCTGCCGCCATCTCCAAGACGGCTGTCGCCCCCATCGAGAGAGTAAAGTTACTGCTGCAGGTGAGGAGACGGGAGGGCGCGGGGGGCTGCGAGCGGCGGAGCCCGGCGGAGCTGCGCCACAGGTGGGCCGGGCGCGACCCGGCGTGTGCCTAAATATGGGAAGGCGCTCGGCCGGCTCCGGTTTCGCCGGAGCTGCCCGGGCTCCTCGGGGAGCGGGAGCTGGGCCAGGCGGCGGGCGGGCGCTCGCAGCCCTTTGCCGGCCGGCGCGCGGGGTGACCCTGCCGCGTCCTTCGCCCTGCCCTGCCACCCTGCTCTTGCTTCTCCAGGTCCAGCACGCCAGCAAACAGATCACAGCGGAGAAACAGTACAAGGGCATCATCGACTGCATCGTCCGCATCCCCAAGGAGCAGGGCGTCATCTCCTTCTGGAGGGGCAATCTAGCCAATGTCATCCGGTACTTCCCCACCCAGGCCCTCAACTTTGCCTTTAAGGACAAGTACAAGCAGATCTTCCTGGGCGGAGTGGACAGGCACAAGCAGTTCTGGCGCTACTTTGCGGGCAACCTGGCATCTGGCGGTGCGGCTGGAGCCACCTCGCTCTGCTTCGTCTACCCGCTGGATTTTGCCAGGACCCGGCTGGCGGCTGATGTGGGCAAAGGAGCGACTGAGAGGGAGTTCACGGGGCTGGGCGACTGCATTGTCAAGATCTTCAAGTCCGATGGCTTGAAGGGCCTGTACCAGGGATTCAGCGTGTCTGTGCAGGGCATCATCATCTACAGAGCAGCCTATTTTGGGGTTTATGACACGGCCAAGGGTAAGAAGTGGATGGAGCGGTGAAGATCTAACCAGTAAAGGCATGCTAGGGTACCCTGCCCTACAAGGACAAGCAGGGCTGGGCTTATTACTGCTCTGGGGCGCTAGTGCTGGAGTATGCTCTGGTGTTTCTGAAATGCATTCCTGCCTTCCTCAACTTGCTGCTCCAGGCAGGAGCAATGGGTTTGCAGTTGCTGTCATTTCTGTGGTTTGTTTGTTTTTTTTAATGTTTATATGGGGGCTTGTCCCTCCTTGAAGCCCACAGAGGGCTGTGCATGAGAGAGCTTTTGGTCAAGGAGTGTCAAGTGGGCTGTAGGTCACAAAATTCCATAATCCTATCAACTTTTTTTCACTCATAGCAACTGTTCATTGTCTAATCCAAAGTGAGAAGTTGCAGGCATGTTCCTATTGACTAGACTGAGTGACTTCTGGGTTTGGTGGGTGACTGTTCCTTTCAGAGCCATCTTGTAACACTTTCCCTTTGTCCTGCTTCATAATTTGTTCTTGGTGGCAGGTATGTTGCCTGATCCAAAGAATGTGCACATCATAGTGAGCTGGATGATTGCCCAGAGTGTCACCGCAGCAGCAGGGCTGGTTTCATACCCTTTTGATACTGTGCGACGTAGGATGATGATGCAGTCCGGACGAAAGGGAGGTAAGAATAAGTTTGTTCCCATGGTATTCTGGCACTTCATTAGGATGCACGGTAGGAGTGTTGTGGTGTTTGTGAGGGATTTCTATAAAAGGGTTGTTGGCTACCCACAACCCTACAGGAAACTTCTGATCATGCCTTAGTACACTCTACAGGCATTTCTGGTTATCTCAGTGGTGCTTTAGTTTTCATATGGTGAATTAAAATGACTTTAGGAACCGATTATTTCCTTTGAAATTCTTGGTTACTAGCTCAACCAACCTTATGACCTTCATTTGTTTCCACAGCTGATATTATGTACAAGGGCACAATTGATTGCTGGAAGAAGATAGCAAAAGATGAAGGATCCAAAGCATTCTTCAAAGGTGCCTGGTCGAATGTGTTGAGAGGCATGGGTGGAGCTTTCGTACTAGTACTTTATGATGAAATCAAGAAGTACGTCTAAAACTTCACAACCTAATAGTAGTTCAGTTGTTCTCAATCAACTTTTTAAAATAACTATTGTGATGTAATGGACAACAAAATATTTCCTAGGGAAACAGAATAAGACTTGAATAACATCCAATTGAGAGAGGGATGCGTTTATTTTCAATCTGTCCACTACAGCACAGTTGCACTTTGTATAGAAATTCCTCCAACATTTATATTAGAAACTGTGTGTATATATTACACCCTTTCAAATTTCAGATAAAGCATTTTGTCTAGAGACAAGATGTAGGTGCTATACACCTAGTGTAAAATCTAACGTGAACTCAATGTGAGAAAAGCCTTTTATACTAAGTCATGTCTCTAGCTACCCAACACCATGATGATATAACATGATTTTATAAACCGTGTCATCTTTAAAGCTGTTATTTTTCTTAATCTGATAATGCAAGTGTAAAGAGTATCTGCAAACTACTGACAGCAATGTGAGTTCCTAACTGCAGCCTTTTCACTGACAAGTTCCACAGTTGTGGTCAAACCAAACTATAATGACTGTTTTCAATTGTACTTTGTAGGAGGTGGAAATACTGTTAAAGATACCGTATATTTTCACAAAGCAAAAAGTTGTTTGCTCTGATGTTCAATTGAACTAAAACTGAACTCATGAAATAAATTAATATATACATGAACTCTTCCTGTTGTTTTCAATGTAAGTGGAACAGATCTACTGAAAGTAATGTACTCTGAGACACAGTCATGTCCAATATTAACCAAGACAATTAAGAACATCTCATGGTTATTCACTGTGGCATTTTTATAGTGGAGTATTCAGCTGAGAGCTCTATGGATTTACCTGCTTTAAGAGTAGGAGAAAAGGGAGAGCTATGAGACTGCAGGCTCTGTGCCTTGGCACCTAGTATCTCTTTCCTGTACTTCAAATTCTTCAGATCTCTGTCATTTATCATGACTGTCCTTATGGGTGTGACTACTGTGTGAAAGCAGCAACAAGATACTAAGCTAATAGGTAGCCTCAAACATAGCAGGAAAAAAGGCAAAAAACAGAAGGGGAGTGAAGGCTATTAAGAAGGAAAATCAACACTGGCAAATTCCTCCAGAGAAGAAACAGTAGGTGAAATAACACAAAATACAGGTAAAAAGCTCCTTATTTCTGCTTATATGCTCACACACATTTTGGCATTTAACAGGCAGCACTTTCCACAGAGATACTTAGTGTATGGATCCAAAACCATCAATTGAATAACCATTCTCCTAAAAGCAGCACTGTTTCCTCAGCATAAAATCAAGTCACCTGCAAAGCTAGAAAGCAGGCAGTTTTGCAGATACTTTACTACAGTAAAATAAGCCCTGATAGTCCCATCTGCACCTCAAAGCTGCTCAGCAGAACCCTGAGACAAATCTCACCCACCATCAAGCACAGCTGTACTGTACTACACAGCCTAGAAAGCAACCCACTAGGGGAGGGCACTGAGACATTTATCTTGTGGATCAGGAGAAGGTTCAGATCTGCCCTTAAGGTCCTAAGGGTAAACCTCACTCTGTGAAGAGCACCACATACTGCAAACAGTGGGAGGGGAAGAATTTATGTCCACAGGTAGTTTTCCCTACCTTTCTACAGGTAGAAACACGTTCTAAGCTTGTTATGGAAGGAACAGCAGCCACCAATTCTTTTAAAAGCAACAAAAAAGAAGAACTTAAGGCACGCAGAGAGGCACAGCAGAAGAAAGACCCTAAAAACAAGGGACCTACTCACCCTGTTTTCCTTTTCTGGCCCTTTAAACAAGAAAAGTCTCTCAACAGCATGTTCTAGTCTTAAAAGGTAGTGTGTGGGTAGAACTGAGAATTGTGATTTTTGCCCCAAGCTCTCACCACATATAACCCACAGGAGATTACGATTTTCACACATGATTAGAGCTTGCAACAAAAATAATGAATGGCATTTTAGGACTCTGCAGCGAGAAGCAAGTGATCTTTAAATAACACAACTGCAAAGATCACTGTTGGCAAATCCTGTCTCATTTTGGCCAGGAGGAAACTTACCAGATGTACAGAAGTTTACCTGAACGAGGAAATAGAACTAATAGCCTGAAGACAAACCAGACCTGCATCACAAACACTAGAAATCCCTGCTGGTACACAGAACACAAAGCTGATCTCAACCGTAATCTGTCCCGGAAGATGGCTCCAAATGCAGCTCTGGATTTCTCATTCATCAGATAGAAATGACAAGGTTCATCCACTATTTTACTCATGACTTTGAGCAGACAAATATCACAGATGGAGGGAACATACAAAGAAAAGCAGTCACAAGGAAATTTTATTGGTTGACATGTTTGAAAGTAAAATATCTGCTATTTATAGGGATTTATCCTGAAAGTGTTCAGCTGACAAACAGGAAAATATCCATCATAAAAGACAAATGTAGCTAGTCAATGCTTATCTGAGTGAGGAGTAACAGCCGAGTTGCCTCAGGATCTTCAGTGAACGCTGCAAACAGTCTGGCAGAAGACAGGCTTTGGTACAGAGGAAATCCTATGAACTCCACATGAAGAATGGCATTGCCTGACTCTTCTAATTTGCTCAAGTCTGAGGTTCCCACGAGTTAAATTTTAAGGACGCTGCTTGCACTTTCTGTTTGAAGAGATTGGGAGGGGAAAAAAAGGCAGAAGAGAACATGAAGAGACAACTTACAAAAAAACAAAAACAAAACACAAATCTATTAGAATTTACTGTTAGAAAAACTGATGAAATCTAACTTAATGAAGACCTGTCTATATGGCTTATTTAAAGCAAAAACAGAGAAATCCACCACACACCAATTTCACTAACAAGTGCAACCTCCACTACAAGTGGGAGCATTTTTATTGTGTATTTACATACTTCTCTCATAAATACTTCCTCTCACAGAAAACACTGATGTAAAAGTGTATGCCTAAAACCATTTAGTAAGCAATTATATAGTGAACTATGCATTTAAATCATGAAACAATTGAGAATATTTTCACACATAACACTTGCTGAAAACAGAAACCTGAGGAACAGTGCAGATTGTGAAGCAAAGCATGCACTTACAAACAAGCAGCATGAACATCATCAGATTTAGGTCTCTGTGACAGCCCAGTATCTGAAACCGCCATGAGTTTTTCCTTCTTCTGTCTCATTGTGCCTGATGCAGTGTATGCTCTTGAAGAGGCTCCTGTTAACACATACACAAAAAAACCCACAACAGTATGAATGCTTATGCTTGGCATGTCAGAGAGCTCCACACTACATTACTATATTCATTGCCATAATTTCCAGAACAAAACAAAAAATCCCCACAATCATTTTAAGTTGAATACAAACCTAAAACATTGTGAGTCATTTGAAAACAGTCAGAACGATAGTATTAATAGTATTAATAGTAGTAGTATATGCCACCATGCAGTGGTTCTTTGTACATGGATCAGTGGGAATAAGTGACCCACTTCCAAATATTACACACACACACCTGGAGAAACAAAGCTACTGGCAGTAGATTTACACTTCCTAAAAAGAACTTAAACTTCCCCCCCTGCTTAATCCTTTCAGTAAGAAGTACTGGCAAATTGAGAGATATTTACAATGATTTTTAAAACCTTCTTGGCAAAGATTCTGAACAAAACAATTTATTAGAAATTTAGGAAAGCAAATAAACAATTCCAAGGTTTCCATTCTTTTGGTATGTTTAACAAAAATCAGTTTCGTGATCTCTCTGTGATAAACCAATCTAAGGAAGACAGAAAGGAATTTATTTACTTTTCTCATTAATTGTGATTCTGAGTTATGAAAGTGAAACACATGCAAAGAAATGCAAGAATCTGCAATTTCAGAGTACTCACGAGACAGGCCACGCTGCCTGGAAAGAGAACTTTCTTCTCTTGCAGATGGTGAAGTACTTGCGTAGCTCACATAGCGCTGATAGTCCCACAGTTGTTCAGAACGTTTCATTCCAGGTGTTGGTTTCACTGCTGTCAGCCTCTTCAGTAAAGCCTTAATATCAAAGAAAAAAAATTAAGGAAGAATGAACAAGAAACTCCAAAAAGTCAGAGACATCGATTTTAAATGGGAGAAAAAAAATAAACCCACCAATTTGTAGTATTTTTCAACATAAACAACTTTACTGTTAACTAGTACATGCAATCCCAAACAGATAGCAGAGGGGCACTCTGACAGTATGATCTCTTGACAGGGAAGTGTGCATGAAGCAAAGGTGTGTCACTGAATTCTTCCATGCAGGAAAAAATGGCACCTGGGGACATTCACTGATACTTGCTGAACACTTCAGAGACCAAACAGCAGATTAAGCACAGTGAAGGGCTGGGTGGTGCATTTCAGCAACAGTGACAGCACCTTTGCTGATTAAGATTGCTGTTAGTGCAATATGCAGGCTCTTGTTCATTGCTGATGAAAATACAGAGCTAGCGGTGGTGACTTGAAAAAACATACTGTACCTGAGAATAGGCTCTATTAAATAGTTTACTGTGCTCTTGGTATCTTCTATTGTTCCCGTGGAAATAAACAGGTGTTACTTTCAGAGCAACCCTCATAGATGCAGTCCTAGACAATCCCTTTTCATTCAGTGAGGCCCAGGGAAGCCACAAGATCGGATGCCTACACCCCACAGTATCCCTAGAGAGAACTACTGACCTCAATTCTGTGAGACTAAAAAGAAAAGCACAATGTTGGATTTTTTATTTATTTTTACTATGGCCTTTATGAATGTCTCATCCATAACGTACTTTTAACAATCATTTCAACTATGATCTCTTATAGACATTATTTCCACTTCATGAAATCAACTCTGGCAATTATGTACTTACATAATATTTCTAAGGATATACCCATTTTCCTCAAATTTTATTATTACGTTCGATTGAAATTCTTAAACCAATGCATCCCATTTTCCATAATCTTTCTAAGAAAAGAACTTTACAGTCAGACAAATTTGGAAGGGCTCTGCTACATACAACTTCCAATTAACAAGTTCACATTTTTCATATATTTAGCTTCCAAGGCCTGCTTTTTAAAGACTAAATTAGTTATAGCAGAGAATGTATAATTTGAATGGATGACCTGCAAATATTTGACAGTGACAAAATCATTGGTCAGAGTTATAACACACATCTATCAATGAGACAATGCAAACTGCAATTACAGAAATCTCCAGAAGACAAGTGATATCACTATTAATAAGGATTTATTATCTAAATGCTTACTTACATGGTAGACATCAAGAACCCACATGCCATTAAACTGCACTTTATATGAAGTGATCAGCACCCTCCTCTGCCCCCCCATCTACTCCCATGTTTTTTAATTTTTTGTTTTGTTTTGTTTTTATTACTGTTGCCATTTTTTTGTTTGCTTATTTCTGCTTTGTTAAATCAGCATTTTCTTTGTTTTAGAAGAAAAAGTCACAGAAACTGACTTGGGAAACAGCACGTTAATCATGAGATCTTAGTTGCTACTGCCCAGCTGTAATAGGAATGTAAAAAACTACCAAGAGTTTGTACACAGGACTGGAAACCTGCACAGTGTGCAAGAGAGAAAGGACAAGCCATTTTGGCTCAAGCATAATATGTCACAAGCGCCTGCATTGAGTGCCAACCAGTTCACTCCCAAGTGGAAATACCTAAGTAAGCAGAAGTCAAAGGAAGGACTCCAGCTAGAAATAGCTCTTCACTAAAGCCCATTACAAAACGCAAAATGGTAGACTTCTCTAAATGTTACATCCAGCAGTTTAAGTTCACCACCATCTTCTAACAACTACAAACATATGGTTTTGCAAAGAACACTTTTCTATATTATAAATGGAAGCTCTCAAAATAGTCAGCTTTGTCATAAATGGGTAAATAGTACAAGCAACATTCTCTTCCCTGTGAAAGTCATTTCAAGTCTGCACTCCACCCATAATAGCCTCAGAATTTGCATACCTTAATATTGCAATAATTTCAAGCTTGATTCTGAACACATGAATTTGAATACGCCTGCTTAATCCCAGCTTAAATACAATTCTCTGCTTTTACTACTAGGTCTGTATTTTAACAAGCATCCAGACCACATTATTAAATGCAAACTCAGACTACTCCCAGTATGAAAAGATTGTTTTTAGAAGAGGTTATAACTGGACATCATACTATCCCTACCCTCTGCTGAGCACTGTACCAAGGACATGTAACTTACATGCTAGTTGTGGTTGTGAACGCTACAGCTTGAAGCACCGCCTTCTTCATACAGATGCGCACTCATCAACACACTAAAATGTCAGACTTGATCTAATTAGGTTAGTTAAATATTTAATCCAATGCTTACATTATTCTACTAACAAGCCTCCTGTCTCATGCACCAGGGAACTACCTTCTACAAATAACGTTCTTTTTCAATTACCCATTTAAACCTGCTAATTCTTCCACTCTATTCTCCTCAAAAGAGGATTCTGAGAAATGAAACACTGACACTTTCATTATTCTGAACTGCCAAATCTCTGTAGTCTTAATCCTGAACAACAGAAGTAACAGAAATTGTCATTGACCTTAATAAGCAAAGAATCAAATCACACTAAGTAATCCAGGTGCCAAAGACATGTTCCTGATGGGATTTATAGAGAAAACTGAATAACAGACAAATACAGGAATCTATCAGTTGCTCTTAATAGTAGCTGCTCAGAGCAGCTGATTCAAGCTCAATAAGATTGCACATCCATTTAGCAAGTCAACTATTTTCACTGCTGTTTTCTCCTCTGTCATGGAAAGGGATGTAACAACGTCACTGACATTTTCCTAGCTTGGAGAAAAGCCTTTCAAGGTAGAAGATGCTACTTTTTCTTGTTTTACTTAGCTTTTTGAACATATGAAGGATTCAGTTTTCACCACCTTTGAATTGTAGCCAGCTGACTAGCGTGCCTTGACAGCTGTTCAGATTTATTTATATTATGCCTCCTCTAATGTCACTCACATTAGCAAACACACTGTCCCTATGCAGAGCCCAGGTGGGGGAGGGTGAAGCAGATATAACAGTGCATTCAGGGACAGCTTCTTGTTCTTCGCAAGAGGGTTTGTAAGTTCCTTCAACTGCCAGGTACATTTCTTAGCTTTAACTTCACAAACTCTTCACATCAGAAACCTCTTAAAGTTCTTAAGTCTACACAAAAAAGTACTTTTAACTGAAATGCAATGCTGATCTATTGCTGGCATCCACAGAAAGCAAGCAAGCTAGGAGAACACAAAAGATGGAAAGAAAAAACACACCAAATTGAGCAGTGTGCTAAATAACCAAACCAATGTGGTAATTAGGGAGCCTTTACCAGAATTAGCAAAGCAACAGTAAGGAATCTCAGGTCTGGGTAAGGAATCAGTATGAAGAGCCTAAAGTCTCAGAACTATGACTGCAGAGTTACACAATGTATACATTTTACAGCAGTCTATTTTAGCCAGCTGCATCTGCACATCAATCTCATATCTCAGTAGCTTCCCTGACAAAGAAACCATGGAAACAATGTTTTTTTGTTTTTATTTTGTTTTTACTGTATTTCATAATCCCGAGAACCACCTTTGTTTTGTATCAGTCTTAGCATAACGTGACCTACATACTAAGTGGCAACATCTCACAAAACCCTGCACGACTGAGTATTCAAAGAGCATCCAAGCCCAGTGCTAGTATTTCTGACCTCTTAAGAGGATTGTTTCCTACAGTTCTTTCAGAAAGAGACCAGTAAGGCAAAATAACCTCAATATTCTTCCTACAGTCACATAAAGTATGTGACATCTGAGGTGTGGTACTCTCCAATCTGGGAATGGTCCCTGGGGAAGGGATGGAAGGAAGGCAGAAGCAGCACAGAATTCATGAGGAAGGTGTGAGGTACCTGGGCAAAAACCTCAGTGTGCCCATGTCCTCCTAGTCTTGTTTCCATGCCAAGAAGTGGTGTCCTTTGTTTGCAGCATGATGTGAACATCACAGGAACTGCAAGTGAAGCACAAGACTAAAGGATGTGGCCCAAGCTAAATTACATTCTCTGTATGTGGTGACAGCCAGAAACACTCACTCCCTTGCTCCTTCTCACTCTCTGAATATCTCAACCCATCAGCACCCTTGAATCAAGTGGAGATAAATGAACATATTATAGCAGCTGCAAAGTGCTTTCTTTTTCTTCCAAGGAAGCTCAGAGTGGCCAGCAAGACAAAAGCAGTTCAAGGTGCAGGAGAAAGGAAGCAGTTTGGGTGGAGGATCTCTGCTCTGGTAGAGGCCACAATGCCCAGACAAAGTAGGAAGTAAGAGTCCAGCAGAGGGGTCTGGGGAGCCAAGCATACGGTAAGGGAAGCCAGCCCCTAAGCTAATTTTCCAGTGGGTGTGCGAGGCTGACTATACTAGACCTGGGATCAGTTGTATCTGCTGGGACACAGAGTACATTTCAGGAGAGTACAACACAAGGGAATGACACTGACAGTCATGTGCAGTGAGGTGTAACAGCCAGGGTCAAAAAAATTCACAAGGATGCACGGCAAGGCCAAATGCCACAGCAAAGGAGAACACCTTCATTGCTCTTGACCTAAGGTTGGGAACTGCTGCCCCAGACCTGCTAAGATTTTCCACTCAGCTTCCAGCACGAACTCCAAAGGTCACCTGTCCACAAGTAACCTGAATGAACACAAATGAGCTAAGATGCCAGAATACTTAAATCCTAGTTTGAGAAACAAAACAAACATTCAGTGACAACAACAAAAAGCAGATACAAATTACTCACATTTAAGTTCAGATAAAAGGAGGAAGGAATGATGTAGTGACTGCAAATCTGAACTTAGAAGGCCTCTAAATATTTACACTGATATACTATATTGATTGTGCCACACACAAACCATTGAAGTTCAAAATAGTTTTCAGCCTCCAAAGCCTCTGAAGCTCAGCTTTATACATTCACTAGCAGAAACTGGGATAAACACTTGTCAGTATAGAGATCATGCAGACATGGGAAAAGAGTAACCAATCAGTCATGCCTTCCATGGGAGAGTAACAGCTGGCCATACCTTCGGTAAAGGAACAGGTTTGCTCAATCAACAGCGTCCTCTACTGGTAATAGTCACACACACAGGGCTTGCCAGCTCAGTTTAGCCACCCAAAGCAGGCTCCATTTAGGAAAGAGCAGAGGCAAGTATAAAGTTCTGACGCAATTAAAAGACACGTGCCTGCACATGGGGTGGGGCCTATATGCCCGTGCAACCCCTGAGTTGAAAGAGGCAGCAAAGATCATCTAGTTTCAACCCTCTTGTTATGTGCAGGGTCACCAACCACCAGACTAGCCTGCCCAGAGCCACATCCAGCCTGGACTTGAATGCATCCAGGGATAGGGCATCTGCAACCTGCTTGGGCAACCTATTCCAGTGTTGCACCACCCTCTGAGTGATCATCTTCCTCCTCATATCTAACTTAAGTCTCCCCTACCTCTGTTTAAAGCCATTTTCCCCTTGTCTTATCACCATCCACTCTTGTTAAATCCTGTTCCGCCTCCTGTTTGTATGCTCCCTTCAGTACTGAAGGCCACTATGAAGTCTCCCTGGAGCCTTCTCCCAGATTTCCCTTTCTACATTAGTCAGGTACATTTGCATCCTTCTCCATCATTTTACACAGGCATATTGAAAGGCACATCCCTTACCTGATACCTCAGGCCTTACATAATGGGGAAAAAAATCCTATCAAGAAGGAGAAGACTGATTGATAACAATCTTCAGTGTAATCTCAACTCTCAAATTTACAACGGTTGCTGACCTCCAAAAGAAAATGTCAACCAAAGTTCATACCATACATACTTCTAGCTATAGAAGAGCAATAACTTCCTCATCAATGGACAGGGTAGTGAAACTCTGCAATTTCCAGCTCTCTTCACTGTCTCTGAGAAGAATGTCATTCCTACAGCACTAAGAAAGCAGCAGTAAAAAAAGTTCAGTATGTTACAAATGTGATGCTCAAAGTGCACGTACACTTGAACCAGAAAGGAAACAACTGCTCAAAAACCCAAGTACTATTAAATTAAACTTAAGAACTTCACTCATCAATTGCTCTTCAGAAAGCAAAATGCATTGTCTTGAGTTTGTGGGAATTAATAGACCTAATATTAAAATATTAAATATGTTATATTATATATGTTATATTAAAATATTAATATAACAATAAAAACATCAAGACATCCTAACATAAATTCTAAGGGATTATTCTGATGCCAAACATTAGCACTCATGTTGCTGCAGTAAATGCTTAGCAACTACAATATAGTAACTGAAGGATATCACATCTTTGACTACCACCAACCACCACAGCACATGGAGAAATCAACTGCTGGTTTGCACTGAATTTTTGATCTAGATGTTGCAAAGGAAGGCACTCTGGGATAAAATCCTACAATATATCAATCAAAAAGAATTTTGTGACTTTGAATGAATTAATATTAAAGCCACCATCTAATCACAGTGTTATATAATATAGCACATTGCTACTGGGTAGTTCTAAGTCTGATGCAGCACTTCCTCCCAAGAGGCTAAGAAAACACTCTGGTCACAGTCCATGCAGAAGCCAAGTCCTGCTTCCAGCACTTGAATGAAACAAGGCACACCCACAACATACAAAGAAAGCAGTCCTACAAGCTTAAGAAAACTGAAGCCTAAAAACATTTCTCCCCTCCACAATGAGGAATACTGTATCTACAGTACACTGTCATGCCAAATCCTTCTCAGTGTGTGAAGTGTTATGGGAACCCATAATCCCCCATTGCTCACTTGGGAAAAGTTTTAAATGATGTAGAAATCTGAGATGGAAGAACTGAAATGTAATGTATTATCTGATCGTCCTCTTCAGGAAAGAGATTCAACATGGAAGAATTCTATTTAAGTAAAAGGAAACTGCAACCTAACAGAAGAGGAAAAGAATGGTTACATTACTTCCACTAACAACTTCCCTAATACCTTTAGCTATACGTTACTTCCTTTTCAAACACAGCAATGAACAACTAGATATGAAAGTGTCATTCCTCATAATACGATTCAGTCATTAAAAGTCTTATTAAAACCAGTATTACTTGGTGTCAGCTCTGCTAATACTCTCCCAAATGAGCCCAAGCTCCTGTTTTCCACTAATTTAGTTTTTCTGGTTGTCACATATATTCAAATAATGAGAAAAGCAGAACTACAAATATTGAAAGCAATGGATGGATAGTTATGATCCAGAAACAAAAGTGGCATTCACATATACCCTGTTTTAAATGTAATGGGTTGGATGCTGTCATATCAATTGCTTTATATTCTGCAAGCTTATTCCTGAAAGGTAGGTAATAATAATGCACAAAGTAGGGCAGACAGAATTTGACTGCTATACAAAATTTTGACTGGGGAAATGAAAATTACCCTTAAATTGAATAATGCTAAAAAGTAATGCATTCAAAGTACAACGTATTTTCATCTGAAAATAAAGCATAATTAACAACTACATAAACAGCATATTTGTGGAAATTCATTGCAGACTTCGTACAGTGAAACTAAAAGTGCTGCCTAATCAGTTTTTAAGTCTTTAGCAGTGATTTGTTAATAATAAACAGCACAAATTTACCTACCCAAAGCACTCCTCAAAACTCACCAGGTTTTCTTTTTCAATTCTCCGCTGCTCCTTTTGCCTGTTGATGGCACTGTGGTACACCTGAAGAGATGGAGAAGCCGACTTCTTCAGTATGTTGGTTCTGCTTCCTGGAGTCGTACACAGCCGGGCCAGTTCTTGGAGCAGCCTTTGGTTCTCCTGATCAATCCGTCTGACCTCTTCATTTGTGAAAGAATAATTTTTCCTTGTTCCTCTGGCTGGATGAATGATGCCCAGTTTTCGTTGTCGTTTATCCCTTAACTCCAGAGCAGCTTTAAAATCAGAGCAATACTTTACTTCTTCATTGGGGGAAATACTTTCCCTTGTTCTTTCAGCTGGGTGACCTACAGTTAGTTTTTTCAGTTCTTCATTCTCCAACTGTAGAACAGCTTTAAAATGGCAGAGATAAAAGTATATATATTTTTAAAAAGAATGCAAATGCTGTATTTTGTTACAACTTATATACAGACATGAAAAATCAAAGTATCTTTTCCCTCCTGCCAACTGAACTTCAAATTCATGTATTTTGCAATTTTTCAGGACTGAACGTTTTCCTCAAAACCTTCATATTACACAAGATTCGCTGCAAAAATCAAGTCCAAGGTTGGCCAGATACTTCCTTCTCACTAGGCAACTCCTCCTCATTTACAGACAGTATTTTAGAGGAGCTGAATGGACACAATGAGCAACCAAACTCACTGCAATAGGATCAGCAACATACACATGTTCTACAAGGAACCGAGTCAGATGTATTAGTTACTTGCAATAAAGATGTCAACCAGCTTACTGTGCATGATCATTTCTTCTAAATGGTCAGTACTCCTAATACCCCTTTCAAAGTGATGACCTCAGTCTCTACCTTCACCACCATGCATCAACAATAAGCACACACAATTCTATCCTCAGATATTCATTTGAGTTGCAACAGCCATCAACAGTGGCATTTATCTATACTTGCTAATTGGGTTACTGGTACGAAGCACTAAAGTAACACTGCATGCAACCATTATCACCATTGTGGTTATCATTTGTGCCACCAATACAAGCATAAGTCAAGTCTTACAGGCAGTAGCAAACAGCTTTAGAAAGCCAAGACTAGAAATAATTTACAAAGCCAGGAATCATCCTATCACTTAATATTTACAGGTTTGCACATGAAAAGTGACTTATTCTTGGCTCCGATTATATTTAAGATATGTCTCACCTCAAGGACAGGACAGAAATTGTTTTAGATAGAAAAACAACACTGGGAAAGCATGACTCAGTGATACAAAATGCATTTCCTGAAGTGATTTTGCTTATTTACTCCTGAAGCAGTGCTGCAATTCCTGCACCAGCATGATGCAAAGAGAAATTAAGTTTAATGGATAGAGAGACTATTTGTGACTAAGAAACAGTTGGAGGATGGAAATTTAGGACAGTGAAAACACTGAAATATTAAAACCTCCAGTCCTGGTTTGAGATAGAAAAATAAAATACAAGGAATGCGCAGTCAAAAATATACAAAAAGCAGACTCACACATTCACAACATTAAGTATTAACTGGAAAACCTCTCTCGGCCAGAGCTGCTTACGCTTAATTGTAGCTGAGCTCCAGCAAAACTACTGACCTATCCCTATGCCTTTGCTTTCTTCAAGAGCTTTGCTGTTCTATGATTACAAAGTTGAGCCACAGGAATAAGTCTATGCCACAGGAATGGTGGTAGCAGGCCAGATCAAACAGGTATTTGGAGCCAAGAGATGGGGCAGGAAACCTTACTCAAAGCGCTACCTGCATCACTCCAATATCACAGTGCCTCCAAAAGGTATCCCTTGCTTTTACCCATAAGAGTACCATGCAACCAAAGCAGAAGCTTTGAGCAAAGCAAGAGAAAAGGAAATGGATGCACAGCAGTATTTCCTCAGCAAAACATCTCCATGTCAGCAATTTTACAGTAAGGAACTTCTTGAGGCAGTCATTAATAGCTTACAAGACTGAAAATGATGAGCATGCCTTTAATTTAAAAGGAGACAAAAAACCCATTACTGAAATATCTCAACGATTACACTCCAGAACTGATTCAAGCATGTACTGTCGCTTTTAAAGAAGAAGCTGGAATTCAAAATTCATGTAGTTCATGAATTCTGGAATCCATTCAGAAATTAGTGACGTAGCCCCATCAGCATGCAGGCTAACACATGCAAAAACTACTCTTAGGCAACTGTAACCACAAGGCCATTCACATTAGCAAATGTTGATTAGTTTGTCAAGGGAAGATGCAAATCACTTGAAATCCAAAAGAATGCAAAACAGCTCACATCAAATGTGCCAACCAACAGGTAAGGCATAATATCTCTTGATAAGCACTTGTACAATTTAGCAGGTTATTCTCAAGAACAAACTAGTGCTCCTATCAGAGCCATTTAGGAGACAAACCTGAGATAAGAATCGCACCTGGATAAACCTATAAGGGATAAACAGAAACATATGGAAAATAACTAGTAGCACACTTCACAGGGTAACATCAAGCCACCATATACTTAGGAAAAAAGGAATCAAATATATCCTCATGAGAGCACGTAAAACTAGCACTGCAGAACACAGCTGGAAAAAATATAACTTGTAATAATTTTGGACAGTTGTACATTTCACATGGAGCCACATTATATAATAATAGCATGAAGCTGTAAGACACAGTATCATCTTTTGCCTTATATCCATTGCATCTCATGAGTTGATGAGGACCACACATCATACACAAGTGGAAGGCAGGCTATGGCAAAGAGGAGTTGCTCAATTATTTAGCTGAAGCCCTGACCTGGCTTTGTGCCCCTAACACTACTGGTTACACATTCTCTTGCATTTATGCCTCTAAATAACAACCAATGAAAATTCCAAAGAGCGGTGGTATCATATGCCACAACTCAAAAGAAACGAAGGAAAATCAACTGCTACAACCATCACAAAATCTCTGCTGTGAAGTTGCTTGATGACATCTGAGCAGATGACTGCTAAAACCCAATAATTAAACTCTCAATAAGTGGCTGAGTTACAGAAGACTAACATTTCCTACCTGAATTTCAGACACGTACAACAGCAAGTTCTCCTCAAGAGGACAGGGCACTGAAATTAATCTAAGTCTATAGTTCCTCTCTACTTCCTTCAGTTCCTCAACAGATCTTTGTATTACTAAGCTCGTGAGGAAGAAAAGCAGCAGAATGCCTACTATCTAACTTCCTGAGAGAGAATCATGAGCATTACAGGGCAAGTGTTTGTTCCTAACAAAACAAGGATATCCATAAAGCCACTGCTTCTTGAACTATGATCAAGTAAGCCAAAGTAGCAACCTACGAAAGTAGCCAAAAAAGGTGTGTAAGACTTGCCAAAGTAGTAGCGACATTGTTTCTGTGGTCAGCCAAAATCACTATCATCACTTCCAGCAGCAGCACATAAGCTGCGTCAGCAAGGAGGCTTCCAATGCTGTAACTCCTAATCCACAGCAATAGCTTATTCCCAAGGCTGCCTAGCTGAAAACCTGTCTAAGCTGCACCACTATGAAACACTGCTTACACTGCCAAACATTCCTTTTTCCTCCATACTTACTGTGACATAAAAATCATACAGTAACAGGTATACACTCCCAACTTCATGGCAATAAAAACACTTTCACAGTAAAGGTGGTTAAGTGCCTAAGCAAAGTCTACACACGCCAACAGAAGCACAGACAATTCATCAGCAGTAAATAAACAAAAAAAAAGTCATGATCCCACACAAAGTAGTAAACACATTTACTCTAAACGCTCTGAAGTACTTCAGGTACACCTACTTCAAAGTTATCTGAACAATTTAGAATCAAGCAGCCCAGGTTACAAGGGATCCTAAAAATGCATAGGGTCATAGAATCATAGCTTGGGTTGCAAGGGACCTCATGGATCAAGTTTCACCCCTCGTCCCAGGGGGAGTCCAACCATTTTGTTGCTAATTAATCCCAGCACCTAAATATTTTAATTATTTGACTGTTTTCACAGTGGCCAGTGACAACATGAGGCAATAGTGACATTTCAAGTTATTTACAGTTGTGAAGAGTTTGTAATTTGTCCTCTCCCTTAAGTCTTGGAACAGTTCATCTGTACTTTCATACTCTACCAATGAATAATGCGATTTAAACAGACCCCTACTTGCACTTAATTGTTCTGAACCATAATAATTTGTGGGAGAGAAGTAAACAAGCAGTAGCATTTGCATAAAGCATGGGATTCTACCTCCCAGGATTGCTAGGAAAGCTGGTTTCCATGGGGACACACCTGAATCCCTTCTAAGGGATGAATGAGCTGTTTACTGCTTTCAATTTGTGAGTATTTAAATGACCTTGAAGACTAAAACCAGCCAAACTTTACATAAAATGCAAATGATAATTATCAAGTCAAATGCATTAGGACAGGATGATACAGCTGTCTTAGTGGCACTGAGGCTAAACTTAAGCCACACAAATTTCACTCTTGCAGTCCCAGAAGGAAAATGCATTAAGTTGTTTTAGTGCTTAAAGCTGCTATTTCTTTCATAACATCATAAGGAAGATAAAAAGATATTGTACAGCTGCAATTTTTTCCAAAGTCACACACTTGTAATTCTGCATAGACTGGATGGCTTTACAATCATTAACATCTTCAGCAGGTTTTCAAGCTCTAAATATAAGAAGCCAGTATTTGCTTTTCTACCCTAATGTAAGTAATTAGGTGTGTGTATACATGCATACTATTTTATACTCACAGTTCAAATTAAGAACATACAAAAACTCAGTGAGAAAGCTATTTATGTTTAGCCCAGCCATAACGTTTAAGGGTTGATGTATATATTTAAGTACTTCAGATATTGTTTAACACATTGTATAAATGCATAAGCTCAGCATGAATGAGCACATGGGAAAGACATCCCTAAGAAGATAAAAATCTCAGTTATTGAGCAATTATTTTATTTGCATAATTGACAAATTATAGTTAAAAAGTTAAAGAAGCTTCAACTGAACTGCTAGTTCATTTTCTACAGCACCTTTAGTCAGAAAGATGGGGATTTTGTGATACTGTGATACTGTAATTTTATTTTCATAGTAACAATACTGACATGACACTGGTTTTCACCAAGTGATTTTCTATGCTTTTTTTATTTTTATGATAGAAAATCTGAGGCAGAGAAAAGGCCAAAAAGGTTTATCAGAGAGCATACAGATCAGGGAGAGAATGAAGCAGTTCAAGTCCTCAGACCAATGGCCTACTTAACCCATCACACCACTTCCTCAGGTTAATAATAGCTAATACCATGGATTTACAGACTAATTATCACAGACACTCCTGTGAAATAAGCAGGTATCAGCCTCATCTTACAGAGAAGAAAACAAACTACTAAATTCTTTCGTACTCTGAATAGCCTGAGCAATGCCAATCCCACTCTTATCAGACTCACACTCAACATAAATTCAGATAAGGTGATACATTTTTGGCATACCATTGAATTCTGAACCATGGAAACCAAAAGGCTTGTCTAAAACCAGGGAATAAGTCCTTAGCATAATAGAACAAAAAATGGAGGGGTACTTAGTTCCCCTTTTTTGCCTAACCCAACTCATCAACTGCATAACCCCAAGTCCCTATAATAACACAGGACATTGGATCAAGACATAGAATCTAACAAAACAATAACGAAAATCTCCAAATTTCTGTTCCTATCTTTCTAACATAGAGCTTCCAGTAAACAATTCCAGCAACGAGTTCTTGCTAATTTTTACATTGTCATATTTTATTCCTTCCTGCTTTGTTCAGGCTGCACAGAAGCCAAAAAAAAAAAAGAAGATGAATAGAATTGTTACTGTTTCTGAAAGAAAAGCCATGAAAAGCTATTCCAGCACATTTTTAATTAAGCTACTTTTGTAAAATGCCTCCAATGAATTATATTTCACATTTGATGAACTATTTCTCTGCTTCTGACTGCTGCTCTAAAGCTATTTGGACATCAAACACCTTTAACAGATTACTACCCTTCCTTTGTTCTTAGAAGTCTTTTCTAGTGCAAGAGGTTCAGGTCTTCCAAGTGTTCATGTTACCAATGCATAGAGTTCTATGAAATAAATTGCCACACACCCCCTAGACACAATGCAGTAATAGACCACGCAGAAATCTTGCAAATCTTGGGGACCTTGGGAAATGAGACTTGCATAATGCTAGAAATGCTTAGACCTAGCTGTAATTTGACAAAAAACAAACAAACAAAAAACAACAGAAAAAAAACAAAACTAAATGTTTTATCAGTATAGACTACTGAATTTTATACTTTAAATAATCATCAGGATTTCTTGGTTTTAAATACTGATTCATGGATACAAAACTGGGCTTATTGTTTCAAGTGACAACAGTATACCTATGTCTCTTCAGTTCTAATGAAGATCTCACGCAGATAGTCAGGAGAAGGAAGAGGGGGAAAGTGAATCCTATTTGTCAAGAAAATACCTGGAAATAATAATCAGGAATAAGATCAACTCCTTCCTTCCCAGACTAGTTACTTTCCACCATCAATAAACCTGCCCCATTTAAAGTCCAAACTACCTAAACTAATTAACCTATTTCATGCTTGCCAAGGTAGCAAGGCATCTGGGAGTAACATCTTAATCAAGAACATTAACTGCCACATGATATGAATTACAGAATTGCAGGGGTTGGAAGGACCTTCAGAGATAATCCATCTGCTAATGCTGGTTCCCTACAGCAGGCTGCACAGGTAGGCATCCAGATAGGTCTTGGATATCTCAAGGAAGACACCGCAATCTCTGTGAGCAGCCTGTTTCAGTACTCCATCACTCTTGTTGCAAAGAAATTCTTCCACATAACATCCCATCTTCTCATTTTTGGTCATTGCTCCTTGTCCTATTACTACACACCACAGACAAGAGTCTGGCTTCATCCAATTGCCTCCTGCACTTTAGCTATTTATAAACACGGATCAGATCCCCTCTCAGTCTTCTCTGCAGAATCACAGAACTCTACCACTCATTACTCAGTCTTCATTATTGTTATTTAGAACTGGTTTACGTTCCAGAAAAAAACCTCCCCTCCTCCAAAAAGCAATTCAAGTCATTCTCTGAGAATACTTACTTTAAACCAATAATAACCATCTATTTAAGGGATGTGAGGAATCCTTCTACAATCACCGGTTGTTAAATAGCTTCTTCATATCAGGGAATAAAGAAAGATGCAGGACACAATAACTTTAATTGCCTAGCAACATGATGCTTTGGCAAGTAGTTGGAGCCTTTCCTACCAGGAAGGAGTTATTGTAACACAAGGACTGTCAAATGTTAAGAAATATTTAGACCAGAATCTTCACGGTTAGCTTTATTTTTCTTAGAAGAACCTCCATGCAAGTAAAAACTTGACTTCTATTCCCAGGAAAGTTAAATGATGCACAACATATTTTGAAGTCCTCCTTACTATAGGCTCAGTGTAGCAAGGCATAAAGAAACAACATATAGCTGTAATCATACCAGCTCTAACACACTAGAACAAACTAGGGTCAAAATGCATTATCTAGCTCAAAAAAAAATCCCTAATATTCTCTTCCATTAAGTGCATTTCTATACTGTTCTCAAAAACATAAAAACACTACACATTTTTAAAATAAATACATCCAAAAGTTACCTTTCAAATGCTGATTCAGATCCACACCATCATGTAAGTCATTGCTGCTGAAATCAGACTTGGATTCTAAATGAAAAAGAGAAAATAAAAATACATAAATATATGTGCAAAACTGTATTTTGAAGCCTTAAAGTATTCAAGCATTTCATAGCACTGAAATTCTTCTAAATACACATGTAGTTCTTGTCTCACATTATCTTTTTACTTTCAAATATTAACATTTGAAGCTGCAAATTCAAAAGACTGGGTGGAACTGTTGTCTGGAGTTGACAGGGATGCTATAGTAGTACCTGTATTTTCAGATTCCTCCACATGGTCTCCAAGCTTCATTTTTCCTTCTGGTAATTTTGTGTGATGATGTGCTGATGCACATTTTTGTTTTGGAGATGGAAGAATCACGCTACAAGCATTTCTCTTGGAGGAAGAATGCAATGAGTCTGATAAAGAGCTATCAGAATCTGTATCTGAGCTTGAGGATGAGGAAGAGGAACTGGTAGTACTGTATGTCCTGCTAGCCCCTCCTACACTGTAGGACTGTTTAGCTGACTCTGGTCTAATCTTCTGTTTATTTAATCTTCTGTCATCATCACTACTATCTTCTTCATCTGTATAATAATTTATTTCAGGGCTCCCAGGAGGAACATTTTCCTGCATTCTCCTGCTTGCTGCAGATGTTTCTCCAGATGTACCTGCATTCTCACAAACTGGAGGAAGTGAAAAAGATGAAGCATCCCCAGGACTGTCTGTGCTATCTTCTAGGAAAGGACTCTTCTGCAAATTTTCCTGCTTCTCTTCATTTTCTTCCTCACAACAGTCTGCATCCTTTGAACTAGCAATCAAGTCAGGGTCTGAAAGAACTACCTTTGTACTTCCTTTCTCTATATATTCACCCGTTTCTTCAGTTTTCTTCTCCTCTCCAAAGTCACTTTCATAGAAAGTGTGATCCACTTCATCATCTGACGTATCTTCAAATTGGTCCATGCTGAAGGGCTTCCTGCAACCACCAGAAAAGGTTTCCAAAAGTCAGCATAACAACAAATGCAAGTATACTTTTAATGTGATAGTTTTATTCCTTATTCTTTTAGCTCTAGTAATTTGTAATTCTTACATTATTATGTTACATAACAAGGAAAAACCCCATAGTTGAATTTTATAGCAAGTAAAAGTACATAGTGACATACTTCTTGCAGAAACACATGGTGTTGCTCCCATGTCAGTTACACACGGTAGAAGGAAGATGAGTTTCCACTTCTTACTGGAAGATACATAAAAAAAACTATGCAAGGAAGGAGAACCAGAATATCTTAAGAGATCCACGGTCTCTTTAAAATAAAAGTCAATTTGTTGTCAAAGCAAACAAGGGTGAAAAAGGAATTTCTAAGCTCACTTTGAGCCTATAAGACTATTCCCAAGAAAGCTTCTATCCAAATTACTTCAAAATACAAGAATTACAAAGGTCAGTGTCACTCAGTTATCTTGACACTTCTCAAATACTTCTCTGCTTCAGGGACTTGCAATACACAATTCCAAATAGTAAAAAAAAAAAGTAAGAAATAAGGTTAACCTTAAAAGCAGGAAGTGTGGAATCTCCTGTAGTTTTAAGATTCATTAAGCCAAAAAAAACAACAAAAAGCTAAATTTAGTTAGATGTACTATACAGCTGAAAACATGTTTTTTATTTAAAGAAGAAAGCAGATGTTAACTTAAACAGCATAAGAGTAACTTCTTAATAATAAAGCATTTTGGTACTCCGAACTTGAAATATTACATGGAATTCCGCAATATTTCATATACACAACTTCCTGTGATCCCTGCCTTCAATTAAGCTTATATAGCCTTCAATGTCCAACTGTCATATGAATTCCTGGATGTGCCCTTATAATAGTTTCTGAAAAGGATAATATGCTTTAATACATCCAAATATACACAACATAAATAAGAGTAAACAGCAGTATTTAATTATGACTGATGGCTAAATGTGGCATGCTTCATTTGTCGCAAGTCAAGCACATATATCTGATCTATTGTTAACACTGTTACACATATGAGAGTGAAAAGGAATAGGGCACAACCAGGTTTGCAGGTGGAAATACAGTTGAAATAAAACTTCTTGTTGAATAACTTATTTTTTGTCTCCCTACTGCTGCCCAGTTCAACAACAGTATCTCAGTCATAAAGCTATTAAGTATCTGTACCAAGGCGCACTAGATGTTTTTTAGCTGAACACAATCTCCTAAATGAGGAAGGGATTTAAATCAAGATAGTGGATGGGGGGCAGAGGGCTCACACACTCCTCACCATCAGCACCAACAGAGGAGCACACGTCTCTCCATTCCACATGACTACAAACAGCTCAATCACCAGTTTTCCACTGAGACTGAGCCAGAGCTGATTAACAGCCAACAACCACTACTACCAGAATAAATGCAATTTAAAAGTGATAACGTGCCTACAGGGCAGCAGTTACAACAGCAATCAGTTCATCATGAAATGCTCCTTCTACTTTCCTGGCACAGCCCATAACTATTTCAGCCTTCTTAATATAAAACAGATGTGCTACCACTGGTCAACTTCTCTCATTCACACTCTTGATCATTCAAACTAAACTCCAATTTTGCAGTTTCCATTAAAAGCAAACAAGAGGAAGCAGATTAAGAGGTGGTATTTTCTGTTCCTTTGCCTGTCACACAGCTAGAATATATCTAAGGGAGACCATTTTCTTGCTATTTAGAGCAACACTGCCAATGAAAGCACGTGACCACCACAGAGACATAAAGGTCTCTGCCCTGCAGTCATCTAAGTTAATGTACAAGCAATAAAATAAAAGACCAACAGATAGTAACTCCTGTGCTATGGAAAGCCAAAATACAAAACCACTAAACAAAGAACAGCTTACATAGGTATCACAGTGTTTAAGTATACATGCCTACTCCTTGCCTTAGAATATGTGTAAAGGTCAAGTTAGGTACAGTCCCTAAAAATTATGACTCTAACATCAGCTGAGATTATTGGATGGCAAATGCCTTCACCAAGAAAGACAGGACTTCTTTTAGACTGCTACCATCCTGGTTGAACATGAGACCAAGAATGAAAAGTGCTGAAAGGCAGCTTGGGTGGAAACACTGTCATACATACACATCTGTTATCATAGTCTTCCTAGCACCACTGAATTTGAGGCAATATCTAGATTCATTTAGAAGCTGGTTCAGTTTGATTCACTTGCATTTCAGGTGTGTTACCCTGTCATACAGCTTCTGATCAAATAGTCTTGTAGCTGTTTCTGTCACCTGTGCCACCATAGGCCACATGCCATCCAACCTGCAATGCTGGAAGCATCCTTGAAGAAGGCAACAATACATATTGCTGTGTCAAGCCTTAAAAGGGACCAGTCAGCTTCCCTTTCCAAGCCCCAGTGTGCAGTTCTGATAGCCCTCTGAAAGCACAGAAACCTTATGCAGGCATATAGGGACCTCCAAATGCCCTTTTAAGCAGAGGCAAATACAAAACCAAACCAAAAACCCCAATAGGTCACTAAGAGGCCCCTTAAATAAATAAATAAATAAAAAAGTAAGAGAATGTCCCTGAATTCCTCACTGTCTTCTTTCTTGTTCTCTCCATTTCACAGTATTACAAGCAGCATCTAGGAGTGGAGGGGATGTTGAAGCATTCCAAACCTTACTAAAGCTTTAGAGACTGATTATTTTACCAAACCTTTCTTAAGCTAACATTTAGTTATTAACTTCCTAGCAGTACCGACATCACTTCAGCCCTCAAACAGATTCTATGAAGCATTTCACTGATTTCTTCCTCTTGATAACTTCTGTGATCAGTCACTACCAAACAGGCTCTTAACCAGGAGAAATATACTTCCTGCAGACACTAAGCTTCAAATATAACACTTACAAGCATTCAAGCAAACACTTAGCATGCCTTATATGGTTCACAGCAGGAAGGGACAAACACATACATTCACACACCATAACAAAACCAGCATCAGAAGAAGCATACTCAACAGGGACCACCTTCAGCAAGGCTTAATTCCCACCAGCTCCAAGAAGACTCCAGCGCCTCAGCCCCGGCAGAAGCCCTGCAGACACCCCGTATGCATCCCTCAGGCAGCAACCCAAGCAGCGAAGACAACGAAACCCCGAATAAAAACATTAATGAGCACGTTTCCCGCCTCGACAGAGCTGGCACCGACAAGCAGACGGAAGAGCAGCTTACCACCCCCCACCGCCTCCAACAGGCCCGCAGCCCCTTCCCAGCTACCTTCTAGAGGGGAGGCACCACCACCAGGCCGACAACCCAGCTGCGTTCTGGGAACGGCGCCGCGGCCACAGCAACGGCTCGCCCCTACGTCACCGCCGCGTCACGCCAGCAGGCGGCTCCTCTGGTTGCTTGATGGGGACGGGCGGGGTGGGCCTTCCCGCCCCTCTTTTCCCGCCCACCCCGAGCCTCCTGTTGGGCTTCTCGTCTCCGTGTCTGTTCTTGGCTTCTCCTCAAGGGAACTCTGAGTGCAGTTGTGGAGTTTCCCCGTCCTGAAGTGACAGTATCCTGCGCTAAGGTGAGGGTAACCAGGCTGAAGTAACGGAGCCTTAGGGTGAGGTGAGGGGACCCTATGAGTCTCAGCTTGAGGTGGTGGGGGGGTCCTAGTTGAGGTGCTGGTGCACTAAATTGGAGCGATGATGTGGTACCTTGTATTAAATAAGGTATGTTCCATAGAATCATTAATGTTAGAAAAGATATGTGAAGGTCACCTAGTCCAACCATCCACCTGCTACCAGTATTGCACACTAATCCATGTCCCCCAGTGCTACAACTATACATTTCTTAGACATATCCAGGGGCAATGATTCTACCACTTTCCTGGGCAGCCTGTTCCCATGCCTTACCATTCTTTTGGAGGATAAACATTTCCTAACATCCAACTTGAATATCCCTTGGCGCAACTTGACTTTATGGCTAGCACTGTTACCTGGGAGAAGAGGCTGCCCTCCTTCTCCACCTCACTTCAACCTCCTTTCAGGTAGCTCTGGAGGGCAATAAGGTCTCTCCTGAGCCTCCACCAGACTAAACAATCCCAGCTCCCTCAGCCCCCCCCATAAGGCTTGTGCTCCAGACCTTGGACACACTCCAGAGCCTCGAAGTCTTGAGAAAAGATCCAGCACCTTTTTCTACTAGAATTCTTTCCTTCATTGGCTTAAGTGAAGGTGGGATGTAACCTGAAATACTATAAATTGTATCCCAGGATGGAAAGGCAGAAAATCTTATTAAAAACTAAAAGAAAAGTAATCAAAGCTCCCTCTAGCTGCATACATATACACCTGAGTTAATTTAGGTCTATCTGATTCAGGGTATGATGTGTGAAGCCTAACTAAAATTGGTGGGATTACTCATTCAGACAAGAACGGCTTTTGTGCGTAAGCACTGCAGGACTAAAACTCCACCATAGGTAGGTTTATTTTTTATCTTCCTCTCCAATTCTGAAAATTAATACTTTAATTAGAATAAACTCTCTTTACACAGAGCTAACAACATTATGTGCTCTGCTTCAGGTTAACTTACAACCTCAGTTCCTTTTAGTAGTTCTGACAGTGGCCTGGGCTGTTTTCTGAGTGTATTTGTGGCAGAAGGCCTCTGCATGCTCTGTCTTGTTGCTTGTGTGGCTCTTTCTGAAGATAGCAAAAGAGGTGCTGATCTCTGCCCAGAGCCTTGTATTTTCTCAGCTCTGAGGAATTAAGTGTGTGCTGGGAGTTGGATCTCTGCTTTCTGTTTTCTGCCCGATGAGAATAAAATAACATTACAGGAAAATTTTTGGCACGTTGGGTTTTCTTTAAAAACTCTTGGACTCTGCAAGGATCTCTCTGTTGGTCTTAATGATTGGGTGTACTGCAACGGCTTTGTACCCCAAGCCTTTGGATGAAGCATCAGGATGTTTGGGCACATGATGGTTTGCATAGGGAAGGACTGTCATCACATTCGTATTCTCGCTTTCTGTGTGTGATGATTTTTACCATTAATCATGTTAGACACATTACTTAAATAATCAATTCTGGCTGCTGTGGATGGCCTGAGCCGGTGCTTAAAAGGTCTTTGCACAATTTAATATCCACTAAATAGAATAAACTGTGTAATAAAGCTATTTAAGCTACTGGAAAGGGCTTTGGATCAGGTTAAAGAGCACAGACTCTTCTGGCTGATGACTAAAAGGAGAGCTGAAATATCTTCAATGCTACTTCACTATTTTCAGAGGAAATACAGTTCTGTGCCGTGAAGTGGCCCCCAGAGCATCTCCAGAGTGCAACACTGGAGCTGTAGCTATAACGTTCTGATACCCATTCTATTCATGCTCGTGGCCTTGGCTTGCTTAACATCTCATAGAATCCAGGAAGATCAGGGTTTGATTTTTAGATGGTGGCACTTTGCGCTCTTGAAACTTTAGAGAAATCTGTGAAACCATGGCCTCGGTGTTCACCTCTTTTCTTCATATGAACGGTATTGTTAATCTTACAGCAGTAACTACTGAATTGGAATAAATTCGAAGATGTCCCTGAGCTCAGCACCAAGAACGGTTGTTTAAAAAGTAGATGTAGGGCGCTTTGATACACTGAAACTGTCCATAGAGTGCCAATCTGAACCCGAACATGTTTTCCAGGAGCCTCAGCGCTCCTATTTTCTCAGTGGGATATCAGTGGGTTTGCGAAGTCCCCCTGGCCGAGCCTGTCTTCCAGAAGGAAGGAAGGCGCAGCTGTCTCGTCGCTCCTCGGACAGAGCCAGGCCCGCGCTCTGGTCGCGACTGGCAGCTGCTACAACCAAGAAGTCACCTGGAGCTGCCAGCGCAAGCTGAGCATAGCTGGCCAGAGTGGCAGAAATACGGCAAAGCTTGAGCCGTGCTACGAGGAGTTTTCTGTTCCGGCCCTTGTGCCCCAGGCGGATGGGAGCAGCACTACTTCCCCGCCAGCCCGTAGCATTAGCGCCGCCGGCCGTTTCCGCGGGCCCCGCCTCCGCAGCGGGACCGTCCGCCTTCCCCGCCTCCCGGTCGGTGCCGCCTCCGCTCCTCCCCCGCCAGACCCGGCAGGCGCGGCGGGGTCTCCCCGCTTGCTGCCGCCGCGGCGCTGGGCTCCTGGCGCCCACCGGCGGGCAGCGCTGCCGCCCGGAAGCGACCGGGCCGCCGGGCATGAGAGCCGGCTCCCCCGGCGGCCGCAGCGGTGCCAGTGGCGGCGGCGAGAGGCGGAGGGAGACCCCGGCGACGGCGACCTTCGCGGGGGGCTGCCGCGGAGGGAGATGCGCTGGCTGCCCGCGGCGCCGCCAGCAGCATGCTCCCCGCAGCCGACGGCAGTAGCGGCGCGGCAGGGCAGCCCGAAGCGGCGGGGGGGGGCGCCGCCGGCCCCGCGGGTTCCCACGGCCCCGGAGGCGAAACCGGCGGTCGCGGCGCCCCGGCGGCTGCCGGCGAAGAGGGGGCGGCGGAAGACGAGGAGGACGACGACCCCTGTGCGTCCCGCTTCGTGCTGGCGGCGGGGCTGGGGCTGCTGGCCGCCTCCGTCGCTCTGCTGGGGCAGGAGCTCTCCGGGCCGGGGAGCGGCGGTTGGCCCGGCTGGGCCCTGCTGCCGCCGCTCCGCCTCGCTCTGTACGCGGGCTGCGCCGCCGCCGCTGCCTCTCTGGGCGCGCTGCTCGGCCTGCTGTGGCGCGGCCGCCGCCTGCCGCCGCCGAGCTTCCCCGCCGCCGCGGGCGTGTCGCTGCCGCCGGTAAGTGCCTCATTGCCCGGCCGTGCCCTGCGCTTTCGGGATAGAGGGAGGGAGGAGCGGGACTTGGCTCCGCGGGGAGGCTGCGATGACGGGGGTGCGCCTGCGGCTGCCGGTAGTTTGCGAGGATCGGGTCCTTCCCGCTCCCGGTGCTCGGCTTGTGGCGGTCGTGAGAGGGGACGTGCGAGAGCCGGCGCGGCGGTGCGTATGGCCGCGCTGTGAAGCGGGGCAGTGTGACCGAGTACCCGTAGCGGGCGTTTTTGTACGTCTTCTGACGTGCACCGATCCGTTCTTACGAGCTCCCCGTAGCTCTCTTCTGGAGTGTTTTCCAGTTCCTTCTGAGCAGCTCAGGGGAAGCTCAGCGTTGAAGGGAAACAAAACCCAACGTATCGCTCTTTCTCCCCTTGCCCCTCCTGCCCTCCACTTTGTGAAAACCGTCACGCATAAACCCCCCCGACTAGGATTGGAAGTGCCGATGTCAGGAGACGGGCAACGTTTCGGCTGCTGTGCCCGATGTGCTTTCTGTGCTCGTTTCTCTGTTTTATCCCGCATCTGTGCCCATCCAGTTGTCGGTGTAGGTAACGCGCACCCAAGTCTTGCTTTATGCGCTGCGTTACACTGTGTTGGGTTTTATTGTAGCCCTGCACTATATGCTATTACTTCAGAACCCGACTGAAGGCTGGGATTTTAAAGTCGCTGCCAAAGCAGCAGTGCCCGCCCACTGCAGCCCTCTTTCTGGAATTGTTGGGGTTTTTTTAACCTTCCCTGTGATTCAATTGAAATTTTGTTTGTCTCCCCTCTCTGCGCTGCTCTCAGAACATAACCTGGTTGGAAGGAGAGGCCGTCCCAAAAGGAGAGCTGTGTGTTGCCCTGGCTTTGCTTCCAGGTGCCTTACTTAGGTTTCTCATGCTTTCAATGTACTGTTTTGCTGATGTGTATACATATCATATATATTTGAGGCAAAAATGGCTTCCGGGTCCCTGAGCTGCTTGATGTACTCCTTCTGAAGATAATTGTGCTGCTGGTTCAGCACAATGTAGGCAGAGGAAGCAATAGTGCCTGTCTCGGCAGCATATAGACATGTCGGCCATCTGTGGAGATTTTTATTTCCAAGTGTCTTCTGTACATTTAGCTTGGGTAAAAATGTGAAATTACTCTTCTTATGGTACGTTCCTACTGTGCCTGTGCTCCTTGTTACCACTCAGTTGTTACCTTCCCATGTTCGTAGAGCCTCATGGTGCTGTGTTGTCTCTTTTGGGAACCAGTGACAGGAAGACAGTAAAGCCAGAATGCCTTCAGTGTTGTCATGTCTTTTGTCCTTCAAGAGCAGGAAGAACAGGAAAGAACCCTCTCTTGGCCTCATATATGTATTGTGGAGGAAATGGGCCCTACAGATCTAATCTTCTTTTCCATTTCTGAAGCCTTGTGAACACACGGGATATTGTTGGTTTTTTTTTCTTCTATCTTTGATTTTCACACTGGGTTTAGCATATGAGGAAACAGAAAGCATACGGCAATAAATATTTACTCTAGTGGGAGTCAGGCTTAGCTCTTGGGAAGTGAGTGGGAGTAATCAGTCAACTTCAAAGGGGATTGGATTGAGCTCTTCATGCTGTGCTGGAAAAACGGAGCTTTTCGTGAGTTCTCCAATTCTGCAAGCACTTACAGTAGGAATTTAGTGCTTTCGATTTTCATCAGTCTGTTTGTGCAAGTGAATAGGCAAGGAGTTCATATTTCAGAAACACAAAGTGCGTACCTTTTCCTTTTGCCTGAAATGGCTTCTGGAGAAGTTGTCCTCCCAGATGCAAAGCTTTGCTTTGTCCTAAATACCGCTTGTCCCCTGTGGAACTTGGGCTTCTGTTAGGTAGCTCAGTAAGAGCATTTGAAGCCTGCTGAGAAAGCCGGCGGTGCCATGAAGAAGCGCTTTTGTCTGTCTGTATGGGAGAACTCTGACCACAAGCTTCCGTTTCTTCCCTCAATTCATTTATATTTCTTAGAAGGAGAGATGTGTAGACAAATGATAATATATTGCAGGAATTAGTGGTAGTTTGAATTCACGTTTAAATAGTGGGAATTGAATGATGCTGAAATCGTATGTGACGTTATCAGATATTTTTCAGCTCTTTCCAGGAGCAGGTTTAGGACCAGATTATTTGTGGCAGAGGAGGACAGCAACATGCGAGGCAGCAAAAAGGCACCAGTTGAACTCCAGTTAAAAGGTGTAAGTCCCAGAGGGCTTCTCGCTTCGATGTGAGCAGCCTTGCTAACACCAACAGTAGCCCTGGGAAGGACTTGTTAAATGTCTTCTAACATTCTGAATTGTTCCCTGTGCAACTGCTAACTTTCGTAGTGGTAGCGGAGATGGCTTTGCCTCATGTGTAGGATCACATTAACCAGGGCAGCGGGAAGGAGAACACCTTTTTTTCCCACGTTTCCTGTGTGAGTTGTACTTTTGCCAAAACAAAACACAACAAAACTGGCAGGACGGAGCTTTCTTTGCAGTGTAGTATTTTGACTTTGATTCAAAGGAAAAGCTTTGAATAAGGTGGTTGGTTTATCTGCATTTAAGTGATGCAAAACCCAAAGATTTGTTTATGAAATTCAGGTGCTGTGTTATGAATGCAGATGAAATGAATGATGCTCTGTATTAAGAACAACCTACCTGGTCTGTCTCACAGGAGTAAAAAAAAGTTTGGTTTTTCTTCAGCCAAAAAGACATGCTGATTTTACTGTCCTGCCAGTGTTTCTTTAAAACTTAGCTCCTGACTGTTCAATCATTCGTTTGCTTCTGTATAGCAGCTCTCCATTCCTAGAAGTATTTATCTCCCAGAGCAAGTTTTGTGATGGTGTCATACATTCCTAAAGTGCTGGTCTTGAACGTGAGGTTTGTCTGGAATTTGTCATTAAAGTGAAGGTAAAGCTTTTCTCCTTGGGCTGGGTAGTGACTGAAACTTCTGCATTCTGGAATTCAGCACTCATATATATCCATCATGAATTCACAGACATATAACAATACATTTAATTATATTTTGGAAGATAGCACTCTTTTATATCGCAGAGGAATAAATAATGAGATTATTGGAAGTTATTTGTGTGTAACCTGTGCTTTTCAAGGCAGATAAGGGAGGTGAAGGACATGCAGTTTCAGCCTGCTTCAGTGTTGGATGCTTGCCATCAGACAGGGCTTGTGAAGGTGAGCTAGCGGGAGCCTCAGAAGCTGGAGGAAGCAAAAGATTTGCCATATTTGGGCCTCAATTTCAGGCTTCTTGCAGGGGCAGAACTTGAGCTAATGAGGAGTTTTGAGCAGCTGTGAGGGAGAGCGAAAACTGCCTCCTTCCTTCCGTCTTCTTCACACCTTAATAAGTCTTCAAATATATTTATGGCTGTTGTTGCTTATTTGTTTATTTACTTTAACATCTGCTTTAAACCAAGTGTGTCCTCCAGTCTGTCTCATTTTCCGCTCCATTATGGAATGCCATAAAACCTCTGCTGCTACAGAGTTTTTGCTGGTGTTTCTGCTCGCTACTGTTCTGTTACACTGGTTTTAGTTCCTCTTGGGCTTACAGCCAAATACTCTGGTCAGTGATTGTGCTTCTAGATCATGAATCCTTTCTGCACTGAAAGGAGAGTCTATGTTTCACTTCCATTTATTTTCAACAAAACAGAGGGTACAATACTTTTGTTCTTAGTGATATCTCTTACAGAGGCAGGCTAGCAATTTGTTTTTGATGACGCAGGTAAATTTACTACTATGCAAATCCTGAAATTAAAATAATGAAAAGATAGCTTAGCATTGCCTACCAATTTCAGGAACATTTAAGATTTTTGGGTATATGTTGCATAGACCTCAAGTATTTGGCTGTGGTTCGGTGAACAGTTGTGCTTTGGGGCCTGTAGCTTGAGTGCTTTTGCTTCAGAAATGCCCTTTATCCAGAAGAATTTGTAAGCTGGTTGAGAATGGAGGTCCTGTCAGGATGGCAGTTACCTGCTCATGTCACCATGAAGTGAAAATGTTATTCTTACAGAAGGCCAGTCTTGGGAATAAAATGCTTTTTCAGACTCTAGTCTATTTGTCCCATAACCCCTTAGCAGTCTGTAACCTTAGTTTTTCACATTTTTATTCATTTGTGTATATTTGGAGATGGCTTGTCATGGTGTACTACTCCTTCTGTGCTTCTGTTACATTCACTGTTACCTTCGTGTCTGCACTCTGCCATGCTTAACGTTTACTTATCTCATGGTTGTGTTGATTGGCATCCCAAATGTGGAATCAGAAACTCTGTAGTAAGGTGAGAAGTGCAAATATCTTGCATGCAAAGTATGCTTTGGGATTGAAAATACCTGTTACAGATGCTCCAAAAATGAAATCTGATCAACTTTCTGCTTTTGCCAGGTCTTAATTTCTTGTGTTCTGCAGAGGAGAGCAGCAAAAGTTCCATAAGAAAAGGACAGTTGCATAGAATATGATGTCCTTTCCCAGACTACCACCTTGTTACATGATGAAAAATGATCAGTGGAACAGCCCTAAGAGAAACAAGTTGATGTTGTGTCCATGGAGAGTTTGGTTAGTCATTCTGTCCCACAGTTACTTTTTTCCCCAGTTGAGCTTGCACCATGGAAGAGAATAAAGTAATAATAAAACAAATGGGTCAGTTTCTTCTGCATGTGTTCTGATTCCATGTTAAAAAGAGGCAGAACACACCTCTTTTATGGGGTGAAAACTGTGGGAGGGAGGGGTAGGAAGCAGGCATGTGGAACTGTCGGGCAGGGGCTGCCATGGAAGCAGCAGTCTGCAGGTTTTTCTGCCTTCCTGGAGTGGTTTCCTTAGCTCATGGCTCTTCTGGCCTCAAAGTCAAGGCTGTGGGTTCTTACCATCTTAATAAAGGCCGGACTGTGACGTTGCTCTGTAGACTGGGGCTGTGTGTGTTTCCCGAGCATTCACAGAAGCCTTCTATGATATTAGATCAAGCTAGCCTGGATGTCTGGCTCATTGCCAGCATTGGGTTGATTTTTGCTTTTGTTTTTTTTTTCCCTTGGGCCTTTCAGACTGTTGTTGTCTGCATCTGAAATCATTCTCTAAAGTGGTGAACAATGGGTATTGTTCAGAAGTCTCTTGGAAATGTTTGCGTCCTTTTTTTTGTTGTTGTTGTTTTGTTTTTATTTAATCCAGGCCGTTAACAAAAGCAAGTTCAAGGAAAACGTAAGCAGTCCCAGGAAGCAGCCGTCTCCGTTTGTTAGCAGCCTCATTCTTTGCACGTTCCTTCCCAATGTGCTTCCCACAACTTGTAGGTCATTTTGTCGAATCTTACTTAAGTTTCAGCCTGGTTTCTCTCATTCCTCTTTGGCAGTATATTCTGTTGGAGCGGAGCCCACTGTGGGGCTGTGAGTCAGGACCAGTGGGAACATTTTGGGTGTGAGAGCATCTCAGTGAGAGTTTTGAGCTAAGCTAAGCCATTTACAGACATCTTTGTCTGAGGGTGATGCCAGCAGTTTCATGCAACAGCGTGGTTTTCTTGTAGATGAGCAACATGAAGAAAAATATGAAAACACTCAAGCAATGGTTTTCTAGCTGAAGCTGTTCTCTGTGAGGTGAGACATCTGCATGCATCCATCTGACTTGAGCTGGGTGAGAAGATGATCCGCCAGATCTGCTGGATTTTGCATTCTCTCAGTTGTTAACGCTGAGTTTGGAGTGTGAATTTTTGGAAGACCTTCTGTTATCACAGGTGCTGTGAGCTTGTGTTAGCAGGTTGTCACTGCTGTTCTGAAGGTGGTTGTTGCCATATGTCATCCAGCTTGGGAGTGCCTGTTTATTCAGTTGATTCATCACTATTGTCACAGAAACAGATTTATTTATTTATTTTTAATGAAAAGCAAGTTTATAGATTTTGCTAAATACAAGTTCATAAGACTGAAAGGAAAAAGAAGTTTGATCAGCTGTTTTATGGCTCAATTTAAGATCTGGTCCATTTTTAGCCACTAAAGAAGTGCCCAGGTCTCAGAAGAATCATCAAGAACAGCAGAACAGTTCAGGTTGGAAGGTATCTCAGGAACTCATCTACTCCAGCCTCCAGCTCGTAGTGGGCACAGCTCAGTCAGGTCGCTCAGTACCTTCTCCCTTTCAGCTTTGAGCGTTTCCAGGGACGGAGGTTTGGCAGTCTCTCAGGCCTGATGTTCTACTGTTTGACCAGCCTCATTATTAAAGTAATTTTGCTTTATATCTGATCAGAATTCCCTGTGTTTTGCCCTCTGTCCTGTGCCCCTCATGTTACATAGCTGCAAGAAATAATGGCACCTTCTTTTTACTCTCTCATCAGGTAGCTGAAGATAACAGTTACCTCTTGCCTAAATGTGAACTAACCCAGCCACTGTCACTCCAATGCATTTTTTTGTGTGTTTTTTTTCATGTGTTAGATTCTCACCTGCCCTCGAAAATTAGTTTTTAAACATAGCAGAAGGTTGCTTCTGTGCATGGTCTGTAACTTTCTCTCAGGCTGTTTGTCATTGCATACAGTGCCTGTTTTGGTATGGAAGATTTCTCAGGGAATCCAACTTGCCATGCATCTCCCTTTTTCCTTCAGTAATTACGCTTGCGCAGGTGCAAAATCACCATTGCTAATGTTGATAATCACTTCTCTCTGTTTAAAGTTTTCTTTGAATGCTTGTCCTGAACTTTATAATTGTAAATGTTGTTGTTACCAGTTTCTCATTGCAAAAATAAATAAGTTGGTGCATTTTAAAAGTCAGATGTATCAGCCTTAGAAAACCCTCTCAATGAAATATATTCTTGCAAACTAAAATGTGAGGTTGCATCTCAGTGAAGTGCTGTTCCTTGGGTGCTAAGGCAATAGTCCTGGTTTGTTCTTAGTGTGAATGTTTGTAGTGGAAATGCTAAGTCAGGGCTTGAACCAGTGATTGAGCATCTGGTGGAAGGCTGGGCCCAACCCAGGAAGGTTCAAGTGCATGCAATGAACCTGAGTTACCCCTTCCCAGACCTCATTTATGGGTTGGCATTAGAGGCAAGGGTATCTGTCTGGAGATCCCTGTGTACTTGAGGCCTTCGGAAGGTAAGCAGCTTTCTTTCCTTTATTTCTGTGCCCATGGCTGTTGCATTTGAGCAGATCCTCATTTGCTGCAGTCTGGGACCTTGCTGCTCTACTGTCGTTACTGCGTTTTCCATCGTGTTACAGCTTTCTATGTTGAAACGTGGAAGGATCCAATGGTGTGAGAAGCCAGCTTCCTGAAAATGAGCACTGCATCACGCAGTTACAGTGCAGAACCATGTTGCGATTGCGGATTCTCCCTTACAGCGTTTGTTTTGTGTTGTTTCTTCTCCTGTAGAAAGGTCCCAAATTGAGAGGCAGGCAAGAAAAAACAAGGAGAGCTCAATATTTATATTTTTCTTACGTCAACTGGAGTTAAGCTAATTTTGAAGTGAGCAATTTGGCCAGTGCCAGTACTGTGTGCATGTATCTTTAGTAGGTGGATAACATTATACCAAAATACACCGGTCATTAGCTTGCAGATTGGCTGAAATGATGGCATAATACCTTCTAAAACCTGGAATAGTGTTTCTGCGTAAATCCTCCTTGGAGTTTATACTGCTTTTGTGTTCTCTGTTGGTATATGGTTCAGTCACTGGGGGCATGTGTGGGAAGTGCTGTCTTCTCACAGTGCAGCTGTGCTTTTTTTAATGGATAGGTATAGCTGGACAGCTGCTTCTTCTCCCCTTGTAAGTCATATGCCACCACTCGTTTTAGTTACTTGCGTCTCTATGAGTCTGAATTTCCAAGGAGAGAGCTGAAGTAAGCCAGGTGGAGACAATTTCTATTTCTGATTTTAATTATACCCCTGTCTATATAGGGACAGTGTGAATTGCGGAATGCTGTCTGCCAACTGAAAAACGTTTCTTTGTCCACCCACCTGTTTGCACAGTAATGCTTCAAAATAGACCAACGTTGGTATTGTCCAGCAGCAGAAATGATTTTGAAGGAAGAAGCTTGGAAGAATGTAATCTAAAATTACTGGAAGATTGCTAATGGCTTCAGTTTTATTTTAGGAGTATTTTATGAGGCTAAATGAAGCCAGGTACACTGCACAGATTACACACGTGCACGCAGATGATAGTATGATCACCTTGAATTCCAGTTTTAGTTGTCATTTAAAGAAACCAAACAAACTATTCCTTCTTATGAATGTTCTCTTTCAATTTCAGAGTAATTGGACTGGGAGCTCCCATGATTCAGTTCAGTCAAGGAGGGTGGTCATTTCTCACAACATGGATAAGGCACTGAAAGAAGGTGAGTCTTAATTTGGACAGAGGAGCATTGGATCCTGTATGTATCTCTTGTCCTCTTACCAAACTGTAACAGTACAATATGGCTGGATTTTGGAATGGCCATGGTTTCTTTCTCCTTGGTAGAAAAAACAAAGTCTTGGTCAGTGAGTAACGTGAAGTTGTGTTTGCAGTTGAACTGGCATCTTGCTTTAGCTGCTGTTTTTTACGTAAATATCTGGAAAATATGTGAAAATTCAGTCCTTTGTGAGTCAAAAGAACCAACAAACCCACCCTAACATTTCAAAGACTCAGTTGGGTTCCTGTGGACTGATAAAATCTAGGATTGTGCAGTTGGTCTTTTGATTTGGTCAATTTTTTGCCATCAGAACTGAGTCTGAAGCAATGATTTGTACTTTTGACTGCTGTGGTATATGAAATCTGTGGAACACCAGTGCAATCTGTGGTTTAAGATTGTGAACTGTTTCCTGTTATCAGTGTGGAATTGGAGGTAGAGGGCTTATTTGAAGAGAGAAGAGCTGTTGTGGATTCCTGGGTGGAAAATGGTTTTGTTGTGCTTCCCTCCTGCTGTATGCATATGGGAGAAGCCTGTGTTTTTGAGAACCTAACAGGGTCTTTGTCTGAAGTTCTTTCTCTGCAGATTGTTGGATTCATAACTCCATCCTTACCCGGTCAGGCTGAAAGTTATTTGAGAGTTTTCTTAAGTGATTCGTTTCTCAGGAGCTGAGAACTTACTGCTATGACAACTTTCTGTATTGCCATTTCTCTTCAGAACAATTTTTACTTTCCATTCACACTCTTGAATTTTGGAGAGCAAACTTGTCAGATGTGTTGTATTTCTTCCAGGCCTAGCTAAGTGACTAACAAAGCTAGCTTGTCCTCTGTTATGCAGTTTAACAAGGATGAGACTTTTCACTCTACTGCATGTAGATTAAGGCAAGTCATTTTATCTTCCAAAGGTGTTGAAGACAGTAAGAATTTGAGAAGCTGAATGAGTTGCAAAATGAGTAATTTTACTTTTTTATTAGAGTAAAATGATCAGTCTCTGAAAATGTACGTGGTGTACTCCTTGCCCCTGTGGATACTCTTTTACAAGTTCATATTCTGGTTTCTTCAGCTATTCTTCATCATCCATGTAATTAAATTTGCCCAAGTTTTACAGTACGTTGGAAACTATCTTGCATCCCTCCAGAATTACCTGTCAACTTTTGCTTTTATGCTGCATTTTTTGCTGGTGTTACTGCCAGTGTCTCTCTGTGAACTTTATATTTAGAGCAGCTCCCCATTACTGCACAGTTTGTCAAGGTTTTGTGATGTCTGTCTCTCTCTTGATAAGCTGTCATGTGCTTTATTGTATTTTTTTTCCATGGCCATTTAAGGTAGTGGGGAGAATAGGCATCATCGATCATCCTTACTTTTAATTGAAGGGGTTATTGATGTTTCCATTTCAGCTATCAGTGTTATTTTATTAAACTAATAAATACTGTGGTTTTCCTGTGATACCGACCAGCTTGACAATAGGTGCCCTCCTGTGGAATAGCTTCTCTCTCTGAAGTTAGTACAACACAAGAATTTACATTCAACAATGTCAGTCACTTTCTGCATCAGAAAGGTTTACGTCTGCTTACAGCTCAGTTAGCAACTTCTCTCTCCCACTGACAAGCAAGTAATACAAAAGGACAAAGCTTCAGAATGTTTCTTTCGTCTTAATTATAGCATCTTTGCATAAGCTGCAGATATAAGGTGAGAGAGAGCTGTGAATTAGCCCTGCTACCCTGTGATGTGTTGCATGAAAGTGTGCAAAATCCGAACAAGTGTAATATTATGTGAAGATTTTTAACTTGATGAATACAGCAGAAAGAAAACCTTTGCATTTTAAGCCTGAGTCTTTTTTTCAGTCAGATGGGTGGCTAACACTGAAATGTTTTTTTCCAGAATATTTCATGCTTTTTATTGCTAGAATTGATATGATTCTTGCTTGCCATTCATTTCTTATGCAAAGAAAAGATGACCCAGTTTTACAGACACTTCTAGCCATTCCTTCTGATGCTTTCTATGCTATTCCTTGCTTGGGAACTTCATGCTTTCATCTCACATCTTTGGGCAGCTCACGAATGCCTCTTAGGAAAGGCCATGCTCAGGCAGACCCAGTTGCTGTTGCACAGTGTGCTGTCGTGGCTAGCTGTCACTAGATTTCTCTGCCACCAGGGTAGCTGGTCTCCTGGGAACTAAATTTCATCTTCTAATTGCCTCGTATCCTGTGATCTCTTATTTTGGCTATTTATGTATATACTTACACTATTTTTGGCTAAAAATGGGCTATTTGGTGATGCCCTCTGTTTCTTGGCCCTGAAAATGTTTCATGCCAGGGAACCACCTCTTCCTCCACAGCTGCTTAATTTCCTTAGGTTCTGTGCTGAGTCTGACTCGATAAGATTTGGGGAGTTTGGTAAGATTTTACTTGTGGATCAGATCTTGCCTCTCTGCATTCTTGTTGACTGTTTAGAAGAACTCTGCTAGGTTTGTGCATCAGCACTTCCCTTTAAAAAAGAAATATTTTCACAGTCTATCTAAGTTCCCAATTTAAGATCCACATGTTGACTTTTAGGGAAAAAATTGCAATGCCTTCTGCCACTCTATTTGAACAGCTGTATTTTTTCCACAGCTCAAAAAGCAGCTGTTTGGGTCCAGAATTTGAGCAAGGCCTGATTTGAATTCATACTCTCTCTGCTATTGGGATTCAAATGCTTGGATCTAAAAACTGTGGTGGTAGGGAGTATGTGGGTGAAATCATTTGTACAGAAATTTGGCTGATATCTTTTAATGTGTCTCCTGGGCATTTTTAATGTAGTTTTTCTTCTACTGTTTATATATTTGGAATTTCATGTGTTTCTTCTACACATCTGTAGTAATTATTCAGCAAATGTTAAAAAAAAAAAAAAAAGATTTAAAAAAGTTAATAATGCAAACAGCATGAAATGGGAAACCACAGGCATGATCTTTTTTTTTTGCATAGGAACAGTGATAACATCTAACCTATAAAAGGAATGTGTCAGTTTCATCGGGGTTGAATGGTGTAAGACGCAGCTGAACCATGAAATGCTAGTACTTTTCCCAGCACAGACTTGAACAGAACTCACATTTTAACGTCACTGTTGCTAATGTCTGGGGCTGGTTTCTAGTCCTGAAATCTGGTAGTTCACGCAGCTTTTTAACAGCCTGTAGCACTGTGGTCTAAATACAGGCTTAGTGAGCATGAGGAAATTAAGGTAACATTAAGTATAAGGCTTCATCATCTTGATCTGTATTATGTAGCTAAAACCTAATAAAGTCTGAAAGACATTAGGTAAGTAATGGTTCTTTAACTCTTTAACCCTTCAATCTCTTTATCTTTAAAAATAGTTTTTTTTGGAAATGGTAGCATTGGATCAATTCAGGTTATTAGTTTTTAGGAACTTCAAGAGAGAGGCTTTAGTGTCTCAGCTGCTTTGAAGATGAAGATGAGAGCATGTTGTTCAACTGAACTGGCTTTGGGCACTGGGCCCAGTGTTAGTTAGCGACTAACGAGTAGCAAAGCATTCAACATTTATTTCTGTGGAACAGTTCTTTGCCAGGTACTAAAGACAGTATAGTCTGTCACCTTTTGCTAATTCTTTTATTTATTAATTAATTTATTTTTTCCACAGAAGCAGCTTATGATAACTGTCGTGTATGTTAAATCTAGCTTTGTAGTAACACACTATTCTAAACAGCTGTTTGGTGGTCACCTGTTACAAGAGCCTAGCAGAATTCATCTTCATGTCACACTTAGATTTTTCTGGTTGTAATTCTTCCTGTTCTGGATTAGCTCAAGAAAGAATTGTAGCTTTACATCATTTTTTCTAGCTAATACAGTCACAGAAGAGTTTTGGAATTGCTTGTAGTGAAACTCTTCTGGTCTTTCCTTTCAGGAAAGGCTATTCACTTTTTCCTTGGTACTTGAAGTCAATGAATGCATTTGTATGAAGACAGTATTTCAGATCTGTGTTGTGAGAAGACTAAGGCTGTTGGAATAGAGGTTTTCTGAAGGAGAAGATAGCTTAGGAGATTGAGATGCGAGTTGTACTCCTGTTTTGTAGAGATCTGGACAGTGCAGATAAGGAGCCACCTCTTCTCTGTGCCATAACTCAGCTCCTCAGGCAAGGGGCAGTTAGGAATTATACTGCTTTAGAAACTTTGGAACTTCTATTGACTTACTTATTTTATGCATCTCTTTGTTTTTCCTGAATAAGTCATTTGGAAGCCTTGGAATGTCTTAGTAAATGCCTTCTAACTTACTCCAGCTCAGTAAAGTGACTTGGTTTTTTTATAAACCCAAGGAATTTGATTTCTAAAGCATGTGACTACAAGCTTTTATCAATTCTAGTATTTTCTTTTGAAATGATTTTGGTACAGTAACGTAGGATGAAGCCTGCTAGCGTTCCAGGGAGGCAAAATTACTCAGTATAAGTTGTTATGCTATTACTGCGTTATTAATTTCACTGTCATGGTGCCAGGGAGCTTTATATAGTTTATTAAGCTGGCAAAAAGCCCCCACCAATTTCTATCAAAGTGGAAACTAAAAAATAGTGGAGTAGCATGATTGCTTTAAACCGTGGGCTAACAATGACAAGCGGGGTGTATTTCTTTATGTTTAAAACAACAACAATCAAACCCCTAACAACAGCACAACTCTGAAATCAGGATGTCTGATAAAGAACCTGCTCAGAATCACAGGTGTGTGGCATGTTTTTCTCCCCTTTCTTTTCAGTTACCCCTCTGGTTGTTCTAAACTGGTTTCATCCCATTCACAACCCCTCCGCTGCCAGGTTTTCCCCTACCTTGTTGGCAGTGCTGGGGGTAGCTTGAACACCTCCTACAATTCCAGAGGCACCTGCTAATTACGCATCAGTAAGGCTGGAGACACACAAAGGTTGAAAGTCAGAAGAGAAGGCGAAGGTGTTGTGATGGAACTTGCAGTTACAGTAATCCCATTGCTTGTTGCTACAGTTGGGACTGTTACCTAATCTTTCAAGTTCATGCTGTCTTGCTAATCTGCTTGTTCGCTTTTATCTCTAGCTCTTCTGATCCTTTGGTACCTCTTTAGCGTTGTATATGTCTTTTCAGATATAAGAACCTTAGCACCTCCTCTTTTAACTGTAACTTTGTAGTGGAGACAATGCTGAGTTTGTATCTGGAGAAGGTTGGTTTCAGTCTGCAGCAGCCTAGACACAGCCAGCTTGTAGGATAGTTCATATAATGGAATCCTCTGTTAAGACGCAGGTATTAGCTTGAGGTTAGTGTGTAGCTAGTAGCCTGACTGTCTGAGCAAATCCACTTACGGACTTTGCTTTGCAAAGTGACCTCCAGTAACCTGTTAGGTGCAAATTTCTGTTACTTTGCCAACCTCACACTCTGGTGAGAATTTAAAACCCAGTGGAGAAGCTGTGAAACCTATGACCCACTTAATGGTGTGGAGGACTAAGTTTTTGATATCTGAGAGTGCCTTCATTTTGCATATTTTGCTATTTATTGTTGTATTTTTTCCTTTCAGTGTTTGACTACATGTACAGAGATTACATCCTGTCCTGGTATGGCCAACTCAGCAGAGATGAAGGGCAGCTGTACCAGCTGCTGTCAGAAGACTTCTGGGAAATTGCCAAGCAGCTGCGACTGAGGCTGAGTCACATTGATGTAGTTAAAGTCGTCTGCAATGATGTAGTGAAAGCTTTACTCACACACTTCTGTGACCTTAAAGGAGCCAATGCCAGGTAAAACTCAAACTGTGTGTTTCATTGGAGTTTTTTGCTTGTCTCTCTGCTTTTAGATTTGATATATCAAAATAACGAATAATGTAATATTTTCTTGTGTGACTGATTAAGCCTTTCAGTTTTCTGACCAGATATAGGGACCTAACAGGCATTGTGGCATCTGTAAGACCCAGGGGAAGAAACATTTATCCTTTTCTCAGAGTTCAGATTCACTGCAATTTCCATTTGATCTTTGAATCCTTTGCTCTCAGTAGGAGGTGGGCTGCACAAGTAGTGCAAACCTGCAAGGGAAAGGGGAGAGACTGTTAGAAGAGCCAGCTAAGAAGAAACAGTTAGCTGCATTTTTTTCTGCAATAGCACAAGGGGTAATTCCATTCAGGTTTTTCATTTGTACTAGCCCCAGGAGGGGAAGGACTTGTAGTTTCTGTAAGTGGTCTGTTCTGCAGTAACTAGGTTTTTCAGCTGAAAGATTGTTGGCTGGATTTTCTTTCTCTTTTTAGGCTATCTTGTGGATTTCTTTTTGGCAGTGTTCTTTTGGTCTACTTAAAAGGTCAACTGTATTTATACTGTAGGTGAACCCAACTGGAAATTGCATGTGTGATCTGTAACACCTATGCACTTTGTTAACCTCAGTGTGCTTACCCTAACTGAAATATGTTTTGGTCATTCAGATTTGTGCCATACGTTTTATAACATGAAATTGTTTTTGCCTACAGATAAGATTTGTGTACTTCCTAGCACCCTTTCAGAGGAAAAACACTGTTTGTGGTCAGTGACCAGCCTCTGTGTTACCATTTGCAGTTCTTTTTGCTCTGGAGCAGAAGATGAGGTTAATGTAGTTGTGGTACATGCCAGCTTTATGTGATTTAACATGTAGAATATAATGTGAAAGGAAACTGAAGAGTGATTACGTTCCCACCAGCCCCCCAAGAAATTAAAAACAAATTAAAAATAAATCAAGATATGTGCACATTACGGTAAATCTTAAATCTCAGCATGTATGTAATAAACTTGGAAGCATGTCGAAGACTTCCTGGTTTATTATTTTTTAAATATGATTATTCTAAGAATAATCTGAATTTTATGCTGAATTATTTGCCTTCTACAGTGTTAGTTTTGCTAGAACTTGTTGACATGTTCAATCTTGGTCTGAGAATGACAATGTGTCTCTCTCTTTGTCTTGACTTGGAAGCTAGAGTTTCTTGGAAAACCTTTGCTTATGTGTTATTATAACTCATGTTGTAAATTCTAAGTCAGGCAGCGCAAGAGATGTCATTAGCTTAGCTTCAGCTTTCTGTCAACATTTTAAAAATACTAGTAGTTTTAAATGGGAATTCACGTCTCCCTCTCAATGTCTATAATAATGAATCTGGTTAGTGCTGGATGACTGTAGGAATGCAGAGACTGTAATTAGAGCCAGGTACCTTTCCTTCTGTGATGCCAGCTGGAATACCACATCCTGTTTCCAGTGCTGAGCTGATAAAGCAGTAAGGCAGCAAAGGGCATTTTGCCTGTTCTCAGGTGGCTTTCAGAGTTTTCAGTGCTTGCTTCAGCTCTAGATTGGGTGCTGCCTAGACGACTGCATTCTTGGTTCTCTTCCCATAAGACAACAGACAACCCATTAAAGTATGAGAAAGTATGTCCCTGGGAGGACAGAGGCAATTTCTTCATTGCAAAGTTCCATGTATTTTGTCACTTGGTTCACTCCAGCCATATAAATCCCTTTGCTTTTCTACTTTCACTGTCTGTCTGAATGAAGCCTGTGATACCTCACAGGTCAGGATGGCTGAAATAGGCTGCAGCTCTTCAGGCTCAGACAGGTGAAAAGAGGCTATGGTTCTCACTGTGGTCCTGCTTTGCCTCTAGCTTATTTTAATCATTGTGGTGCTTCATTTGGTAGTAAATAGCTCAAGGTAAATGACCACCAGAGGCAAACAGATAAGGAAAAATATGCACTTGAATGAGGGAGAGATTGGGAAGAAGAGGCAGCTTCCATCCTAGCTGGTAGGATACAGGGAATGGGGAGGGAGGGCTTTTCCCCTTTTCTTTCTTATCTTTGGTTGCTTTAAAGAAGAATGTCTTTCCTGCTAGAAATGGGGCTAAAGAAAATGCTCCTCTAGCTGTGGGTTAGACTGTCTGGCATGATGCAGAACCATTAGAATGGTAGACAAGCCAACTCGTAACTTTTTCATCTTGTGTAAATCATTGGGGATTACCCTGATGTCCAGCTGCTTTTCCTTTTAGGAAGGTAACCATGACATGTATAAATAATATATTTACTAAGACAGCAAATGTTGGATAATTCTTTTATTAATCTTTCTGATATTGATTAAAAATTACTTTGGAAATCAAAGGTTGGCATTGGCCTTGTTTTTTTTTGCAATGCTTTGTGAGGTTGGTTTGGTGTTGGAGTTTTGTTTTGCTTTTAGCAAGTACTTTTTTCGGGTGTGCTTTTGATTCTGGCTTGTAAAGGTCTAAATTAAATCAATTTTCATTATGCTACGGCATCAAGAAGTGTAGAGCTGCTGGTGATATAGATGAAGAGGTGTAGGTCGTGTGTTATTTTGATAGTCCTCAGAATCACTTTAATGACAATAGGTGCTGAATATTCTGATGAAAGGCATTTATAGCGAGTTGCACATACACTTCAGCTCACAGTTGTGCTGATTGAGACTTAAATGCAACTCTGCAAGACTCACTCTTGAAAGATAAATTAAAGCAACAGCAAGATCAGATGGAACGTTTTGAAGGGTTTTTTCTTTTATGAGAATGGGTCTTTACATAATATCCTGTGGAGCTGTTGTTAATGTCCTGGATACTCCTTATTCATTTGCTTGCTTCCTTTCTTTACTTCCTTCCTTCCAAAGCAGACAGATTTATGTTATTTGTCATCAAATTCTTGTTCACACATGTCTGAACCCAGGGTAATTTTTGTGGGATTTGCTGTCTACGGGCCTGTAGTACTGCCATCTCCAAAGGTACTGAGACCATGAGTTGTGTGGGCATGGTAGATGATAACTTCAGGATGGGTTTTTGATTTCATAAATCTCTTGGAGGAATCATTTTTAAGCTCTTCCATGCAGACTGGAGCTTTGAGTCTTTTCAAAAATAAAGACAGTGCTTCACATAACAAGCTTGTAACCTAACCACAAATACCAGAGGTCTTTTATTACTCCTCACTGTTGAGTCTCCACAGCACAGTTACCAGGTGGTCTTAGTTAAGACTGTGGGTATCTAGCGCAGACACTAGAGTAGAATAAGATATTTTTGTGAGACCTCTGTGATGATGAACCTGAAAACCCTGTGATAGGTGGTACTACAGGGTTGTGGAGAGTCCTGTGTTCCTGAGAAATGAAGAATTGCCAAATATTTTTAAGTGAATAGCTGCATGGGGAAGAAAGGATAGTGGATTTCTGTAGTGTTGGTAATGTTTAAATTGCTTGCCTTTAGAAATACCAAAATAGAACTGCTTTTCTGCTTTCCTTTGTGAAGTAAGCTCATTGGTCTGCAATACTGAGAGGCAAGGTATCAGTGTTGATGACGTTCAGTGGGGTGCACGTTTGGGAACTGTTTGAAATGATCTCAGAGTTACTCCAAGCATCAGTCTGGGACCAAAGCAGCTCACTACTTGGAATAGATCCCATCAGAGTTCACTTTGACAGGCCACACTTATAGGTCCGAGTTCCCAGTTTCTGGATCTTCCACTGGTTTAGGGGCAGCTGAAGGAAATGTCATTTGCTTTCTGAAGCTATGGAGTGGCATTGAATAGTGTTAAGAATTCAGAGAGCGCTTGAGCTCATACAAGGAAAATCACTGTCAAGAAACTTCTGTGAAGTTAACACTGGCGCTGTAGCTCATGGGGAAGTGGAGAGGATGATCTGTAAGTGCACTGTGCAAAGCTTGAGTTCTGCCTGCTGCTTTAGAGTCACTGAAGTCACTTGGGTCTCTGTTCTTCTACGTATGTCACTATTACTTCTTTATTGTTCAGGAGGACACAAATGAATAAAGCCGCTACTGGCCATTCATTGCATGTTGCCTAAAGCAGATGAAGCGAGCCTGTTTTATGGGCTTCTAGAACTCTTAGCTACACTGTTGCATTTACATTAGTTCACTGCATACAGCTATGCTAGGAACTCATGAATAGTGGACTTTCAGATCTCTCTCTGTAAATATCTGCACGCATTTTTGAATAAGGATTTTCTGCGATTACTAAATGTCTTTTTGTTTGGAAACTCCTAGCTACTGCTGCAGGACAGACAACAGCACTGGTGCTTGTACTTCCTTCTGTGGTCGCTCACTACTCAGTTATTTCATTGGTAGGTGTGAGGGAGAAGCCTGAATCAGAAGGGATGCTGCTTTCTGGGCAGACATTTAGTTGATGGATAGTGTATATTTATTACAAGCTGATGTTTATATTGAAGCAAATAGAAGGAAAGTAACTGAAAGAACCCCCCTCTGCAAATATTCATATCCTCTTAGATAATGGAAAATTCTCCAGGAAACAAAGGAAACTGTTCTTAAATGGCCTGTCAGTTGTAGTGCATGCAGCTCCCTTTCCCCCCTCATATTCCTTCAGGCAAAAATGCATTAGTTGATTTAGAGAAACAAGAACCAAAGATTTGCCATTCTGCTTGTTTATTCCGTATGGTATTCTGTACAGTTTTCTGTTTGTTCTGTTGACTGTACCAGAAGAGTCCTGGCATGGGTCTAACTCAGCCTATCTGCATGTACTGGCTGTTCACAGGGAATAAGTGTGTGCAACAGGAAGGCAAAGATGAGAAGTGACTTCTGCATTCACAGTGTTATAGGTGCAGTAAATACTCCAGGGTGCTGGCAGTCCCAAACAGACTGGCATTCCTCAGGAGGTTGATGCTGTGTGTGGGTGTATTTAGAAAGATGCTGATGGCAAAGGGGACTTGAATCTTGATTTAGTGAAACACTGTGCATAACAGCTGGGCTTCATGCTTTGCACATGCTTGTTCTAATAACTGTGCATCATCTCCCACAAATTAGGTAAGTTTCTCCAGGAAGGAGGGTCTGTGTGTGTGTGTGTCCTCCCTTGCAACAGAACAGTTACTGCTTGTTTTTAGTTCAGGTTCTCTATCACTGCTGTTAATACTCAGGAGCTACTTGTTAGAAATGAGTCTGCTGCTGGCTAACAGATGCTGAGTGGATGTCACCTGTTCACTGGCATTTAGCTCCTGCTTCTGGTGGTGCTTTGAAGTGGCTGATGGGGTGGTTCAACCTGTCCAGAGAAGGAAGAGTTGGCTTCTCTGATTGGTGGCTGCACAGAAATGGCCCAGACTTTCTGTCTGCCTGGGACATATCCAGTTTTGGATAAATAATGAATGCCTTTAGGGACAGCATGTGATGCAGTGACTGATGTGTTGTTGAGGAGGCAGCAGGATGTATCTGGAGCAATGGAAATGTGCTGAGGAAAATAGCCAGGTATTCAGTTGCCAGAGAGAATAGATCCTACCAGAACAAGATAAACAGCTTTTGGAGCTACATCAGCTGCACCACCTGTGCTGGTTAGTAATGAAATCTGCACATCTCATGCACTGCTTCTCTGAAGAGCAAACAGTATTCACATCCAAGCTGTTTCAAGGGACTTGTTTTGAAATTAGTCTTACTTGTAGAACTGAAACCCTCTCCGTTATCCATATTTGAATACAAAACATTTGATTTGGGACTGAATAAATAAGCTTCAGTCAAATAGAAACCAAATGACGTTTTCATATTCTCATTCTTCTGAAAGTGTGTTTAAGAACCTGATTTAGCCACCTTGGAATAAATGTCTTGTGCTGTTACAGCAATGCTGTTACTGTTGCAACAGATTTGCTCCTTTGTGGACTCACTAGCAAATGCCAGTTGTACAGTGCTGCCTGTCACTGGTGGCTGTGCACTGGTGCACAACCAGAAACTTCTGGTTTGGTGGCATCCAGCTCTTGTTTGATTTTTCCCACACTGAGGCTATAGTCTTGGAGCAGCTCTGTGAGCATCAGTTGGTTGATGCTAATCAGGGCAGCAGCCCCTAGCTCTGGAAGGGAAGCAGACATACAGAGAATGAGAGGAAGCACTGGGATGGGATGTGTAATGCCTGAGGGCCTTCTGCTGAGACCCTGGGCCTCTTAAGGTGATGCTGTGTCTGTCTGTTTGTAATCAATGGTTTGATCACCTTGCTGTTTAACTATATGTATGTATGGTTGGGCTGCCTCAGGCATGTGGCTATGAGAAGACTGCTAGGGCACCTTGTCTGTGCTTCCAGAATAATTCTGATATAAAAGGAAATGTACTGCCATCACCTCCATTATGGAGTTACAATGGCACAACCAGTCAGAGGAACACTGAGAAGTCCAATGAGTGTGCAGTCAAGGCATGTGAGGTTTGCACCCCTACAGTGTCATGCTTCCCGTTTTCACACTTGATACACTGCATTGATGCTGTTAAGCATATGCTCACTTCTCATTTGCAGAACTGCTGAGGTCGCTTGTTTGGTGTTTGTTTCCCAGCTCAGTGGGAGTCACTTCTTCTGTTTGTTGTTCTTACTGTATACTTCTAAATGTGTTTTCTTTTTTGCTGTTGTTAATCTTCTCTAATTTTTTTTTGCTTGCTTACAGCATACATGAATGATAATACCAAGTTTGTTACTGTATAGGTGTCTTGCTCAGAGCAATTTGATGTAGTCTGCAAGTGACAGGCTGAAAAATGATGTTTTAGGAAAGCCAGCTCAAATGTACAGGGTATTTTCTGCTTCCCAATTATGAAGGAAAGAACATACCTTCATTATTTAGTAGTTAGACCTGTTTCTCAAAGTAGAAATAATCCCAAGTACTCTGCTTATGCAGTGGCTTCACACTGGTGGGCAGCTAAACTCTGATACTGCTTTCTCACTGCTCCTCCTCAAAGGAGGAGAGGGATAAAATACGATGGAAAAGGGCTCAAGGGTTGAGGTAAGGACAGGGAGATCACTCACCAGCTACCGTATGGGTAAAACAAACTCAGTATAGGGAGATGAATATAACTTATTGCCATCTACTAACAAGACTGCAGACTGAGAAACAAAAGCAAATTAAAAACACCTCTCTCCCATGCACCCTATTGTACCTCCTCCCCCTGAGACGTGTAGAGAAATGGGGGCTCCTTTATGGTTGTTCTCTGCCCTTTGTCTTTTTTCCTTCCAGTAGTTGGGCTCTTTCTACTATTTCTCTTTGATGCAGTATTTCTATTTTGGCAGGTGAAAACACCACCAGAGCAAAGGAATTTGGAAATGTCATAATAGACTTAAAAAAAAAAAACAACCAAAAAACACTGAAACATAAACAAAAAAAGAAAAACAACAAAACAAAAACCCATTTAAAAATACATGAGGGTCAAAATGTTTATTTACTGAAGTTTTTGTTTAACCTGATAATGGATTTTTCATGTTTTCAATATTTTCAAGTTATGTCTCTCTCCTTCTTCTTCCTTTTTCTTTTTCTTTTTTTTTTTTTCCCCTTTCTTTTCTTAGGCAGGAAGATCCACCGAGACCTTTTTTGCTGCACCCGTGCTTGAGGAGCTCTGATGAAGAAGTAAGGTTCCTGCAAAAATGTTCTCAAATTCTGGTGTGTTGTCTCCTACCCTCAAAGGATGCCCAGTCTGTCAGCTTGCGCATAGTCCTTGCAGAAATACTTGCAACAAAAGGTAGATGAAAGATCAGAGTTAATTAAACACATACACTTGTACAGTATTAATAATTACATACATCTTTATGTATGTCTTGATGCTACGCTTTTAATTCCAGGTATTTTATTTTCAGTGATGGCCAACAAGGAACTTCGTGTTTTCCAGGTTAAGCATGTACTTACCTGATTGTCCTGACTTCTTGTCAGGTTTCTTAGCACCTGCCAGGATAAAATCCCTGTTGTCCATTCTTTGTATCATTTTTTTTTTCCGTGGGGGAACACTTTTTGTAGTCTTCAGTAGCACTATTTTTATCGATTTTATTCATAATTTTGACCTATTGAGCTTCATTGGGATGCACAGAATCCGTAGACGTGATTACGATTGAATTATGGTACCAGATTTGATTTGTTTTAGACTTTGAATCCAATTTTTAATGAAGGTTTTCTATTTTGCCTTTCATTTTATCAGATCTGCTTTAATTAGATTATAAATATGCTTGTCATTTTTTAATATCATTGAATTCAAATTCTGAAGTTATGAAGTCTCCAGTATGTTGTGCAATCCAGTTCACTTCACAGCCATTACAAATGGAAATTTAATGTCACAGCTTCCCAGGCACACAGCAGAAAGGAAAAAAACAAAAATGCTTGAAATTTCCCAAGTGGGACTCAACTTTGTCAGTGTACATTGATTTGGGCAACGGCACAAACAGTTTTGTCATGAAATTATATACATGAGGTCTCAAATATACTATGTAGTCGGGAGACTGCTTTGAAATTCTTATTGATGTTTTTGCATCTATTTTTGCCTCTTATCTGTAGTATTCTCATGAAGTGTACAACAGTTATTCTTCAACATAAGGATTTTGTTTTAAAATATTTTTCCTCTCCAGTACTGAAACCAGTGGTGGAACTGCTGGGTGATCCAGATTATATCAACCAAATGCTACTCAGCCAGCTGGAGTACAGGGAACAGATGAATGAGCATCAGAAGAAAGACTACACATATGCTCCTTCATATGAGGAGTTCATCAAGCTGATTAACAGCAACACCGATGTTGAATTCCTGAAACAATTGAGGTACTTGATGCTTTGCTGTAGCTTATTTGTAACTAAATGTGCTGCTTTTGTTAGCCTGTTAATAAGATTTGAATGAATAATTTTTGATTCAGTTTTTGATTTCTTTTTCCTTTGGCGAAGCAGAGATAATAAAGATGACAAGCCACAGTATTCATTAATCTGTAATATAGCCAGATTCTCAGTTTGATGGTAGAAAATGTTAAAAAAAAAAAAAAACAACACAAAACATTCCACTTAGCTGGAACTCAGCACAGTGTGTAGTGTGTGATTCTGTGACCTGAAAAGAAGGGTTTGAGTTCCAGTATGCTTTACTAGTGACACAGAGGTGTTTTGGAACTGTTGCAGGGCATTGTTTCCCAATTGCATCCTTCTTAAACATGTCAATGAACTGTGAAGAATACCTTAAAGACCTTAAGAAGACCCTAAGTTTCTTACATATCATCAATGTGTTTCTTGTTGCTGTTTCCCAGTAAAATAACATGCATTCCCTTTCGTGCTTATTTTCCATTCTTCTCAAAAAATCTCAGTTACCACCTAATTTTTATTCCAAATTCCATAATAACATACTTGTATATATCTTGAACCTGATTGCCCAAGCATGAGATGATCTTTATTCTTGCCTTATCTTTACAGCTGTTCTGTTTATCCTCTGATTTCTGATGCAAGAGAAAGGATAAAAAGCAAGTGAAGGCTGGGGAGCAGGTCAAAGGGATACTATCCAGATAGAATTTTTGTATCATGTTGGTTTTGTTGAGCACACTAAAACTTCAGAAAGCTGTTGAATCCATTTTCAGAGAACTGGTCCTAATCTGTCACCGCTAGCCAGACCTGTTGTTTTGCCTTTTCTGTTGCTCCCTTCAATTGCTGCCACAAGTCAGCTTTCTTCCTAAATGGCTGCAGCAACATCTGAAAGACACAAGCAAATTGATTCCATTTTATGCACTTTGGGTCATCTGTTGTGACCCAGACCTTTTGTTAGACTCAGCTTGATCAGGCCAAGTGATGGGTGTACCAAGATGAAGAGGTGTGCCCACAATACTCCTTCTTTTCCCTGATTCTGAAACTACTTGCATTTCTGAGACAGGAAAATGCATTTAGGTGATGGTGAAATGATCTTGTTGCTTGGCTACTTATTGCTCATCTGCTGTAAAATTTGCTCTTTACTCTGGGCCAGTGTGTCTTTACTGAGAGCAGAAATTAGTCTCCATTAGACTCTGTCTGAAACCTAATTGACATCATATTTAGTAGCATAATCACACTAATGGATCTGCGTGTTCCAAAAGAAACCCAAATCTTCTGTTGTTGTTATTCTGGCATATTAATGTACTCAGTGTGCTCTCTTTTTGGCTGATAGGTCATCCTAAACAGTGTTCTCTAATATTGGGTAGCGAATGTGCTTCATGAAATGATGTGGTTTTGGCTGCACTGAGATCTTTGCTTTCTGCTCTGTGGAGTCTGACTACTATCATTTTGAGATGTGCTCTTCTGCATCCTGTATAATGTTTATCAATATTTAAATGGAAAATATCCAGGAGAATTTCATTTAATTTCAAAGAGAAAAAAAAACAGTATTTGATTTTGAGGGCTGTACTTTTTCTTCTGCTATGCAGAACGTGTCCCTGTGGAAGCATTTGTGAAAAACATTCCCCCTGTGGGAAGATAAATTCTTTTTCTGTTTGGTCTCCAGCTCTTAGAGAGAGATGGGCCTACCTGTGTGGTGATCTCCAAGTTAGGCAGTGTGTTTTGCAAAGCTTTCACGATATACCAAAGTCTGCAGATTTATGTCAAGGAAACCAAACAACAGTCTCTATATGGATGAACAAAACAAATGACACTTGAGATGAACAAACTAAATAGTATTTCAGGTTGTATTTACTATCTGCATACCACAAGAGAAATTTGTAAGGAAGAAATTAAGGAGAATTAATGAGTCATTGGATATCCTGAGTTGGAAGGGACCCACAAAGTATCCTCAAGTCCAATTCCTGGCTCCACACAGCGCAACTTAAAGGTTAAACCATCTAAGAGCAAAATAAGCCCTTAGAACGCGAGGGAATGTGATTAGGTTCCCTTAGAGTGATGGAAGTGGGGGTGAGTGCTTCCAGTTGTCATCCTACAAAGAAATAAATCACTGGTATGCAGTACCTAGCATCTGACTGGGAAACTGTCTGTTCTGAGTAATAAAACCCTGTTTATCAGAAGTTTTGTTTCCTGGTTTTACTTGGAAATCGTTTTTCCACCACCTATTCTGAGCTGGTGTATGGCTTTTGTGAATGTTCAGCCTCCTCCTGTTACTCCTGATGTTGCCACGTAACATCTTGGAAAAGAATGAATTGGAGTAGTTATCGTTTTCTGTGTAGGCTTAGCTTTGAGGAAATTATCTCAAGGCGCTATAGTTGCTGGGAAACTCAGAATTTCTTTGAAACATCCCTGCTATGCTTTATCTTTGCAGATGAATTTAATTACTGCTTATTTACTAAAACAAACATAAAATGTTTTGTTGAATAAGACAGGCCATGAAGTACTGATAAAAATTCCTCAGACTCTTGACTGATTGCAGTTAAGAGTGCTCAAGTTCCTGGGTGCTCTGATATGTTTGCATGTGACGTTACAGCAGAGGCGTCCTTTAAGTATCTTTTCAGGCTTATCTTATTATCACAGCTTTGCTAAGCTTTCTTGTGACCAGAATCAGGTGTTTGTTATTGGGCATGTAGGGAAGAATTTCCAGCTGGATCATTAAATACTTGTGGGCAAAGATTTTGTTGCTTTTGGCAAGGAGATCAGGAAGGAGAGGTTGTGTGTGTTGCATCTTCCTGTAAGGAAGGGTACCCGCTTTCTGCCATGCAAAATGACTTACCCTCAAAGGCTAAGGGTGCTAGGATCTTCTGAATCTTTTTGTTCCTCTCCTTGGTTAGAAGCATTGCCTTGAGAAGAAAAACAGTATTGATTTTTGTGTTGGTTGCATGGTTTCTGTTTTTAGAACTTAGGAACTATTTATCATTACTTCTGTAGAAAGTTTTGAATTCACAGTTCATTAATATCTATACAAGGCTTCTGACTTTCATTCACTTTGTCTCTTAACAGATTGTCTCTGCTTTTTGGAAACCCTTCTAGTTTTGTAAGGGACACTTGTGGAACAGATGTTTATTTTCATAAACAGTAATTCAGTGTTTTCAGACAATGTGTTTTTAATTATTTTTTTTTCCTATTTCTACCTTTGTGTTCCCAGAGTTTGTTTGGAAAATGCAGGGGGAGGGAAAGAAAAGTTGTTTCCAGGGAAGAGAATGTTGTATGGTTATCTACAAACTTCTCTCAAAGTCACCCTTGTAATGTTTACCTTCATAGTTGTGATGAAGTGAGGCAAAGTTTAGCTCCTGTTGTATCAAATCTCCACAAAGTGTGTTGTCCTTATTTCTTTCAAGAAGAGAGTTATACAGTGAAATTTCATCCTCGTTTCCTCTCAGATTTAAGTTAGCATAGATGAATTGGAAGGCTACTACACTTGAGGAAGGAAAGATGAATTCTGTATGCGAGATGTTAAATGAATTTACTTCTGTCAGAAGAAGACTGGAGATAAGACTTGATGAATTAACGTAGCAGGGAGTAAACAGTGATAAAGAAATAAGCCAGTGGGTACTTTGTAATTCTGCTTTAAAAATGTGTTTTATTTATTCCGTTATTAATGGAGCAGCAAAAGGTCAATATGCAATTAATGGCAAGAAAGGCTGTTATCTCATATTCTATGCCGTCTTCCACTTAAGGTATGAGGGAAGGGATGAATGTGACAAAGAGATGAGGTAGCGGTAGGAGTGGGAAGGTATATGTGAGACCGTGATTGGTCCTGTTTGTTGTGTATGGTTCACTTCTTGAAAATCAAATGAGTACATCACTTTTAGAAGTTCCAGAGATGTTTACTCACCTGTGACCACAGGGCATGAGGCTAGAAAGTTCAGACCAAACTTACAGAGAGAAAGGGCTGCAGTCTGGCATGCCATGTGACTGGGGTGGTGCTTTGGGCCTAGGAGGAACAGGCTAAATGATGTCTTTAGGGATGCAACTTGGAGCATCTTCCTTAAAATAAAGAACAGAAGAAAAGACTTATTACCATATTGATCATGGAAAGGTGTAAAACCAGGAGTGTGAACAAATGGGTATGAATTTTGGAAGAAAGGAAGCTGTATAAGTGGGGGGACCACCTTCCATATGGTAGTATTTATTTAGTTGTCTGTTCTGTGGTACTTGATAATTTCATCGTGTCCTGTAAAACACAGGACATTCTAATCTTAGAACACTGGAGTGAGGTGAGGGGCCCATTTTACAGATGATAGAGCCAAGGCATCAGAAGTCTTAAGTGAGCTGCCTGGAATTGTTTGGGAAGTTAAATTGTTAAGGATCAGGGAGTTAAATGCAGAACTTCATGCAGCAGAATACCACACTCCTTGTAGGGCTTTTCCTCTTCTGAAGTACTGAACAGGACTAATAAAAAAATAATGGCAAAGGAAAGTAGGGTTAATATATATATATGTATATACACACACACACACACATATATATGTATGTATATGTATATATATATATATATATATACACATACATATTTGCAATCATGCTATCATAGAATTACTGGTTATGCAAATCAGGTTCTTGAGATTTTGTTTGGTAATGAAGAATCAGGATTACTGCAGGAAAAAAACACCAGGTAAGTGTAGTTGGAAGTGAATGTAAGCGGTACGCTTATGAAGAAGCAACGGTTATTCAAACAAACACTAAAAAATTTACAGGAGGAAGGAAGGATGGGGAGAAATGGATAATGTTGGTGAACCATAGGTGAAGGACCATGGGTCACAGGTCCTCTCTTAAACAGAGGATTAAGTAGTCATGGAAATGGGAGACTTCCCGGGAGGCACTGGGGTTCATCGGGGAGCTGATTGATTGAGGTTAGGGAACTCCTACAGAGATGAGTTAAATATACTGGAAGATTCCTTTATTACTGGTATTATTAATTTCCAAGGGAAATGAACTGAGAGAAATCTGAAAGGTTGCCATGACAAGTGTTTTGAGGTTTGTAGAAGATTTAATTAGAAATTGTTTTCTTTGCCATTACAAAACTGATCTTAAAATTCAGTTTACTAACTGTGGTAGCTGTTATCTGTTGTGTATAATATAGATTTGGGTGACAAGCTGCTTATAATTACTCCAGGGGGTGTAGTACTTTAGAACTTTTTCTTGCACCCCCCCCTTCCCCGAGAGGTACAAAAGCTCCATATATATATACTAGCTAGAAGAACCTTAATATATAGCTGTCTGATCTTGAACTGAATTCCCATCCTAGTTTCTTATAGTGAATTTATATCTTTGTGTTAGAGAGCATGACTTATTGTATTCACTGGGAGTTAGTAAGCGTCTGTACTATGGCAACATTAGGGAGAATGGAATACTATTGCAATCTGGGAGGTTTTGTTTTGTTTCAAAACTAGCTTTTTCCCTGCTCTCTCCCCTATGTACACTATTGCTTGGTTTATAAATGAGCATTAACTCAGTTTTCAGGGGAGGGGAGCTGCTTTTTATTTGCTCTTAATTATGCTGTATAAGGAATGCACTGTAAAAATTATAAACATTGTGTGTGTTTTTTTTTCTTTCTCTCCTCCCTCTTTACCCTTATCCCTGCCGTTTTTAAAACCAGGTATCAGATTGTAGTGGAAATAGTTCAGGCAACCACAATCAGCAATTTTCCCCAAGTGAAGAGGCAGAAAGGTAAGAATCCTGCTTGTTACCAATCATATTTATTGTCTTCATTTTGCAAAGCTATTTGAACTTCAGTAATAGATAGGTCAGTTTATTGGGAGTTTTTAGACAGATGTTAGGTAATGCTGTGCATTTGGTATTTCATTTCTGTTTCATTTGCCTGGTTGTTCTAAAATCTCAATGGCGTATATCCACCCCCCTGCCATACTGTCCCCATTTAACCATTTAAGCTGATGGGTCAAGAAAATGATTACACCTATATATATATATAATCTTCAGAACTTGCCACATCTTGGATTTCTGGTGTTGCAAATTCTCATGCTGAGAATCTTACTTCCTCTTCTTTGTTCCTACAATCCATTCTCTAAAGTCTCTGTTCTTTCAAAGGGCAGAATAAGAAGTGATGCAGCTTAATTATCAGTCAGGCTTTATTTTGACTCATTGTATTGCATTTTTGTGTTGTGGTACACAGTGCTCTTAAATCCTTCTGCAATGTTCTGGCAACATCTGCCTTTTGTAATGCGTGTGAACCTGCATCTTCCGTTTGTGCTTATATTGAAGATGTGTATACTTCATTTTATGGTTCTCAAAATGTACCAGAACTGTGGTATATCTGCAAGAGATTTTATTGACGGAAAAGTCATCAAACAAAATTTTTGCTTGAACAGATACATTTGAGATCCACCTAACCATAACAGAAAACAAGGGACAATATGGGTTAAGGGATCTTACAGGCAGGAGGGGACCAACATATTACGTGGTCTGATAGCAACAGGACAAGAGGAGATGGCTTTAAACTAAAAAAGAGGAGGTTTAGGCTATCAGACGTGTCCAACCCCTGGGCCACATGTGGCCTGGCATAGCTCACAGTGTAGTCCACCCCCCACAGTTTTTATGAGGGCTGCTCCAAAAGTATTGCTTTTTATTTTATGATGTTGGCCTACAGCACCAAAGGCCAATGGTGGTGGTACAGCAGTAGAGGTTGAACCTGCCCACCAACATTCCATTACACGTTGTTGCTGTGTGGCAGAAGGCAGCAGAGGGACAGTCTGATGAAATGGTGTCTGATATGGAAGTATGTGCAAAGGGGTGTAATTGAATTCCTCTATGCAAGAAAAAATGGCACCCACTGATACTCGTTGACTCTTGCTGAATGTTTCTGGGGACCAAACAGTGGATGTGAGCACAGAGAGGTGGTGGGTGGTGCATTTCAGCTGTGGTGACCGTGAATCATCTCCACTGGTGCAGTTTGCTATGAGCATAGCATGCAGGCTCTTGTTCATTGCTGACAAAAATGCAGAGCTAATGGTGGTGACTTTGTTGAGAAAGTGCTGATAATTTGCTCTATGAAACAGTGTTATTGCGCTATTTTCATGGAAACAAAAATAAATACAAATAATTAGGAGGCATTTCTTGTGCTGAAACCTTCATAGATGTAGCCCTAGACAATTCTCCATTCAGCATGGCTCACACAAGCCAGGAGACTGAAGAAGAGGGTGTTGAGGCTGCACAGAGAGCTGAGCTGTGTGTGCCTTTTCCCTGGAGGTGCCCAAGGCCAGGTTGGATGGGACCTGGGCAGCCTTGAGCTGTTGGAGGGCACCCGGCCCCAAGCAGGGGTTGGGGCTGGGGAGAGTTAAGGTCCCTTTCAACCCAAGCCATTCTGTGATTCTATTATAGGAATGGATTTGTAAACTAAATTAAGGGAGCTTGGTTTTAGTTCCTTGCGTCGCATAGGAAGGCTTTTAAGGACGATTCAGGTGTAATGGAAGAAAAGATAGTGCAGAAACATAGAGAAGCACCACCCCAGGAGGCATGAGGTTGGCAGGAGGGCAGTCAGTTGTTAGACTGAACAGTTTGGGGCCCATCCTTGAATTTCTGAAAATACAACACTGCACATTTCTTTTACATTCTAAAATAAAGCTAGGTATGCATTCCTATGGGGTATATTGATTGTACCAAATGGAGGTAAAAGTTAGCATTAGTTTTTGTGCAAACATGCATCCCAGAAAGAGAAATATTAATGTTTCTTAGATGAGAATTGAATGGAAAATAGGTTTCGTAAAGTAACAAAGTGAAACAAAGTTAACTCTGAGTACATTATGAAAAAATCAATCTCGCTAAGCCTGTATTTCCATTTGTGCAACATCGTTGTGAGCAGAATTGACTTGGGGAATATTTTTTTGCAGTTTAGGCTCCTGCAATTAATTACTGATGATCTTTTTTTGGTCTCGCAGGAGTTTATCCAGTTAACTATACACTGAGCACTGAAGAGAAGAGGCTTTTCTGAAGCTGCAAGAGCCTTGCTCTGCAGAATAGATGTAAAAATGCTGGTGCTATTTATTCTGACAGAGGAGATCAAGTCCCACTTATTCTGTGGTCAGACTGATTCTGCATTTCTATGGCCTCTTGTGGAACAGGCTTCCTAGTGGGGTGGTCGATGCCCCACACCTGTCAGTGTTCAAACAGCATTTGGACGGTGGTCTCAGTTACGTACTTCTGGTTTGCTGTGCAGTGGTCAGGCAGTTTGAAGGTCCTTCCCAACTGAGCTATTTCAATTACTGTTCTTCAAGAAAATGATGTTTTTTGACTTACGTGGAACAGTCTGTTCCGCTCTGGCCTACAATACAATCCTGTTATAGTTCACGCACATTAAAGGCAGATTATTATTATTATTTTTGCCTTTTATTTTCTCTGTTAAGGCTTCCATCACACAGAGTTTCTCAGTCAGTTCATAAACAAGCTTCATGCAAAATGGAGTGTTTGCACAGCCCCATTTTTTTTTTCTTTTTAAATCTCTTTCCCCAGCACCTGTTTGTCTATCTGTAGTAGTATGACTACTCAGTGTGTGATATTGCCCTTTTTCTACCAGTAAATGAGCTGTTGTCTTTTGTGTAGTGGGAATCTCTTCACTTTGATTCCAGCCTGGAGATAGTCTTACTTCATTGCTATTTCCATTTTCTGATGGCAGAGTTGTGTTTTGAGAATGCGTCTTCATTGCTAGTGTCTGGGTGTTGACTTAGGGCACATAAAGAATAATTTGTACACAAACAGCTTGAGGTATGGGATTTCCTGACGTGGTGTTTTCAGTAAGAGAAGGTACAGCAACAGCTGTGAGGAGCAGCTGATACAGCGTGAGTGGACAGTACTCCACAGCAGTGAGTGCCTAGCTGCTGTGTAAGTGAAGTAAACTGTGTGTGTCCAGGACCAGCAATAAATAGGACTGAGCAGAAGCGTGTGCCTTTGTTGACTGACGAGACCAAAGATATTTTAGTTTACAAAAAATATTTGGTGTTTATTGTTTAAGAATGAGTTGCTTGAGGGCCATGTTGTACATCATGATGACTTTTCATATGAGGTACGGTTCTGTAACTTTGTGTGGCTTGATCCAGTAACAAACAAAGTATACGTTTAATGCCAGTGCCTGGAGGTGTTTGAGAGGAATGTTTGTCCCTCAGTAAGAACAAAGTTCTTAATTGAATTTGTGTTGGTGCCACCTATTGGCAAAATGTTTATCTGTGAAAGCTTTCTAAGAAAACCAAAAACTACTTCTGAAAATCATCGTATTGAACCGTCCATCTGTAGTGGAAAAAATAGCATGTTATAGGGTCTTTTTTCTTTTCAGATTTTATCACTTGAATCTTTTGGCACGTGAGCCTAGAAGAGCAAAAGAAAGAGTGCAAAAGCATCCAATCCATTTTAAGCAGTAAGTTTTGCATTTGACTCCCTGTGAGAGTCAAATATCTTAAAAGACTGAGACAGAATAACTTCAGAGGTTTACAGTACAATGCCTATTGAGGATGGGGGATATAATTTCTGTGTCCAGGATTGCTTTCAATCATCACTAAAGCTGAACAGTATGAAACCAAGTGTAGCACTAATGTTTGCAGAGGTGTTGACAATTTATTTTTGGAGTTGTGCAGGCCGTTATCTTGCTTGCTGACACTACGTTCCCCATTCACGCATGCACAAGATTGCTGAAGTTTTCAGCATTTGCTTTTTCTCCTAACTGTCCTTCTGTATACCCTCTTCTGAAACTGTTAGGGTCGTTGCAGCAATGACTGTAGAAGGAGGTTTGCTTTTTACTCATCCTTATGTCTTCCTGTTGATATTTTTGGACTGTGCACTTTTCTTGAACCGCATGTGTTCTGGTTGGAAGAATAACATCTTTATTTATAATGACATCTTCCTGAAAAGTGAAAACTGAAATCCAGCTTTCTCTTCACGTTACCTGTTGGTAAGAATTGAAAGTTTGTTTGCCATATTTCAGGAAAGCAGTTTTGTAAGAGGATCAATATATAGACCAGGGACTGTGGCATGAGTCGGAGAGGGCCCATGCTTCTAGAAGTTAGTTGCTAAAATAGATTGATGTTTACTGTAATGTAAATATACTAAACCTGTAGTTTAGCAAAGAAAACTTTTTCATTGGCTGTGTTAGAGAAATCTAGAGGGCCCTTCTTACTGGATGCCGTTTAAAACCAAAACAACAGCATCAAATCCATGAAGGCCTATGGTTTTCTTCAAGTAAAACTGAACAAATCTCTTCAGTTTTCAATATTCTGAATGGATTTATTTGATTTACCTTCTACTTTTCCTTGCCCTCCATCATCTGTGCAACAACATGACCAGAAACCATCCTCACATGGCAGTGTAGAACAGTTTTTCAGACACCGTGCTGTAACTGACCACAGAAGATTCTTGTTGAGAAAACTGTTCCTTTTCAAGCAGGTATTGTGAGACAGATTGAATAAGCAGCCATTTGTTTCTGAATGAAGAAATCTGCTGAGTGGCAGTAGGTTTATCCTGCTGAGCATTTCCAGTGTGCATCTATATACTTGCTTTTGTAAGTAGAGCTGAAGACTTATGAAGAAACAGAGCAGTCTGTGGGTAAGCTTCCTTATATTCTGTAGTTCTTGAAAGATGCTTGAATGTTCAGCTTTAGAAAGGGGCTTTTCTTTTGTAAACTCAGACTCCAAACTAACTTGGAAGAGTGGATTGTGATGTGTGGGTTTTGTCAAGAGGATAATTTTGGGTGGAGTAAAATGGATTCTTCTCCATTCCAGTGCATCACAGATGCTATCTAACTTAATTACAACAAAACTAGATTATGCCTTCCTACCACACCATCCCCACACAGGGATACAGTTATTTTTGCTTGTTGGCAATGATTAAAAAGTTACATACAACTATGCTTGCGTGGCTGTGTGAATGGAATCCTCCACTCGGCTCTGGTGTGGCTGTGCCTGTGAGATTCCCGTGGATGGAGGTGAAGTGACTCTGATCATGGCAGACTGATTTGTTTTCATTTGTGATTTCCAAATGAGTTCCCCAGAGGAGTTATTTCTTCCCCTTCCTGAGGTCTTTCATGTGAGCTAGTGATGGCCTAAAGAAAGTGGGAGGAAGGCTGACTAGTTGGACAGAAGTGACTAAGAGGAATGTAGAGGCTATATGTGGTCAGGGTTATGTAGCTGTAAAGAGCATACTTTCTCCCACATTCCAGTTTACCGTACTGTGACTGTGATGTGGAAAGATGTGTTGCACTTTATGTTTCTAAGGATCAGCAGCTAAATTATCTGTAACATCCCTTTAAGGCCTCTTCCCTAGATCTGTTGCCTGAAATATTTGGAGTTTATAGCAGTTTTGGTAGCTCAAACCATCCTTTATGCTCGTGGACTGATCAAGTTTTGAAAGTCAAAACACTGTTGTGCTTAAGAGAGTGTACAGAAGGGAATGAGGCTTGAATTAGGAGTGATACTTGATTACTAACTCAAGCTACTTTTAACCTCTGAGTTCTCTCTTGTCTGCAGTTCTGTCTTCTGGGTGAGCAGATTGCAAACCTATGTAACCTAAGTGATTTGATCAGTACTTATTTGCATTGGAGAACGTTGTTTAAGTGACTTGACATAATGGTTTTGATAAGGAATTCTGAATCCATCCAAGGTACTTGTAGCATTTTTTACCAAGAAGTTGTGAAACCTTTGGAGGAAAGCAAATAATGCTGGCACAGAGAGTTCATGAACTTAAAGACATCACAGTGATCTAGGATGTATGGGAACAGCACCAAGCTGTTCCAGGGCAGATTCAGACTGGACATGAGGTAATATTTCTTTACTTTGAGGTGGTTGATGCCCCACGCCTGTCGGTGTTTGAGATGTGTTTGGAGAATGCCCTCCTTTACATACTCTTTTGATTATCCTTGCAGTGGTAAGGTAGATGATGTACAATTCTATTATCTTTCTGTAAAGTTGTGGTTCTTGTTAAGTGTCACAGTAGTGGCCTAAACACTCATTAGAACTTCAGCTTAGCGTTAAGCAGGCAGTACATGTGCTAAGCTCAGCTCTTGCAAAAAGGTCCTACAGAAATGCATAGGAAGTCATGGATGTGCAGTGCTCCTCCAGAGACTGGGGAGAGAGGAGTCAGTGCTGCTCTGCTTGTTGCCAGGTGACAGGCATCTGTCTTTCTGGAAGCTCTAAAGAAACAAGACTTGTTTCCATTTGAGTAATCTTGTATTTTCTTTCTGTGCGTGATGGTGGAACAGCATTAGTAGCATATGTCTGCTTCTCTCCCCTTTATTGGTGCTTACTGAAGGGTATGTGAGTAAATGCAAGCTGCTGCTTCTGTAATGTTCTGGTTTTAATTGGCATTTGCCAGGATATCTGAATGCAGTGAACGTACTGATTCTCAGAAATGGTGAAAAGGCTTTTATTTGTATTTTATTGCTGTAGTAATAGAGGATGAATTGAAAAGAGTGAGCTGCTTGCTGCAGTGCTCTGCATAGGCCTCATGTTTGTTGGCAGAAGGACCTTACTGGCAGGCTGTCCTGCTGACCAGAGTGGGTTGGCAGTGGCATCTTCAGCTCTCCACCCCCAGTGGTTCTGATATAGAGTGTCTCCTTATGGGTGTGAAGATATTTTGAAAGTAATTCATCCCAGGAAGTGGGTGTGGTAAGGGTTTGTTTTTCTTTCCTGGAGGCCTTCTACAATCACAGGATGATGAGACAATGTAGTAAGCACGTTTTCTTCTGAAACCCTCTGAGAATGTGCTCTTTACTAAGGAAGTTTTAAAAAGGTCATTGTGTTGCACTGGTCCTGGACTTAGGAAGTCTGGGGTTTTGAGCAGCAAGAGTTGGTCAGCTCTGCAGAGTGGCAGCTGTGTATGCAGAGGAGTAAGGGAGAAAGAGTGAGAGTCAGAAGAGGAGGCTGAGGGGTTGTATAAGGTGAGGGTTCAGATATTAGGAAACATTTATTCTCCAAGAGTGGCATTGCATTGGCACAGGCTGCCCAGGTAGGTAGTAGAGTCACCATCCATGGAGACATCTGAAGAACTTGTAGGTGTGGTTTGAGTAATGTAGATTAGTGGGCGATATTGGATGGACAGTTGGACTAGATTGTCTTAGAGGTCTTTTCCAACCTTAATGATTCTAAGATATGTAGCAGCCTAGCTAGCACAGGGGATGAGGATGTGTAGGCACCTCAGCTGAAAGGAGAGGTGAGGAGGATTTGGGCAGTGGTTCTGTCAGGCCTATGCTTGACAGTATGTATGCATTTTGAGCCCAGAGTATTTAAGCTATTGTGAGAACTGTGAGTGTCCAGAAACCATCTTGGAGTTGGGTGGAACAGGGGAAATGCTGGGTTTTAATCTTTCAAATTCAATCTACTTCTGTGTATTTGTATTGTCAATTTATTTAATTGTGCTTCAGGTTTCATCCTTGCTCTTTTGTTGTTCTCTTCTCCTTTTCCCTCAGTAATACTGGTACCTCCGGTCAGGGAACTAAAACGTTACATTAAATGCTCTGTTGACTTCCCTGTGGAGATAACATGCCAGGAAAACAGATGGCTTGTTTCTTTCATTTTATCTTTTGCTTCAGTGAATATTATCTGTGTAGTTCACTATTATATGGCAGTTCAGATGTAAATGGTACTTAACAAATAAGACACGCTATCAGTTGAATCAGGAAGCTTCCATACCAACGTGTATAAATACGTGCAGCAAATGAAGTAAGATTAAGAGTATAGTAAAGTATTTTGGGAGTACATCAGAATTCACATCACACGTAGGGATTTAGGGAACTATACACACTTTCAGTTGCCCTTCAGTATCTGAAGGGCAAAACTCATGCAGCTATTTACATAGTGGTCTTAAGGGTAAATAAATGGGCAAAAAAAAGAAAATCTAAAAGGAAAGATAGTTCAGCGTATTAGAAATGTATTTTAAGTACCTATTAGAAAACCTATTTGGAATGATTTCATACTCTTTGTATGTATTCACAGAATCTAGCTGTGTGGTTGTTTCTTTCTTGTAGCTGTTTTGCAAAGGGAATGCTGTTTTTGTCCACAACCTTTTACTACATTTGGTATTTCAAAAGAATAGCAGAATACGTCTCTGTCATTTATCCCTGAGCAGTGAATTAATCCTGGGCTGAATACAAGCCCAAGTACTTTGCTGCAGAACCCTATTTGCAGCTTGAAAAAGCAGGAATGGTTTGTGGAATAAGAGGATATTAAAACCAATGTAGGAACGTGAATCAATTGCACCCTGCATCTACAAAACAGGCCTGATTTCAACTCAATAGTGTTTGTTTTTTTGTTTTTTTTTTAAATGGTTTATCTGCTAGGTTTTGTTCTGGTTTGTTTTTTAGGTCTTTTAAAACTGAATAGAATACACAAACATCGTACCTTCTGTTACTAAGCCTTGTTCCACTGACTGTCTTTCTCATTACTTCGCTACTCAGCAGTTTTGTACAGTTTTGCTGGGGCATTATTAGATCCTTTTTGGTCATCTCAACTTTTCGAATGGTCTGGAGGTGAGGCTGTATCTTGTGCTGTTTGCATCAGTCTCGAGAAATTTGGATTTACAAGTGATATGCATGGGAATGTGGAATGCTGAGCTGGGAGGGATCGAGTCTGATCCTCATTATGTTCAGTCATCATTATGTTCAGTGAGACTCATAAACTTGAGTTGTTGTACACCATGGCTGCAGGTCACACCCTAATGCTGTCTGAGAAATGTACAACCTGTAGTAAAAATGGAGAATCTGTGTCCTGTAGCAAATGATGGCAAGAGAATTGAGAATTCGATGGACTTTTTTTTTTCCTGAACTGTTTTATCTAAACATGAGGCATCACTGGAAAACATTTCAAAATAATCTTTCTAATTCATATACAAACTTCACAGCAGCTGTTCTCATGGGCACAGTTGATTTCCCAAATGACAAATGCTGTGATCACGCAGGGCACAGAAACACTGAGTAGATTTTTGTGTTGTAAAAAATGATCTCTGATTTGCTTTGTTCTCAGATTCAAAAGGGAAAGAAACTGCGGCAATGAAAGCTGACCTGCTGAGAGCTCGCAACATGAAGAGGTATATTAATCAGTTGACAGTGGCAAAGAAGCAATGTGAGAAGAGAATAAGGTTCCTGGGAGGGCCTGCTTACGATCAACAGGAAGATGGCCTTTCTGATGAGGGTGATGGCTCTCAGAGTCAGAAGGTATGAATTGAATAGTACTCACGTTGCCTGAGGGCCATTCTAAATGTGTTAGCACTGGCTCGTATTAACCCTGCTGTCTTTAATCCTCCCTTCTCCCAGTAATCAAGTGTAAATTAATTGCTGTATATTTTATCTTGGGAAATAACTGCCGTAGTATCTGGAAAGACTCACTGATCATCCAGGCTGGAATGTTGCTGACCATGAAACATCAGGATTAGATGGCATACCGTGTGCAGGGAATTCATGAGGTTATGGCAGCAACTTTACTTCAAGTGTTCACCAGCAGATGTGCAATGTTTCTTTGCCTCTTGTTATATTTACTGTAGGAAATACCTGTGGGTTTTGTAAATACCGAGTTACTCAAAAGCAAACACTTACTTGTCAAAAGCAACTAGTAAAACCAGGAGCAGTCCCTGCAGGAAAAACTCTTAAGACCGTTGACTGCTTATTTTCTACGTCACTCTACTCTAGGAATGGAAAAAACAACAAAACAGCCAGCATAATTGCTGCTGCATTAGTCAGCAGCTACAAAAATAAAATCAGAGCTAATTAGTCTGGCTAAATTTTGTTTAGTTGCTTCCTTGTGTAATTTACTCTGCCCCTCTGGGCAAAGCATGACCATTTCTGTATTCTGATTAGAAGATTTTATCTTTTGTGTAGGTAGAACAAAGAAATTATCCCTTCTTGTACACATTTCTAAGTTTCGTTTCATCCTTGTAATAATTGTAACGTTTCTTTGTCGTGCTGTTTTTTCTGTTGTTTCTTACCCGTTACGCATCGTTCATTGTGGATGTGGTTAGAAAGAGGGCAGCTCCCCACCCTCCACTTGTTCTTCAAGAGACATTTCAGATCGTTTGTTAAAGACTGTGCAGAGGCAGCCCAGGGATGTTTCCTGAAGTTGAATGGAGCAAGTGCTGTCAGTGGGGAAAAAGGCAGAGAGAAGCATCTGGTAGAACCTTGAAGGCCACTGATGCCTCTGAGCAGACTGTTCAGGGCCTGCTGAGAGGGTCTGTGCTTTATAGGACAGATACGTGGTGGTGTGTGATTGTGAGGGATACGGGGTCAGGCAGCAAAGCTGCTCTAGGTAGGGGTGTTGACAATTGCATTGGTGGTGGAAGAGATAGGATCTTGTGCTGTTCTGACTCTGCGTATATTTGAATATTTTTCTACAAAGAAAGCATAGAACCTCACCCATGTCAGAAAAGTAAATATGAAAATTGCTTTTCTGTTCTGTTGTTCCCAGTGCAGTGTGGTCAGAAAAGAGGCTCAAGGAGGCTGTATTCAAGGCAGTAGTCATGCTGCTCTTCTCTGAGCACTGTGAAATGCCCAGAGCTTGGCTTTGTGAGGGGGACTGCCTTCACTGTTATTTCTTCCCATCCACTGCCTGTATTGCAGTAGCTGCAATCTGAGCTCTTAAAGGCCCCCAGCCCCTTCTACACAGGCAGTTTTGGTTGAATACTTGGGATTTTCACGGCAACAAGACTAAGTGTTCCTTTGAGACTTAGCAGACAAGATGATGTTGAAGTTGCTGCTGCACTTCTCTTTGAAGCCTGGGTGTGACAGCTTTTCTGTTATGCTAGTGGTTAACCTGCAGAATAGCTAGTTCCTTTAAAAGAAACTGGGGTTTTGCCTTTCTTTAATGTGTATGAAATAGGTAAGAAACAGACATTTACTGATAGTGTTCTGAATTATTGTTTTATGTAAGCATACAGGAGCTTGAATACATCATTAAGTCTGGGAAATGTTTGGTACTAGCTGAATAAACAATAAATTGACTAGTGGCCTAAGTGCATGTTTTGGTTTCATTTCTGCTTCCTACTTCACCTTTCTTGCAGATTTAGGGCAGTAATAGAGGTGCTGGTGAGGCTTTATGTTCTGATTGTGGTCTTAAATGTGAGGATGGATTATCTGGAGTTGTCAGTTTTCCTGTTACAGATTTAAGAAACAAAAATGATGTGCTTTGAAATATTCACAGCAGAAGATAATTACAAAAGTGTCACTTTTTTTCTTTCGTAAATATGTATGAGTCACAAGATTGTATTGATTTGGCACATTTCAATTAGCCCATTATTTCAAATGTAAATTATAATCAAATGTTTAAAACTAATGAACAAAGACACTCAGCTACCACCTGAATCTGAATTGTCAGTAGCTCTGATACTGATTTACGCTGTGCCCTGGGTGTTAGATTTGCTTTCAGAGAGTTTAATTAGTGTAACATATAAAGCACCTCTTCTAATCTTCTCTGGATGTTTTTCTTAGAAATGGCACTTGCACAGCACTGCAGTAACTCAATTGAGTTCTTCTTGTCTGTGTTAATTTAGCAAATAACTCGTTAGTGGCTGCTGTACAGAGCACAAATAATCATGGCCACATTTGTGACGTGGTCTGTGGAGCTGCAGCATCTCCTTATTGTAGCTATGGTAAGAGTTGCTGTGAAGTACCAAGAGAAGGAGAGCTGGAATTACTGTTTTGCTGTTGGCTGAGGGTGGTGTGTCTTGTGAAAGGAGTGGGCTTCCACATCATACAGTAAACTGAGAAAAGCTGAGCGAGCTCAAAACGAAGCCCTGAGTACCAAAATTAATCTGAGATGTTGTGTCTGTGAGTAAATAAATTATTACGATGAACCATGAGCAATGATATGAGGAAAAGACATTTGGGGATTATTCAGGGCATTCTGAATAAGACAGGCTTATCTAAGAATGTCATTTTGAAACTTAAAAAACTGAATTTTCCCATGTACAAGCCACCTCCTATTGGACTGAGATGGGTGTTGTTTTGGGGGAGAAAAATTGGAGAGGTGACTCTGAGAAGAATGCTTATTGTTCTTCCTTAAAATTAAAGGATAGTGAGTAACATTGGCCTTTCTCCGTATCCACAGAGTTGTCATTGTGATTTATGAGTAGCAAAGAAAGAATATAAACTTTTCAGAGCAGAAGATGAACAAACTGTAACCAGTTGTCTTTTTTTGTTGTTTCCCACGTGTGTACAGCTGTCAATTTGAGATAACAAGAGGGCATAAACATAGTGTCTTCAGCTCTTAAATTGTGTTCATAGAATATGGCTAAACTACTTGAAAGCTTGTGGGCAGCAAGTGGAAGGATTCGGGATCTTAGGAACTTCACCTTTGAAGCATAGTTTGATTACCTTAGTTACCCTAATCTAGACTAATGATGAGGATTTGCTGTTTGGGGCCAGGTAAGTATTTTCAGAGGTTTTACACTTGGTTTTTCTTTTCTTCAGATTCTTCAGTTTGAAGAAATTTTGGCCAACCCTTCATGTCGAGAGCATTTTCGAATCTATATGGACAGAATGGATAAGGTGGCTTTGATTGATCTGTGGGAGTCTGTGGAGAACCTGAGAAGTGCTAACAAGGTGGGAAAAACTGCAACTCTGCGTGGCTTGTATATGAACGAGAGTATCTTCTTGCTTTTAAAACAGTGATGCTATAGGATGGGTACTGAGCAATTCTGGGTTTTTTTTTTAGCTTCTGGGTGTTTGGGGATAATACGGCAATTAAAAGTTGTGGATTTCTTTGCTAGTGACAATAGTTTACTTTTTAATGTAGCAACATAACCTATAAAGATACCTCATAGGCAAAAGTAATGATTTCCCTCTCCACCAGAGAGAAAGTGTGCAATTGGAGATTGGTTTTGTCTTTGGAAATACCCAGCTTCCTGTACTGGTACACGTGTCTCTGGTGTGCTTGTAAAAGCAATGGGTGTGGAAGCTTTGATAGTTTTAGAACACAGCTGTTTCTTCACTTAACAATATCAGTGCTTACCTTGTGAAATGGACTGTTTTGCACAGGTGCACAGGCAGAGTGCCTGATCTCGGTAAGAGGTTCACAAATATGCTTATTCATTCGGGTGTGAAATCAGCTTGATCACCCTCCAAGTTATGCACCTGGATCCAGGGCCATCCTGGTATTGTGAATGTTATTTATTGTTCTCTTCTCCCTCTCCCCCTCCTTGTTTTGCAGGCTGAAATACCTCAGCTGGTGAGTGACATTTACCAGAATTTTTTTGTGGAAAGCAGAGAAATACCCGTGGAAAAATCACTTTATAAAGAAATAGAGCAAAGTCTTGTGGGTAATAAAGGCATTGAAGTATTCTACAGAATTCAGGCAGATGTTTATGAAACTCTGAAGGACAGATACTACCCCTCATTTATCGTCAGTGATTTATATGAGAGATCAGTCAAGAAGGAAGAAGAAAGAAGTTCTGTCCAAGTAACTCCTGAGGACAAAGATGAAGCTGTGAGTCACACTGACAATTTCTTTCAATGTTGCTTAGTTACAAAGCGCTGGAGTTGACCCTGCTTAAAGTGTGCGGAAACATCTTCTGTCCTTGAGCTTTTCCTGATATGTTTATAAATATTATCACTTCTGTAGTTTCATTGGATAAACTCAGTGTTTGCAGTCCCTTTGAATCAAAACGGTTCAAAACGGCTGACAGCTTTAAATTAGTTGGAAGTCCATCTTTTGGATTTCTAAGCCCTTTGTATTCATTATCTTTCATTTTGCTTTTTAATACCACAGAATGTAAGATACCTCATACAAACTCAACTGTTTCATTTGTCAGTCAAGGAAGTCTCAGTGATTTTGTACATTTCTCTTGGATGCTCTCCATTCCTGCCCCCCTTGCACATGCTAGGTACTAAGCAGGTCTTAAAGTTGCAAAAAGAGGAAGAGAAAGGTAAAAAGGGAGAAGTAGAATCTTAGTGGTTTTTTTTTTTTTTTTTTTTTTTTTTAATTAATCTATGGAACAAACCAACAGGCTGTGTTGGAATAATAAACTGGTTACAATAGCAGTGTGGCTGGAGCTACTGAAAGGAAGCATTTCAGATGGCAAGCAGTAATGCTACAGCTGCTGCCTTGGGGCAGGTGTTTCCAGTGGGTTCTCTAAATCAGTTGCATTTGAGCAACTGGTTATTTTGATCTAAGATCACTTTGATAAGAGCAGATCTCAGGTTGGTCAACATCTTTCAGTTAGGCTACCACTTCAGAGCAGCAGTAACATCTTCATTTTGCACTCAACAAAGTGATGTGTACTGGTTTGTCAAAAACTGGATCTAAGGGAGAAAAAAAGAGAGCAGAATCCAGAGGTACGATGCCAACCTAAGCATTTAGAAGCAGTTATTCCAAAGCCTAAGGCTTTCTGGCTTACTGTTTAATACGTTACTTCAATGTCTTCAGATGAGCTATTGTAAAGAAATTACTTTCCATACAAATTTGGAGAGCTTGCTCAATTTTTTTATTGTTCATTTCTCCCAGAGTCCTTTACCCTGTCCAGGTATTTGAGACCTGCTTTCTTTTTTCATGGCTGACCCAGCTATGTGTTGAGAGTGGTAGGTATGTGTCACAGAGTTATCTAGATCAGTCTATGTCTGTGACAGGCGGGCTGTAGGCCTGTGGGCCCCTTGACCCCAAAAATGGGAAGGGAAAAGGGGAAAGGGTAGGAAGATGGGGGAGCTGGGCTCAAGGAAACAAACAAAGAGCAGCGATGATCTAAGGAGGAAAACTTATTTTACTAACTGTGATATTGGAATGCAAGATAACACAATATAATACAATCTAATTGAAACTGAGGGAGGCTAATAAGTAAAATGAGAGAGAGTTTTCCGAAGACTGAGAAGCCTGCTTTGAAATTGAAGGTGCACAGCTTGGAAGCACACCCACACCCACTGCCAGGCAGTGAGAGAGCGAGCAAGCATCGCTTCCATGACGTATATCCCTCTTTGACCGTGAAGTCCTCTGGGACATGTAGTTCTTCTCTGTGCTTCACGTGATGTCATGATGTGGAATACCCATAGCAAAAACTACAAAACCATGACAGTATGTCAGGAATGTCCTGCCCTTTTCTTGACACTGGTTGGGATTGGAAGAAACACTCTTTTTGTGCAGCACATTCTGTTCTGAGCTCTGCCTTTTTCATTCTTTTCATGTGTTTTATTCAGTCTCACCATTCTCACCAGTGACGTTAATCACTTCTCAAGGAAAACTGACACTATAGTTTAGGACTGAACTGACAGTCAGATAATGTTTGCTGCTGAAAGAATTAGATTTTGGATATAGGCATCATCTGTTCTTCTTAAATGCATGACATGTTTGAAGGGCTGCATTTACTATGAAACCTTAAAGACTAAAATATGGCCAAGTTTTTCTGTGTGGTTGAAGTTTTTCTTAATTTTCTAAATTACAAGCTAAGTATGAAGTTGCATGTGCTGTTAGAGCATCAGCTACTGGAGTGATCCTAATGGCTGTGTGCCAGGTTTCAGGGCATTTGGGGTGTGAATAAATTATAGCAAGTTATTCCTCTAGAAGTTTCCAATAGCCTTTCAAATGTGGATGAAAATTCCTGCTAATAGCTTGTAAACAGCGTTTTTCCCCCACGGGTAAGAAAACAGAGTTGAGACTTAGGTATGCCTGAAGGGCTTCATGTGGTCAGTGAGTACTGGTTGTTTTGGGGCTGGTTTGGATTTGGTGGCCTATATTCACGCTTCCTGGGGCACTGTTGGAATGCTGTGTGTTCAGTTTCCATTCACTTATCTGTTGGGGTAAAAGCTGTGTAGTGCCCTTCTGGGTGGAGGGTGCAAACGTGAGCCTTGATGGAATGTGAGAAGACCAAACCAGGTGAGGACATGCTCCGCTGGTCCCGCTGGTGGTAGAGCAAGCTCTTCCTTCTCATCTACTGTCACTGTTTGTATCATGGACGAAGCTCCATGTAAGGGTCACAAGTAAAGGCACAGAAGCTAACAGAGCAAGCGTGGAGGCTGTGCTGGAGCTCTGAAGCAGATCACTGCAGTGTCCCAAGTCTGTGTTCTAGAGTTCCAGTGGAAATGGAAGTTGTGCAGTGGAGATAAGATGAGAGCAGCACAAACCATTATGGTCTCATCTTTGAGTATGTTGATTGTTTATTTGATAAGTTTGGTGAGTTTAATGGTAAACCTGCTGTCTTGTAATTTGTCATTTTATGACAAACTGGCATTCAGCACTATTTTCCTGCTGAAAGGCTCAGGATCATTAAATGACTGAACTTACAGCCTTCCTCTGGGAGTAGAGCCTCGCTGCTTTGTAATTAAATGCAGTCCTTTGGTGACTGGAGCCAGACTTGGTGTGAGCAGCTGCCAACTGCTGAAACTGGTATTCCTGATTCTGCACTATGTCTGTGTTTCTCTGCAGGTTCGAGTGTTTAATTTATGATCAGTGGAGTTTTGAATAAAGTCCAGTGTTGCTGATATTTGTTATTTATATTATTGTAGTGCCAGGAGACAGTAAGAAGCTGTGAGCTGAGCTCTGTACGCGTGCTTGGAAGCAGTCTCTGACTCACTGAGTTTACAGGTCATGCAGAGCAGATGGAAGGACAGGGCAAGCAGCTGATATTTGCTCAGCCACATAGGAGACAAAGGCAGAGCTGGAAAAGGGCATGGATTTCTTAGCCTAAAACTCCTGTTTTCTGCTTTATATTACACTCCTTTATGAGGACCAAACTGAGAAGGTTAATTATTGCTGCCACTGTGTCCTTCTCAAACTTATTTCACTAAGATGTAAACTCAGAAATTTCCTTCTGCTAGCTTTAAGTTAAAATGAGATGACACTTCTTTAGTGGAAATATTAAATAACACAGAAGTCTGTCCCTTGTTTGTGGGATTAAATTCATCCCACCGATAAAATTAAGATCCTTCCAGCCACAGGCAAACTTCAGAGGTTTTTGAGGCTGGCATTGCTGATGGTGGCTGCATTATAGCACTGTTTGCTGGATCGCAGACTCTTCATTCCTATTTGAGGAGTTACGGTAAGAAGGGGGAAGTTCAGGCAAATGTCAGAAGGTGTTAAAGAGGAAGTTGCTGAAAGGTGTGTTCTGCATATATATATTTTTTTCCACGTGCTTTTGCAGTGCAGCAGATGGGAAAATCAGTTTGTTTGAGTATGAGAAAACAATTTCTGAATTTAGGTAACACGTGTTTTTTTGACATGTTTTTAATTAGCATTTCTAAAAACAGCAGTAAAAACTGGTTACAAGGAGGGAGGATGTGGTTAGCTGGTTCTATAGGCTGCCAAATCTGTTTTGTGAATCTTTGTTGGGTGCAGGACTGTGTGTTAGAGCTCTGGTTTTATTTTTTCCCCCCTGACCTTCCAGCTCAGGGCTGAATGTTTGCTGTCCTGTCTGGTTCTGAATATCGAGTTACTAAGCTCTTGTTGCTCTTAAAGGAAACTTTGATGCTTCCTGTCACGCCACAGTCTTAGCTCAAAGGTCATTTTCATTTGGAAGTTTGATGCAGCTGTAGTATAAATGATAATTTGACATTTTTTTTTTATGTCTGATATTGGATCTGATGGTTGAAGTATATATTCGAATTTGTTAGACTAATACGCCATTAGACTATTTTTATATATTCAAAGAATAGATGTTCTGTCACGTGAAACGCATTTGAAGCAAACAAGAAATTTTTCCTTTTTTTTTCACCTTAATGATGCAGTCGTCCCCATCTTCTGTTTCTAGAGCCAAGGTTGTGGAGAAGCTACTGAAGAGTGCAGCGCAAGAATTAATGAACAGACCAGTTATGCTGTAAATAAGCTTCGCCAACTAAATGACAAGCTTAAATATAAGAAACAAGCTCTAAATTCCTTATGTAATTCACCAAAACCCAACAAAAAGGTGAGCACCTTAGTTGTCTCCAGTCATATCAGGCCCTTTCTGGGCAAGTCCGATGGCTTTTTTGTTCATCCTGTCGTAAAATAATGACCTCTCCTCCCACAGTCTTGTTGCTCTGTCCACGGTAAATCAGATTTCTTACTTGCATCTCTGCCCACTTACACCTGTATAAGCAATTGTTCGTGGTGGCTGGCTCCAAGTCCATGCTGCAGCGCTGCAGGGTAGGGCTCTGCTCATTAACTGCTGCTCCCTCTGCTGTCTTGCAGGTGGCACAGCAGTGTCCCGGTGTCCAATGGACTTTTGGACTATATCCAAAATAAAGGAATAAAAGGCCCATGAAAATGACTGATTTCCTTTATAAGGAGTCAGGAGAAAGCAGCAGGGAATACTTTTCATCAGCCTAAGATTTCTGGGGGGATGGTCAAAAATGGCCTGTGCATACACCATGGCTCAGGGCTGGGCCTTTCCTTCCTTCTTTCATTATTTCACATGGGGCAAGTGTGGCAATGCTGGTCTGAACAGGAGTTGACAGCCCACTCATTCTCATTGCAGTAGGGACATATTCCTCTACAGCTGGGAGTGGGCAGTGGCCTTGGAGGCTGCAATGGCCGGCTTCACTCTCTCCGTCCCTTCCACACCTTCCCTCTGCCGTAGCCTTTCTGGGCAGCCTGTGCCAGGGTCTTGCCACTCTGAATAAAGAAATTTCTCCTAATGTCTAACCTAAATCTCCCCTCTTTTAGTTTAAAGCCACTGCCCCTCGTCCTGTTACTGTCAGACCTTATGAAAAGTTGGTCTCACTCCTGCTTGTAAGCTCGCTTCAAGTACTGTATGGCTGTAATAGCATCTCCCCACTGCCTTTTTTCCTGGCTGAACAAGCCCAGATCCCTCAGCTTTCCTTCACAGGAGAGGGTTCTGCAACCCTCTGAGCATCCTTGTGATCCTCCTCTGGACTGCTCCAGCATCTCCACAGCTATCTTGTGCTGTCACAAGGGCTTTGTTTTTTAACTCTGTATGAAGATCCGCAGTTGTGAGCACATTTTGTAATAGTATTGGAGCTGATCTTTGAGGTTAATGTATTGTACAAGTCTACTGTCGTGATTTTCTTTTGCACATAACTTGGTCTTTTGCATGTTTTTACCTGTTTGAATAGTGGCCTCAGAAACATGACTAGATGTGCCACCCAAGCTTTTTCTTCCCAGTGGTAACTGATAAATCTTCCTTTGCAGATTGTTTCTAAGCTGAAGGATGAGATCACTCTGATGGAGAGAGAGCATAGCGACCTTCAGTTGCACATTGCAAGAACAGACTGGTGGTGTGAGAATCTCGGCATGTGGAAAGCCTTCATCATCTCAGGCGAGGTATGGTTTTTATGGGTTTGCATCTTGCAGCAGCTCAAACTTGCAGAAAGAGAAGGATTAAGAGAATTGCATATGCTTTCCTTCTACCTTTGTGTATGTGTGTACTTTGTATTTGCTTGGGGGAAAAAAGACAGTCTCTTCTGAACACTTTTCATTCCCAAGTGATTGCTATATTGCATATAGGAACATTTCCAGTCCCCAGACTCTGTTGTAATGGAGTTATTAAAATACCTCTGTATATATATAAAAGCAGGCTATGGCATTGAGTAAACTAATTTGCTATCTAAAGAGTGCAGTTTTTCATTAGAGCTGCCTCACGCTATAATACCGTGCTTTTGCACTTAAGCATGATTGTCTCTCCAGTGTGCTTCAAAGATGCACACTTCTTGCAGTTTGTATTACAATATTTAATGGTACTGCAGTTTCAAGGGACTAAAATAGGTTACCCAGGAAGAGAGTGCTTTATATCTGACAGTAAGTTGCTCAGTGTTTCCATCAGCATTTCCATCACCAATCTCCCATTTTTCAAAGATAGCTGCCAGGAGGTGTTTTCAAGTCACTTGTGAACACAAACCCCATCTGGCTCAGAGTAGAAAAGGTGGGGACCTTCCTGGCAGACTCTGTTCCCTCTGAGCCATGTGCTGGAAGCTGCTATTCAAGCAGCTGCTCTTGCAGTGTTCTAGCTGAGGAAGCAGAAAGACAGTTCCCCAAATATCTGTGCTTGGAACCTTGCATGTTTTTGTTAGTTGAAGCTGGTGTTCTGCCAGGATGCTGCAGCACCTTTCTCTAGAGAGATGTAGAACCCAGCCGTCAGATAGGGTTTCCCAGTTTCCATGAGCAGATATAGGAAGAGTGCATTGCAGAGAATGTTCTCATGGTGAGGCTGAGCAGCTGTACAAGATGTAGATATATTTTAACTGTGTACCTTCTGTGCTGGTGTTGCAGCAGCTCTTCAAATCATCTGTTATAGGCATTAAGTGTTGTCTGACTTCCACAAGCTTCTCAGAAAATGTGTCATAATTCTATGAATTCTAAAGTCTGTTCTTCTATCTGAATTAGTTAAGTATTCTTAAAAAGTAAAGAAATAAAATAAAGCCTGGAAGGCTTAACCATAGGGTTACTTTCCTCAAATAGGTGGGGTGAGAATGGTCACCTTCCTGTTACTGCCTGTCTATTAAGGCTAGCACTTTACGTTTTGGTATAGTTTCCAGCTTGAGCTTTCTGTAGATTGTCTGATGCATCACCTCCACAAAGAGGTTTTGTGCAGCGATGGTGAGTGAAATCACAAACCAATCTGGCAGCGCAAATTGTTCCACTGTTTCCCTTCAGAGCTGTACCTTATCTGTATTTTTGTTGGCTTCTTTGTTTTTCTCTGTAAGGTTTTAGAAGAGAATGGAGAGCAAGTGCCCTGTTACTCTGTCCTGGTGAGTTTACAAGAAGTCGGTGGAGCTGAAACTAAGAACTGGACAGTTCCCAGGAAGCTCAGTGAGTTTCAGAACCTACACCGGAAGCTCAGTGAGGTATGAATCTCAAGGGAGGGAGAGGATGCAGATTGCTAGAAGTTGTCAGGGTCGTATATGGAGAGTGGGGAAAAAAGGCAACACTGAAAACCACACAAAAATATGACCAGTTTTTAGTCCAATCTTTTGGCTTTCACCCTTTCTAGGTTCATTATCCACATAGATCTTGCTTCTGCCAAATATACATAGAATTACTTGCTTTTTTTCTTAATAACAAGTATTTTTGACTGAAACGACCCAACGTCTAAATAATGTACTTGCTACCTGTCAGTGTTTTAAGAACTAAATTTTGTCTCTGGCTTTGAGGGAGCTATTTGAAAGTGAGTCTTTTGGAACAGAGGAGATTTCCTCTTAATTTGTGCTACCTTTTCTGCCTTGTAGAAGATTGATAATGGTGGTGTTGGGAGTTGCGGAAAGGTTTAGATGTGTCAGCCCACAGTGGGAAGGGGAAAGGTGTTTTTCAGCATGCTGAGCAGGATATGGAAGGCAGATGAGACTACAGAGTCTCATTTCCATTTAGAACTGGCACCACTGTTGTTTTTCTGCACATGCACATTGAGCTGCCCTTTCTCCTACAGTGCTTTCCATCATTAAAGAAAGTTCAGTTGCCTTCGCTCAGCAAGCTGCCCTTCAAATCCATAGACCAGAAGTTCATGGAGAAGTCTAAGAACCAGCTTAATAACTTTCTGCAGGTAAGAAAGCAGACGACGGGGCAATGAGAGGTACCAGAAGTTAAGATACAGCTGTACGTTCATCTCTTCTGTCCTAAAAGGATTTGATGACCACAGTTATTTTCCTTTCACCACACTTTTACAGCCGCTGTTTGGAAAATCCTAGTTCTCCATTGTGCTTTGGTGAATGATGTATCCATCTCTAACTCTCTGTCCTTTCTCTCTTTGTGGGGTCTTAGTGTGCCATTTAGGTCTTTTTCTTCTACCTTCCCCTCTCTGTTCTTTCCAAACAAGACTTCAGATGGACCATCTTAGAGATTGCGCACCCCTTCCCCATCTCGGCTGCAGCTCAAAGGGTCAGTGGTGGCAGAGCATTTTCCTTCTTAGTCCCACGCAGTCTGGGTTGGGTGTGTGGCCAGTTAGCCTGAGGGGCTGTCAGCACAGCAATGGGGAGTTGTGCCTCTTGCAAGGTGTAAGTGGCTTGGCTTCTGCTGGAGTTGGGTGTCTGTGAACTAGGCTAATACTGCTGAGATTGTGTTAATTTAATTGAATGCACTGTTTTTAGGTCACCTAGAGCCTCAGGTGGACAGCCTTGTTATTTAATTTGTTTAAAATCAATCTCCCTCTCCAAGAATACCTTTCTGTTTTGCTTCTGTAGGCAAATTTGGTCTTGGGTAACACCTACAAATTACACTCGCAGCACTTGCTTTTTATTTTACAGCACTCCCTATACATATGGCTGCTTTTTAAAATAGATTACTTGAATTCTCAAGCATGCGTGCAGTTCATGTGTTCCATGTTAGCTGGAAGATATCAAGATGAAAAGTGTTGTGTAGGCCTCCGAGTTACCTTCCTATTTGCCAGTGATTTATGGGACAACCAAACGTTGCCATTTACCATGATCGCTTCTCTTGGGGGTAATGTTATCAATCATCTGGATTCTTTCACAGTTAGGATGGAGGCTGGACTGGAATTGAGCACCGTTAATTTTTAGTATGAACTTCACATATTCCTAAACTCAATTTCAAACTTGGACAGGTTGCCAACTTGTATTCAAAGACACTATTGAAAAGAAGCGTACTAAAATTATAAACTAGGTGACTGTGGATCTTCATGTTTTTTTCCTTAGGTGCTGTCACGATCCTTTACCAAAATGTAGGTAGCGAGCTTTATGTCCTTCTCTCATCTTCCTTCATACTCCTGATAGATCTGTGATATCCCTTGTACCATGATGGTTGTACAATGGTTGTTTGTGTTCTGAGTTGTGCTGCCAGAGTCAGCAGCAACAGACTGCATAAGAATAGCTTCTGCTAACTTGACCAGTGCCATTTTGGCATGCAGGAGTCTGGTGGCTACAAAAAGGGAACAGCTGCTTCTTCTGGCTCGTCCACTGTCACCAGAAGCATCCTAAAGAGCGGCTTCTCTTGTCCTGTGGGCAAGAAGAGGTTGGCAGTAACCCTGCTGTAATTACAGGCTGGTGTGAGGGCTTGAGGCAGTCCGTGTGTACATGTTCATTCTTTGCAGGCATGCAAAGCCTTAAAAGAACTTCTGTGAGATGCTTGAGAAATTCAGTTCATGGCACAAAAGGGTGGAAGTTCTCAAAAGCTTCTGTGCCTGCATGCAGACAGGTGGGCACTCCCAGGTGTGTTTGACTGAAGAGAACTGAACAATGCCTTAGGAGTTGATGCTCTCTCTGTTGACTACAAGGAGAGCATAAAGCAAAACAGCTCAGCTGTGAGGATTGGCATTGTTAAGTGTGAGAGTCATCTAAAATGCATGAAGTTTGATGAGTTTGGCTGATAGTAGCCAGTTCTCTAGAGGTAAGTTCATCTGATTGCTGACTAGCTCAGAAGTAATAAATAATGAGTCCTAGAATTGTCATTTTTAACTACGACACTTAACCGATTTCTTACAAATCAGAACTTCACGTTTTTAAAAATGAAGTTGATAGAATAAAGGCTTGATGAGCTGCTTAAAATAAGATTATCACAGTCAAGCATCTGTCAGACATGAATTATTTTGTCTCATTCTACTTTTGAACGATCTTAATCAGTTTTATTAGCTGGCCTGATGCATTTTGTTCCTTACAAAGTTAATGTGTTGTTTCTGTCTCTGTATTCCTTTCACAGAAACTGCTCTCTGATGAAAGGCTCTGTCAAAGTGAAGCACTTTATGCCTTCTTGAGCCCTTCTCCAGAACACCTCAAAGTGATCGATGTGCAAGGAAAAAAGTCGTCTTTTTCACTCTCATCATTTTTAGAGCGACTTCCTTGCGACTGGTTTTCTCATCAGGAGGTAAGTTATCTTCCCAGATTTAATTACTTAGCCAGAGTAAGCAGAGATAACCATTATTATAAAACATTTGAATGGCAGGTAGTATTGGAAGGCATTTTTCAAAGGTCATTTTTAATTTACCTTAAGCGAACAAAGATTTAGAGAGAAGAGCTGTCTATGAATTTATAAGGTATTTTTAATAAATTTCCTGCCCTTTCACACACACACACACACACATACACAAAAAAAAATAATAAAAAAAAATAAATATATATATATATATAAATATAAGGTAACTGTGCAACCTATCACAAATGAATGAAGTGCAGCCTGTGGGGTTGTCAAGTGTTTATTAGTGTTTCCTACTTTCTATGCTTCAGACACATGTTTTAGGGAGGTTTTCTCTTAGGAGACTTCTCTTGGCAGCAGCAACTTGTGGAGCAAAGCTGGTTTTGATGAAGAATGCAAATGGTACAGGCTCACGAAGGGGATTTGTGTACACAGATGGTAGCCCTTGTGTCCAAACAGGTTGGCACATTTGATACTAAGCCATAAAATAAAACTCGTCTATGAAAGCACAACAAAGAAAAGATGGATGACTAAAATAGTTTATTGACAGAGCACCATGGAATTTTAGTTTTAGTTATGTGTTGTGATACAGATATACAACCTCCAGGGAACTGTTTCTATCACCAGTTGTATGTTATATGAAACAATTCTTTTGCTAAATGCTGTAGTGTTCTGCAGTGAATGGGCCTTCTCAGGCTATTCTTAGGTCTGAGGATCAATAGCAAATAAGAGGAAAAGTGCAACTGATACTATCTAGAGAGGGGTTTGGGGGGTTATGAAGTATTAATGGGGATAGAAAATGTACCACTACAGTGTGAGAGTTGCTGCATTTTCTAAATGGGGGAGGATTCATTTGAGCAGAAAACTAGAATGGGGACCACAGAGGGGTCATTGGATTCACCCTTCTGCTCTGAGTAGGCTCAGCTATACCAGAAAAATTGCTGTCAGGTCTTTGTCTGGGGTGTATTTAAACCTCCAGTGACCAATGGATGCTGTGCGGCCATGCAGGGCAGTGTGTCACAGTTTTCAGTTCTCTCCTTCCTTATTAGCCTTTTCTAACCCGAATCTCATTCAACCAGTTCTTGTCCTGTCTGCAGCAAACACAGCAGCTCATTCCCTTTCTTTAGAGAAAACCTCTGTGTTTGGGTGTGAGGATCATGCTCTTTAACAGGAGTTACTACTTTCCTTGTGTCTTTTACTCTTATTTGTTAGACTGAGCAGCTCCAGCATCTCCTACCCCATTCTGTACAGCTCTCACAGTGTTCTGCTCTGCACTTTCCTGATCATCTGTGTGTTTTCTTGGAAATGCAGCTGATCTTGAAACACGTTGCTCCCACTGGGTTTTTGTATGACAATCCCTTTTACTTATCTGTCTGAGGGACAGCATTCCTGCCTACGTATCATGCTGTTATGCTTGGCTTTTGCACAGCAGTGGGGCCCTGGGATCTTTCTCCTCTGCTATTATCAGTACCAGTCTTTTTGTTTCCTGCATTTACACAGCGAGTTACTGCTGCTTTGCAGTGCTGGGCATTGCAAAGGTTGGGGTTTGGAGGATGGAAAGAAGGGATAAGGTCTTCTGGTGTACAGCTGAGACACTGTAGGATAGGAATGTAAAATCATAGGAGGGTTGGAAGGGACTTTGAATATTGTTCAGTTCCAGCCCCATGTGCAGGTAGGGAAATCAGCTGTATTGAGGAAATGTCATGCTGTGTCTGCATTGTCCCTCTGTTCTTAGGAAGAAACGGAAGAGGACAGTGACCTGTCGGACTATGGGGAAGAGGTGGATGGAAAAAGGGACTCTATTGCTGAGCCGTGTTTCATGCTGATTGGGGAGATTTTTGAGCTGCGAGGAAGTAAGCTGTAAACCTGCTTCTTTGCTAGTGGAACCATGACACCAAGAAATCTGGGGTGCTTTGTAATTCACATATTTCTGTTTCAAAAAGTTGAAGTATTTGTGCAACCTCTGTAGCCAATTAATCTGGCAAGGAGCTGTTTTGCAATAGTTCCTAACTTTTAAACTTTGGAACGAAAGCATTATTACAGTTTAACATTGCAGTAAAAATGCCACTGGCAAGGGAGAGAATATACTTTTCCATTAAAGAAAATGAATTTGGAGAAAATAGGGAAGTACAACAACACGTGATGTGGATATGGGCTGCAGACAGCAACATACAAATTATGAGGAAGGAAAGATGACTGTCACAGAATGTGCCACCAATGAAGCAATGTGGTCTTAATGTCCGCTTCAAGTGCATTCTGGATGCACTTCAGTCCTATAGGCATGTATATCTTCGGTTTGTATAATGGAAAAGATGCTGTAGCTGCAGCACCTTTTGGTACCAGATTTTTTCCTCCTTTATGTAACTGAGTGAAGAAAACTATTTTTGGTTCTATTGGAATGTGGAGCCACATTCAACACTATAAAATTAGGTACAGGGTAATTATTACAAAATGCAGCCCCTTCCAAAAATGACAGATGTAGATTCCAAATATAGGCTTTTCTTCTGATGATGGTGAACAGCATGAAAGAAGTATTAGCCACTAATTACTAGGAAGCACTCACATTTGTTCCTTTGGCAGTGGAAGGTTGACTGTGTGTGAGAATGCTTTTGGAATTGCAGTGCTGCTGCTGCATAAACAGCGTTGTAGTTGTAGGATACAGAAAGTCTTCCTTCTAGCATTAAAAGTGGTTGGGCAGTTTCATGGTTCAGTGCACTTAGATATTTTGGAACGTTATAGCTTCCAGTATCAATGGCAAATGCATGATGCAGATGTGTTTCATCTGCAGGACTTAGAAACTGTATAGCAAACAGTACAGAGAAAACGGTCAAGGAAAAAAAAGAGACTTGTGTACAATTAAGTAACATTTAACATAAGGGTGGGATTTTTGGTTTGGGCTTTTGATGGGGATATGATTGTGGGTTCTGTAACGTTGGTAACTCTGTGACCTTTGTTTCCTGTCCTTTTTCATCATTCCAGTGTTTAAGTGGGTGAGAAAAACATTAATTGCACTAGTACAAGTCACTTTTGGAAGAACCATCAACAAGTAAGTGCCTGTTACTTGAACTGAACCTGCAACGTTGTTCCACAGGGAAAAGACTGAGCAGAATTGTTGAGAGTAACAGTAATCTGGGTGTATGATAATCCACATTTGTTTTCCGTGGCTCAGTTTACAGTTAGGTTGAGCCGAGAAGCCTCAGATGTGGATTATCTTTCAGCTCATTTACGCAGGACTTTTTCCCCTATGCAGGGCTTTACTTTTCAAAGAAACTGGGAGACAGGGGAACCCTAAGAGACTTTTCAGTGAAGCAGCCTTGTGTGTGTGACGAGTCCTATTTTTCTGAATGACCTGGCTCTCAATAGCTCTTTGTGGAATATGTATTTGCAGGCTGCACCGAAGAGCAGCTTTCTGTATATCTCAGTCAGATTATCTGCAGTGATCTCCATTGTAGAGCGCTGCTGGTCAGTAATTACAGCGTGCTGTAATGCTGTTGGAATTAGTGTCTGTAAATTGAGGTAGTTACATGAAGATAAGCGTTGCTTCCACTGTTTTTAGTAGGGGGGGGGGAAAAAAAGCAGATTTGGATAAGAGGTGATGCGCTCACTTCCACGCTTTTTTACAGGCAAATCCGTGACACTGTACATTGGATGTTCAGTGAAGCAATGCTTGTTTACTATATTGGTGTGTTTCGAGATGCTTTTTGGCCAAATGGAAAGTTAGCCCCGCCACCGACTGCCAAGAGCGATGAACAAAGGCAAGAGACCAAACAGCGAGCACAGCAAAAACTACTTGAAAACATTCCAGGTGAGAACACCTCCATTCTGCTTAATCCCAGATCCAAGAACCAGTAAGGAAAACGGTTAATCAAATCCTCTTTTGCTGCATTTTAGATTTTTAGTCATTAGACACAAGTGTGTAATGACCACGTATCACATTAACACTAAATGTATAAATTATTACTTAACTCAGCTGACTTGAAAGTGAAGGGTATCTTTCCAACTAGTGACTTACCTGTGTGCTTTTAAAAGGTTGGCAGATGGCATCTATGCATCTAACTATCTACCATGAAGGGCAGCATTTCATTTTCCAGCCTTATGTGTTTTGGGGTGGTAGTGCCTAGCAGGAGTGAAGCTGTATGCTGAAGTCATGTTTGTTGCAGATACTCTGCAGAGCCTCGTTGGACAGCAAAATGCCCGCCATGGTGTAGTGAAAGTGTTCAATGCGCTGCAAGAAAGAAAGGCCAACAAGCATCTACTCTATGTGAGTAACGAGAAAAGTGGGCTTTTAATTGTAGAATCTTCTTAATTGCTGAGTTACACTCAGAATTGAAGGCCAGGGTGTGTGGTTTTGCATATGTAACAGTGGTATGATCCTAATCTCTGCAAGTAACTTTTTTGTTCTTAAACAAAGTCAGAAAAAAACATACTTATTTCATCATTTGAATCATTTTGAGTAACAAAAAGCTGTTTAAAATACAGTGTTGCTTTTGTCTACGAGTCTCGACACCATCCAAGTTACCCAGCTTCATAAGGTATGCACCGATTTGTTACGGCTGAGAAGAAGCAAACACTCACTGCATTGCTTGGAGAATTTGAGGCTTTTGGAACAGCAGTTGTATGAAAGATAAGCAGAAGGATCTTTTGTGCTGCTCTTACTTGTGATGTTCTGTATATATCAGAAAGGTTAAAAGGAATGCTAATTTGGCATCAGTGTTCACCTTCTATCTTCTCTGTTTTTCAGGTTTTGCTGGAACTGCTGCTAACTGAACTGTGTCCTGAGCTACGAGCTCATTTAGAGCAGCTTAATGCCACTTAGGTTTGAATCTGCACAAGTGGACCACTAGAGAAATGTCTATGTCCAATAATAGACATTAAACTTATTTTCCTCTTTTCCATAGAGGGCTGCGGACTATGATTATTTTTAGGGTTTTTCTTTTTCCTCTTGAGACTTCTTTTTTTTTGTGAAGTAAACATACTTGAAAAGATCTGATGCTGTAGTAGGGTAGACAAAACAATGTTGTATAGTTGCCAATTTTTATTTAAACTGTTCTATTTGACTACTCTTCTGTTTCAAATATAGATTGAAAAAAATAAATGTTCATATAAGCTCAAAGAAACCAGAAGCTATTTTAAACATTTATGAAAAGAAGTTTTGCTTATAGTGGTAAACTAATGAATGTTGTACAGTTCTAATCTCCTCGCTGAGGATCTGAGCATTCCTTTTTTCTCGTGCATTGAAAAAGCCTTGTTGTGCAATATTACATGTAAAGCTATTGTGACGATTTTATCGATTTTGTTTTTACCAAAGATTTCCTGTAGTTTGAAGCACTTGTAAGCAATAAATAACAAAATTCAATTTAAATACTCAATGATTAGGCTGTATTAACGACTACTGAATGAGTTTGACAGTGCCAGTTTCATAAGGAATATTTATGGTTTAGACTTACTGAAGTCTGTGTCCGAAATACAGATGTTCAACTGATATCTCCAACCAGAATGCCTGTGCTAAACGTGAGGTCAGAGAGTAGTGCTTACAAACTGCTTCTGTGAATGACTAAGTAGACATTTAATTACGCTATTCCAATAGATTCCCTGATATTACTCAGGGCTGTTTTACTCAATTTCAGACAACCTTCAAATCTTTATTTTATAGAGGAAGGAAAAAAGAAACATCTTCAGTGTTTGTTTTTTTAAATTTATGTGGGGGGAGGAAGAGAAGTGTAAATATGGTCTTAAAGCCCACCTAAACAATTAAACATCAAAAAGCTCTGGGTGCCATTCACTACTTTATTTCAAATTCAGCGTAACCCACCTGCTGCGGTGAAATCAGTGTTCTTACTAACATCTTGCCTCCTTTTGCTACAGAGCTGAACAGTTCTCAAGTGACAGCACAGCCCTAAGAAGCAAGCTTTCCCACACGTACCAAGCTTAACAAGTAAACAGGTATTTAGAAGTGTGCAGGCTTACCGCAGCCATCAGTAAACTTCCCAGTGGTGTTGTACGATGAAAGATTCACTATAACATACTCAGACATACGCCGTCCTAACCAAAAGGTCTTCCAGCTGTTTCTAATACAGAGGTAGAGTAATCACATTATGAAGAAGGATAGAAGAAATGGGCCTCGTGTGGCCTACAGACATGCTTCCACACCGATGCCTTTTCTTCTGTGGTTCTGTAAGTAGAATTCAATACTAGTAAAAATTGGCATGGTTCAAACTGTAAAGATGTTTGTCATGCTGACCACTTTCTGACTCTGAATTTCTGTAGTCTATGGGTGAAACATATGAAGATGGTTTAGCAGATGCATGTGAGTTAGAAGAGCACATAAAAGAAAGTATACATGCCACTAGCAAAGCTAAGATTTTACAGTGGAATTCAGCATAAAGTCATGGGCTGTATGTGAAAACTACACAAGTGTGGGTTCACGCTTTTCAGAGTATCTCTTTGCATTTTTAGCATTAAGTATACTGTTCTTTTCATTTCTTCAGTTTGACTTATGTGCTGCATGGCACTGCTGTGTCCTTCACAGAACATTCAGTGCCATTTTAAAAGCCTGCCTTTGACGTGTATCTCAGTTACATGTGTGAACTTTTTGTTTTCAAATAAAATTCTCAGTAAGTTTCTTATACGTTACATAAGTTCAAGCAGTAAGTGAACAGTCTGTGGCTGAAGATTAAAGATGACTTATTGTAGGAAGTGCGTGTAATACCTGCCAGAACTGAAGGAAACACTTAAATTCTTCCAAGATTAGCTTTCAGTTCAAGGTCAGAAGCAACATCAGGATCCAGAAGGCATGCCTTTGAAAACAGAGAACATGGAGAACTAGCTTGTGGCCAAAACAAAACTGTACGCTGCCAATACAACACCAGTAAGGCTGTAAATTTGTCTGTTTCTGATGGCACGTCAGAAAAATTCCGTACTTTAAAAAGAGTGTGCTCAGCTCCAGTCGTTAGCCTTAGTTTCGATCTTTTTAATACCATTGGTTGCTGTGGGATCGGCTGGCACCCCCACCAGCACCCTAAGTCTGCTTACAGACTGGTAGTTTTCATCCAGTTCCATCAACTACGTCTTGTTTTCTTTGTCTCTTTCAAAACTGGGTAACAACAAAACAAAAGAGTAGGCCAAAAAGTGCAGCTGTGCAGTTATTAAAAACAAAAGAAACTCCGCTATCTTCAGTTCAGGTGAATATAACTACGATTAACAACAGTTATTTTTCAGGTAGAAAAGAAACTGAACATACCCACAACTCCAGTCCTGCAGTTTTACAACTGCCCTTTACTACTTTGCTCCTTTATGTGGCCTGTCCCTTCTCTAGGACTGTAGATGTACAGATACATGACACTCATCAACAGATGCAATTTACTTTTATACTGAGAAGCTGCTGATGCTTACTTATCAGTAGCAAATACACTGTTAGCGAATGGTGAGTGAAAGCTGTAATTTTCTGTCTGTAATGCTTGACTAGACAGAAGACGAGGGGAAGGACCATACCCATGTGACGCCATGTACTGGAATCCTGATGTACTTATCCAACATCTTATCTGTACTGGCAAAAGTGTTCACAACAGCCAACCTTTGGTTTCTATTCTGACCTCGACCTATCCTCTCAAAGGCTTTTCACAACCAAAATCTTTTCAATGCTAAATTCAGCCAAATGCTTGCCTGCTCTGCTAAGCCTTTTCTATCAGTGGCTGCCCTGAGTAAGGAGTCACAGAAATTGCCAGCTGCTAGCTTAACATTTGCATAGGTAACTCTCCATTTATTTGGACTGCGCACCATGCTTCTGCACTCCCTGCAGTTAGCACAATCGTCTTGCCTTTACTTTTAGGCATCACTAATGTAATTTAGTTTTCAGAAGCCATTATTAGTTTTTTTCCTCAGGCAGTAAATCTTCCTTCAACGTTAGCACTTATTTAGAACAAACAATCTGTTTTTCCTCCCCCATGCACCAGTGTTAGTAACTCCTCGATCAATAATAATGTAATAAAAATGGTACAATTACTTGAGTAAGTTGGGGAGTTCCATCCTCTGCCTTTCTAAGCTTTTTGCTGACTTCCATGGAATGTTTTTTTGTTTGACAGTACGAATTGTTTGCTGAAGCAAGTGGGCAGCCAGTATCCTTCAAGGCTCTCCAGTACTTCTCAGTACAATTTAATTACTCTTGGTTTTCTTGCAGTTTTTAAAGAATATTATTTAAGATAGAGGCTTTTATAAAACAAAACAGTGAGTTTAAAGACACACATCCAAGGTATCATTCAATCTCAGGAGATATAAATTAGGCTGCAAGGATTTAGAGTCATAGAAAGGTTGGAAAAGACCTCTCTGATCACCCAGTCCAATTGGTGCCAGTATTTCCCACTAAGCCACATCCTCAATACAACACTTCCTTGAATACCTCCAGGGATGGTAACTCCACCACCTCCCTGGGCAGCCCATTCCAGCACCTGACCAGCTTACCTTAGAATAGTATTTTTTAGCAGCAGCTTCATCTTTCTCTATGCCTCGGCCGAGATGGAGGCACCTAGCCAAGTAGAAAGCAGCTATAGCAATCCCTTTGGTTATATATTCGGGGAGACAATCAGTCAGCATTGCTAGCATCTCGATGTTGTCATTTTCTGTAGTCCTGTTGTAGAATTTACAGCATTAGGTTAGATATGTGGCTATTGTGGGCCACATTTAAGTCAACTGTATTTCCATATGATGCGGTCATGCTTCCTTTCCATTTATATAATTACCCAAGAGAATAGAAAACCAAGCCAAACAAAAATTCTAGTTTTGGAGCTGACTTGTAGAACGTACCATAGATAGATCGTACCATAGATAGATCGTATCATAGAAATGGTAAATAGAACCATGTGGAATAAGAAAATTATTTGAAGTGAGGAATAGTAGTAGCTAACCTAGACTCCAATATTGGGCAGGGGTGCACTGTACATAATCGCATGATATCTGTGCATTTTAACACAATGTTTGTGCATAAAGCAGCCAAATGTAATTGGTAGGAATATGAAACAACAAAGGAACCATAACATAGAAAGAACAGATGTACAGCTGCTGAGACATCTTGCAAGAGCAATCCTCAGCGTGTGGACCTGCTTCGAATATGGTGGCAGAATCTTTTGCCTCAGAAATAGTCATTTCTGGCTGCACTGTGGGATTTCATTGCTATTTTCTGTGATGAAATGCGCAGTCTGTTCATTTGAATAACGTGCCTCACGGCGTTGCCTGGAGGAAGCACGTTCCAAACAAGACAGGCTGACCCAGACCAAACAGCTGTCAGTACATTTGCAGCACAAGAGGAAAAACAACCAGCTTTCCCTGGGAAGGCTATTCAGCAATGAGCAGACCAGGCAGTACTCACTGCTCAACTACTGCTGAATTACCAGAGCTGCTGCTTTGCAGCGGCATATGCAGGGTTCGGGTAATCACAGAAGCTACTCACATGTAGATGATGACTAATTTGTGGTTCAGGCTCAAAAAGTGCACATACAGTATGCATCCCAATGAGCAGCAAGTGATGCAAAGCTAAAGCGTGGTGGCGTGGCACCACCTGCAGCAGCTACCTCTAGGTCCCATCCCAGGCTGTTGCTTAGGGAAGTTACTGTGGGATCACAACCACTAACAAGACAGAAGATAGCGGGTGGAGATGACATGAAAATGGAGGTTGTGGAGAGCAGAACACCTCTAGGGGTTTAAAATAGGAGCCCAGCCCAGACTGTGGACAAGGAGACAGGAAGATGGCTCTACCTGAGATTGTAATTCAAGACTGGTTTGCTTCACAGCATCAGGAAGAGAAGTTCATCTGTACCGAATAACCCAGAACTCTACTGACTTAATTTTGGTAGTGTTCTGCTATTCTCCCTTTAAAAATGAGGTCTCTTGATCTTGAGAAGACAAGTTTATGAACTTAATCACTTTCATTTAGGTAGGCTGATTGCCTTTATATGAATATAATAAGAATACTGTAATAACTAACTGACCTTTTGGCTATGGCAGCAGCTGTTGAGAAGAATTTTCTATTGTAATAATATTCCACAAGGTGGCCTTGAGCATAGACGTTTCCTCTTTCTGCTGCTGCTTTCAAGCACTCCAGAGCAGCCTTAGTGTTCCGACGTACACCTTGTCCATAGAGATACATAACACCAAGCGCACCCTGTGATTCCAGGCTTCCGTTGCCACATGCTTCTGAGTGCCAGAAAAAGGCCTAAGCAAGAGGCACAACATTGTTTCCTGTTTATCTCAACGAATGTTTTGCATTATCTAATTAACTTTTGATATGCTGATGTATTCACTTTAGCTGGCTGTCTTGTGTACGGTTTCGTTCAAACCCTTTACATCAACCAGTCAGTAAGAAGTGCTTATATGTAAAAGAAGGCAGAATCCCCGGAAGGCTTTTAAACCTGCATCATTTACTGAGAGCTGTCAACCAGTAACACCTGCTTGATTTGTGAAGGGCATCAAGGCTGGCAACATTTTAATCCACTCTTTCTTTCTCTCTGATATTCCTATTAAATAGAAATAAGTCTCCGCTAGCAGCGTTAAGCCAGTCCAAAGGGAGGGGGACTGACCACCTCCTCATATGGGCTTAAATGAATGATAATGTCTAGGATTACTCAGAATACACAGTTTTAAAGGGTCAAATAAACCACCACAACCTTTCTGTGAAACCCAAAATTAGTTGGGACTCATGAAATTCGTAAAGGGTGCGAGTGAGCTTTACCTTCTTCAGATCTTTTAGATCTGGCATGGAATAAAGCATCCCTAAAGTACTCTGGGCTTTTACACTGGCTTTTGGATTCCCGTGGTCTGCAGCAATAAGCCACAACCTAGGAAAATAGAAACAAAGAAAGTTCAACAGCAGCATCTCGGCATCAACTCATCAGGAAAATCCCTGTCAGCAATCACCTTTCAGCCTCTTCAGTTGAATGCTGAACGCCGTACCCTTCATAATGCGCTCTGCCGAGATTGTACGCAGCCGCGAACCTCAGATGTCTCGCGTCTGGGGAATCAGAGTTGAGTATTTTCCTCATGTATTCCACTCCCTTTTCCTACGATTGAGGTGTTATAATTGTTACATGTTGACTGCAAAACCTCCCTTTAAAATATGTATGTGCAGCTATCAGTGAAATGCTGACATCTCGTTTACCCAAACACCTTCCGCATTTGCAATGGATTGAAAACTCTTATCTTTGTCTAAGCGGAACCGCCTGGTAACTATTTGAACAAATGCTGCTTATAAATGGCTATTATTCTATAATACACACTAATCTTTATTTCCCAGTGCACCCACAGTAATTACTGGAGGTGTCCAAAGCCAGGTTGGATGGGGCGCTGGGAAGCCTAGTCTGGTACCAGATCTGAAGTTGGTGTCCCTGCCTGTGGCAGGGGGTGGGCAGCCTGGTGATCCTTGGGGTCCCTTCCAACCCAAGCTATTTTACGACTATGAATCTATGATTTTACTTGGACACCTTGTAACTTCATCTCTCTTTGCCTTTACTTCCAGAACGCCTGTTTCGGTGTACTTGGTTTTGAGGATTTCTTCAGCCCCGATGCCTCCATTGATGATACTTTGTGAGCATCCGTACCTTCTAAATCAGTCACTTACTGATCTTAAATGATCAAGTTTACCAAGAAGCTCTTAGTAATTAAAAACTGCTATTGTAAGAAAAGTAAGAAGTACAGCTCCGTTACTCACGGGGTCCTTATTAGTGCCTAGTCCATCATAGTGCATTACACCAAGCTGATACAGCGCCTGAAAATCCGCATCCTTGCACTTATCAAATTGTATTAATGCTTCTCCATACCTGCCCTGGGAAAGAAGGACGAAGACAGAGTACACCAAATGAGGAGTATTTGGCGTAGTGTGAAACGAGCAAAAAAAGAACAAAACAAAACACAACCACAGAAGTGGCAGAAAATGGAAAGAGAGTGAGTTAGCAACTGCAACAACACTGGGAAGTCATGGAAGCACTTGGGACTTCCAGCTAAGGGTTCATTGTTTTCAGGTACACGTACAGAAATCCACCCAAATACACGTAGTGGTGTGCAAGTGCAGGAGAAACAGGTATGCGCAGGACAAGCATTCTGCAATCTACCTCATCACATCAGACTGGCAATGCATCCGCACAGGCATCTCCTGTTGCTTTTTAAGGTGTCGTTTAGCACCAAAACTGAATGGAGTTTGCTCATAGCTACTTTAAAAGAGGAAAACCCCAACCTCTTCATAGTACTGCTGTCCTCTTAGAAAACACGCCCAGGGATCTCCGTCTTCTGCTCTCCTCACCAGCGAGGCAGCATGGCTGTCGTCCTCTGCGCAGAGATAAGACACGTTGGTTTGTTCCGAAAAGAAGGAAACAGAAAGCAAACGAAATCAAAAGGAGGATGAAAAGGAGCGCTGTGCAGTGCCGCAGGGGCAGGCGCCTGCACGAGGGCCGCACTTGGCAGAGGCGGAAACAACACTACAAGGCGGAGGAACAGGACCCTGGGCGAGACACAGTCGTCCCAGCCCTTCCGCGAAGGACCCTCCCCGACCCCGTACCCAGCAGAGAGGCGGCCCCCCCGGCCGCGGCGTGGGGCAGCCCCTCGCTGCGCACTTCCATGGCGGCCCGCCCCGCCCCGAGCGCCGTTACCGCCCGCCCCGGACGCCGTGAGGGGGAAGGTGGGGCGCTCGGTGCTGCTCGCGGGCACAGCGCTGGGAGGAAGGAGAGCGGGCTGGGATCTTCGGGCTCCATTGGAGAGCTCTGTTCATACAGCGATAGAAGCCGGCAGCCTGCAGTGCCTGGCTCTCCTTGCACCTGGCGATGCCAAAGCTGGATAGTTCAGCTCCATTCAGTCATGTCGGTGTTAACCTGTGGAGAACGTGTGTTTTACAGAGCTCTTTTTCCACTTCAGTGTGGATGCTAAGGCTGTACTTGCAAAAGTCACGTTACAAACCGCTGTACACCTGCGTGCTGGACTTACACACACTGTATGCTGTGTGTTCAACTCATAGCATCATACAATCACAGAATGGCTGGGTTGAAAAAGACCACAATGATAATCTAATTTCACTTCTCTCCTGGGAAGGATCACCAACCACCAGGCCAGGCTGCCCAGAGCCTCATCCAGCCTGGCCTTGAATGCCTCCAGGGATGGGGCATCCACAGCCTCCTTGGGCAACCTGTGCCAGTGCATCACCACCCTCTGAGTGAAAAAAGTCCTCTGAAGTAACTCAACAACAAAAAACCCCGCACCGTTTCAGCAGTTATGTAAACAAATCTGGTGTTGCATAAGTTGGAAGCAGATACGTATACACTGAAGGTTATGGTGCTGCTCAAAACGTGTGCTGTGTAGAATGGCACACAGAAGGCTCTCCATGTTTTTTTTTCCCATGTTAAAGTATTCTCAGTGACACCCAGGTGGAGGAGCTGACAACGAGGGCAGTTTCACTTGTACCACAAATGTATCCTAATGCTCTGATCACAGTAGATGTAGAACATTTGTTTGTCCATACGACAGGTCTCGGTCTCCTAGCTGACAAAAGAAATGTCTTGTAATCCCAAAATCAAACTCATGGGAATCCAAAGGCCAACGACTTGACTGGACAATGAACGGAATGGCTTGATGTACGCTGTCACATTGGCTCCTTCTGAGAAGGAGGAAAACTCATTTATTTTCACTTCTTACAGTAGACCGCTGTTCTGCTTATTCCTACAATATTTGTATTCATACGGCTATAAATAAATAAGCATAGGATAATTTAGTCTCTCACACCCTTTCTGTGTTTGGTTTTGGGAACAAAAGTTAAAATTCAGTCCATACAGATTATCTCTTTTCCTTAACCCTCACCTAAAATACCATTATCAATAGTGAGAGCAGTGCATGATGGCTTTGAATAGACTCGTACTGTGAAATCCACCTGGCTCTACAGAACCTGAAAGGTAAGAGTCCCTTTTGTTTTTGGCAGGAAAGAATTTCATTAAATAAATGGCTCCGACATTTAATTTCTAGAGCTCTGAAGCATAATAAAGTTGTTATATAAACAGAGTTATCCTAGCCAGAAGGAAGGACAGAGTAGTACTTAGTTAATAATTGGTAAAAAAAAATGCAGTTCACAGCAGATTACTCTCTTATTTGTGATTTCATTAAAAAACACCAACAAATCTTGATTTAAATCAGGTATGCAACATTTCTATTTCCACTGGGCTTTGATCAGTTTAAGCTATTAGTCTGCTAACTAACAAGACAGTTACTTCTAGGCCTGCTAGTACACTGGCTAAGCATATTCTTGCATAAGATTGGGATTTAAATAGTTTTTGGTCGTTGAGGTAGGCACAGGTTATAATAGGCATCCTTGCTCCAGAAGTCCGGGCCCTTCCAACCACACCAGCCCTGGCCAGGAAGAAGAAAAGACATCATTTAAATTTGCTACGAGTTCTGTTTTTCACATCCATTGTTACATGCAGATCTATCTTACTAATTCTAATCTGTATGAATTATTTTCGAGTACCTGTAGGATGCAGTGACACACAATTTGCAGGCAGTTCTGTACATGCCTAAGCAACACTGTACTGGCCCTTACAGAGCTCCCCTCCCTGCTCCCACAGCTTGGTTTCTACAAAGCAGCACCTCTTCTTTCTATATCCCACTGCCTTCTGCTGCCGCACAGAGACTAATGCTGTCCTGAAACAGTCATTCTCACAGCTGTCATTTCTCTTGGTGTGCCATTGATCACCATTTATCAATTCAGTCTAGCTAAGCTTTTATGTCTACAGAATAAGGGATAATTAATTGAGGTGTTTCCAATGCAAAGGAGGGACAAACTTACTCTAAGAACATCTGTACTGCACTAACTTTACACAGTAAGTGACCCGATACATCTCCAAAATCACTGCATTTCAGTAACTAACAATAGCTAACATGTATGCAGGTTAACTGGGATCAGCACTACCCATTGGAACCCACTTCTCCACAGAGAACTCACAGAATGGCCAATTCCTACCTGACCACACATTATTTAATAACATATATGCATTCACAGATGCACATGAAGTCTCACCTTATCCAAAATAACATGCAGATCTTCTCCTCCAGTGTAATGTGGGTCTAGTATCAGATATTTTATGTGCCCTGTGGTCTCATTCCACGCCACTCCCAGTATTGTGTGAGCCAAAACACCTCCACCTGACACAGGAGGAAAACAGATTGTTAACTTTTTTTCACCAAGACTGTCTGAAATGAAAGTACTAATAGTACTAATTTATTACTAATAGTAATAAATAAATCAAAGGATTTTTCACTTTTTGAACTACTGGTTTCTTGAAATGCTCTCATTAAAATTAAGAAGTTCTCATGAATGACATTTGCAATGATACCAACATTGTAGATTATTTATGCATGCCGGTCCTGTGATGAATTTGGATAAGGAATGACACTCCCCTCCTCAGAGCCAGATAAACACGACTCTTCCGAGGTGGGAAGTTTAGGGGAACTGTACGGACATCTGCCCACCTACAGAGATGAAACTTCTAGAGAAGTCAGCTTCTATCGAGTTCTGACTTTACAAGCAGCCTTTGAGAACACCATGCAGACTGATTTTTGTTACTAGGTTTAATCCTGAGCTCATGGGAAACAGCGAGTGAAAACGATACCAGGCAGACTAAATTGTGTGGTTTTCTAGGCTCCCTTGAGAAGAGCATAATTTTAATTCACCGAGGGTTCTGACTAGCTTTTGTAAACTGAATCAGTACTAATTGGAATGAAGTTCAGCAGAGGAAGGCCACGAACACTGACTGGCATTCTGCAGTGCTCAAGTACTCACCGATCATAACTGGAGTTCCTTCAGTCTTGAAATGATTAGCAAGTTCTCTTCCCTGCAAAGCGAGTTCAGAACCCTGGCTAGGTAAGAAATAGAATGTGAGATCTGTCATCCCCACAAGGCTCAGCTTTTTAAATTATCCACCACATGCATTAACAGCACAGGTAGAATTTAGAATTTGTCTGTGTTAATCACTTGGGACAGTCTGGAAAAAAGCATTCTTTATGCAACTGAAGAGATTCTGTCCGGGCTACTGAATTCACTGTAAGCCTCACTGTCACTGAAGCACCTGGAGCTGCCCAGGTTCTACCATGTTTCTGCTGTTTGCCTCCCACAGTGGGGACAGCCAGGAAACCCCGATGGCTCCCTTCAAGAGAGAAAAAAAAGCACCAGACTAACTACACGTGTCAGCAAGGGGAACACAACATCATCAGAGCCCAGTAAAAATAAGGCACCGATAAAGGTGTTTGTAATGTGTCTTAAGATGGGTTTCCACTTTAATTGCACAAGCAATTGCAACAATCATATCCAAGCTGCCTTTAAAAAATCACAGCTGAAATATCATTAGTAATCCAGTCAAAGCAACACTGAACTTAGCCTGCTTTAATTTCCCTGCTTTCCTGTTCAGCTCTGCTACAAAGAATAAGCCAACATGGAAGAGTATGCTGTATACATACAATACATGCACATATTCCATGATTTGGAGCTCATATGCCTCTGAAGGAGACTCAGATTCCCCTCAGAAGACTGGCTGTACTTCTGAAAGAGGTGACAGAAACTGGGCAAGGAAATACATACAGATCTTAATATCTTGTCTTGTATGTTTCTTCATATTGTGGTTCACGTTTTTAAAACACAAACTGGGTGTCTGCTTCCCAAGTTCCTGGAGAGATGGACTAAATACAGACAGAGCGTAAAGCTGGAACTCTGGGAAACGGGATGGTGCATTTATAATAATGCATTTGGCACTACTGTTGCTGCTGTAGCTGTGAAGCCCTGTTTGCATAAAGAAAGAGTTACAGGTGCTAGTTGAAAGTAAGTCTGAGAGAAAAATGCAGCCTTTTTGAGCTGGTCAATGGCAGTGGATGGCGTGACAACTCTCCTCAGCATGCTAGCGAGGCTGGCATTTCACAGTCCTGTAAAACACTGGTGCTTCCTTACAGCAGAACAACTCTAATGTTTTGAATAGAATTTTCATACAGGCTAGGTTAGCTTGCATTCCCTGTTCCATTATTTCATTTATCACAGAGTGCTCAGAGATTTGTTGTTCTGCTTACTGCTGTCCAACTGGTAGAAATCCAGTAATTTCATTGCCAGTAAATACTGAACGTTATTCTTTTTCTCCTAAATGTATTCATAGGGTTCTTTATTGCACATAAAAGTGTCAGATTGTCAGAAGGGTAATAAATCCCTTGTGTTAATGTCACACAAATCTAGGGAGGGGGCACAATTTCCAGGCTGCTCTGCAATGTGCCTCAATCCTGCACTTGGATGGGTAATAATTTACTGTCAGTGTGTGCCTCGCGATTGACGGACTGTGTTCCTGTTGTTCCAAAAACTGTTTGCAGATGGAAGGGAAATAGGCTGAATTTCTGCACATCAGCTAATTGCAGACAGTTAAGCAACTTAAGGAAAATGTCTTCCATAATGACTGAAGTACTGAAAATATATGGGTTCTTACCTGACAAATAATATTTTTGATGTTATTCCGAAGAGTTGATTCAAGACAAGCTGCACCTCGATTGAACCGATCCATTGCCGGGACCCAACAAATGCTGCAGGTTTGTCTCCGGCATCAACCAGGGCCTTTGCAACGTGAACACAAAGAAGTAAAGCAAAACTCAACAACGTAGTGTAGATTATTCCATCATTTCTTTGCGTGAAAGAAATATGTATATAGATACAGATGTTATGACCTTGCCAGTCAAAAGCAAAAACAGGAGGTTGAGGAAGAGGCCCCCAAAATAATTGGCACTTAAAATAAACTCTGCTCAGTTTGGAAGTTTATGTGTTGCATGCAGTGCTCAAGATGCCTTTTCCACTTGGGATACATAGCCCACAAAGTCTCCTGAAGGCTGCCGCCCTCCCCTATAAGTCTGACACGCTACAGGAACATACAGATATAAGTTGATTTTATGTTTGGGGGCTGACTGAGAAATGCTCAGGAAATCCAGTTTTTCTTTTATTGCTTGCATCCCCTTTAGGTACGATGGAAGTCATTTCATCAAGCAAACCAAGCTTTGTTAAAATGTTGAGTAAATAAATGAATATATAATACTGTTTTTAGAAGGCTAAAAATAACCGTGGTATTTATTGCTAGGCATACAAAGTCAGCCGTCCAAGCCTACACTTTTTCTTCAGTGCTGTTAACAGAAATGAACAAACTCAAATTGAAAAGAGAAACTGAAGGAAATGAAGGTTCAAGTAATAGATAAAGCCTGCTACTCTCAAAGGTGAAACTGCAAAAGAAAGCAGTAAATCAACGCATAGCAATCAGCGGTCACAGCCAACAGAAGTCTGTTTTAAAACTGATTACATATGACAGATTGCATCCTTTTTCTCTTTCATTTGGCAAAGATAGTGAAAACATTATAAACAGAGCTTCAAGCAGAACATTAATCCAAGGAAATACTTAGAAAATGGTTTTAATTAATCTTATTTGTACACAAACATTTGGAGAACGAAATTTGAAGTCTCAAATGTCTTAATCTGTGTATGGGAATTGTGAGGTCCCAGCCTGAACCAGTGATTGAGCACCAGGTGAGGAGGTGTGGCTAATCCAGGGAGCACCTGAGCAACCTGAGGCAGACCCTGGGTCCACCCCTCCTCACTATCATTTAAGGGTTAGCAGCCACAGGAGCAGCATCTCTATTTGGTGATCATGTTCTTCTTGAGATTCTGTCAGCCTTTGGAAGGAGGTAAGTTGCTCTTTCCTGTATTGCTTTCTAAACTAAATCCTGACCAATACCTTTATAAGCATGTTTCCATCCTGGTAGAAGGCATTATTGCACCTTCTGTTACTGCACAATTTGCCATTTAAGAATAATCTTTACAAACTTTTCTGGATAAACAAGTAGGTATAAAAGAATTGATTTGCACGAGCATTCTGTACCTGTTGAATTTCCTTGTGTGTTGGTATAGGTGCATCAGTGTAACCTTGCTGCTTGAACCAAGAACAGATGGTCTGCAGAGACCGATAAGCGCAACCCCAGCCGCTGTCATCAATCCGATCTTGCATATAGTGGTGATAGCTGTATATGCCATGTACTAAATAAACCTGCACAGAGACAGATTATGGAAACGAATCTTATCATGCTAGGATCAAATAAAGTGTATATGACTGTCATTTCTACTTAGGGAGTTCTAAGTCTTCAGAAAAACTGCAGGTTTCTTATTCACACATGACCACTCCTCTTTTGTATACTAAGCATCTCTATTCATAGTTTTATTTCCTCGCGTTGCTTTAGAGATGCTTTTAAAATCCATAATAAAAATGTGAGGTATCTTCTAAAACGGTATATTGTTATTTTATAAGACAATGCAGTTTGGGCAGGAGGGGGAATAAAGGAATAAGATATACTAAAACAGTGCGATTTCGTGTGGAGGAACTACTTCACTTAGGAGACCTTCTGTAAAGGTACAGAAATGAAGTTGCTTCTTTTAATGGCGAATTGTAAATGAAATAAAACACCTTTAAGAAGTTACATCTTGATTGAAACTTACCACGCCAGACTCGGGACCAGGTGAATTAAGATGTATATGTGGATTTCTGAGATAGCCATCTTTATATGGTTCATCTGGAAAATGGTAAGCATTTGCTCTCTTGAAATACGGTCTGTCACACGGCAGGTTGAACAACCCATGCAATTCCTACATGCCAGTTAGAATAAAAGTAAAGAGTACTACTCAAATTTGGGATTAAGAGAAACATTATAGTGGTTTTGTCTCTATTATTAATTGCAATCTCAACAAAACAGCTTACTGAACGTGATTAGGTTGATATGCAGCATGTATGTTTAGTGCTAGACCTTGCCTCTAAGGAAGCTGATGGAGGCTCACCTCCCCTGTGAAGAACCTGTTATTTCACATGGTTTTGCTTACACACTGCTTGCCTCTGCAGACCCATTCAAGATATCATGAATAACAAATAACCTATCAAAGTGTGCTAAAATACACTATAACATGAATGAGTTGTATATTTTTCTCTGTAGTATTATATACAGTGAATTACAGTCTTAAAATAGTATTGAAGACACAAAAATGGCATGCTATGACAAATTAAAAATACAGTGCTTATGGTTCAAGCTGATTCGGTCCATTTTTATGTTGCAGGCAGAGCCCAAGTTTTAACTACATCCAGAGATGTAGTAAAATGTACCGTCTTCCTTTTTTTCCACAGGACTTAAGAGTAAAAGGAATCATAAAATCATCTTGACTGTCTGTACTGCAGGTAATAGATTTTATGCAGATGACCGAACACTGAGCCCATCTACGCTAGCTAGAGCAACATTCAGCAATCAGTGCATGAAAGTGAACAGAAGAGGGAGAGCAGGACTGATGTATCACCCATATCTGAGGCCTCTGCAAATGCAAGGAACATTAGGTTTAGTAATACTTTATCTAGAAGAGAATGAAAAATCCCCACAGCTTCTATGTATTTGAACAGGGGCACAACTATTTCCTCACCCTTAGTATGTGTAAATGCATGACCTGATCAGCTTTGAGAGCCCTCAGTCTGCAAGGGCTGCTGTATCAGAACACTCCTACGCCTCATCCATATTTCTTTTTCTAGAGGTGCCAACCCAGAAGGCAAAAACAAAACCAATGATTTCTAGCCAGGGTTGCTCAGCTGTCAGCAACAACACTCCTTATCAACTCCCAAAGCACAAAACCAACCAGAAGAAATTCCAGCCCGCTCCTAATCCTTTCAGGAAACCTGCTAAATCTTGCAAATAATGATCAAAGTAATCTGGAAGCAGGGAACCCGGGGAATCCAGAGTCAGAAATATGATACAGATCAGTTTAATCTAAAATACGTCCTATGTAGCTTTGTTTTCTTATGAAAACGGGATTTGATACATCTTATAATATTTCTAATCAATTTTACATGTAGTACGCTGCATCTATAATTAAAAATCGGAATCTGATAGTATTAGTTCTGCACTGGCTATATGAAAAGCTTTACCCTTGCTCCTGTGATAATAAAAGTAAAGATAAAAATCAGGTTATCTTAGTATTTGTTGTACACTGGCTAAATGAAAACACTTTACCTTTCGGTAACTTTCCAGTTGATCATCTGAAATACCTGTAGGGTATGAAATTGTTACAAGGTGATTTTTTCCTGGTAACATGAAGTGAAACTGTTCTGGTACCACAATTGATGTTCCCTTCATGTATTTCATGATGCATCTTTCCATATCGGTTAATTGCTTGTGAATTGCTTTCACCAGGAGATTTTGCACCCTGTGGATGATAAGGGACAGTACTTAACTAGCAGAGCAGTGGTGGTGGATCACTTTCATTTCTCACAGTACTCATGCACACTTGCACCTGCTCTGAACTTCTCACTCCTTCAATCCATTCCCACAGAGAAGGACGAGACTTCAGCATGCTTTGCTCAAAGCACAAAACTGTTCTGAGGCACTGCATCAGAAACTACTCTCTAGTGATTCTGCCCTCTGAAGTGCAGGTACCCCACCCTAGTCTGCTGGTGGGAACACAGCCATTATCAGTGCCTGCTAAAATGCAAGTTACGTATATGACTCTCACGCACGTGTGTATATATACATACACATACCTACACACACTTCATACATCAAACAGAATCAAGTCCTATGGCAGAAACAAGGAAAGAATACGAAGACTGCATTTCCCCCCTCTGCCTATCCCTCAGCATTATTTTGAGAATACAGTTATCAGATGTACTCTTTTATACACACTGGCTTGTAAGAATGACAAGGATCTTTACATTGTTTTCCTTTCTTAACTCCTTGCTAACAATGGCTCTCAGTTATCCCATCTACCAGACACTGATTAACTGAATTTTCTATAGGCAGCAAAAAGATTGTCTCATGATTATTAAGACTTGAGAAGCGTCTACAGGAATTGTTATTACTTACACAAATTTCAGTACAAGAATACTGCATGCTAGTTTCTTAAATTGATACATGATAATGATAGCTTTCCTTTACAAGAAAAACGAAGTGGAAAATGAATTGGGGAAGAAAATTATAAGTTGAGGATAATACTTACTTTCCCCACTTTTCTTCTGGAGAAACAGCTACAACAACATCAACTGGCAATGTCATATTAATGTAGTGGTGCTCCTTATTTTCTCTTTCGATGACTGGAGCCAAAGCGTCTAATGAAGAAGTCATCTCTAACATGAGGTCAATATTGATTACTTGCTGCTGCACAGAATAAAGACACCAACAGTGTATCTCCAGCAATCCGTTCTCCAAGAGAGCAAAAGGAAAGCTCTACAGAGTTTGATGTAAAGTCCAGTAATGAAATAACTGGGTTAAAGACTAAAACTTCTATGTACTGATCTGCATTCATGCAGAGCCTGAACAACTTAAAAGGGCTTTTTTTTCCCAAGTCATTTAAATGTGTCCTTTTGCATAGGTAAGGCTAGGAAGGGCAGATGAACAACTTCTAAGTGACAGGTGGTGGTCAGACAGACATTATTAGTGTGGTGAGTCACGTACCGTGTCTTGTAGCTTTTTATCCTTTTTTTTGCCAAGCTTTCGTCGGGTCTCATCATCTTGATCAAAGCTGAAGTATCAACAGAAAGAGCAACTTCTAGAATATGCAACGATTCCATTACAAAATCATCTTTTATTTTTTGTTAATATACTCACTGTATAAACTGTTTTATTTCCTTACAAGCAGAATCATCAGTCAGCTCTGGAATGCTGTTGATACCGTTGTTGGGCCACACGTAGACTGAACTGTGGCAGATTCTTAATACAAGGACATCCGAGGACAGCTTATTTGCAAGATCGCTGAAAATGTATTTTAATGCACTTCTTGCTGATGCTTCTGAAACACAGTAAGTATAAAATTCACTTTAAAGATTCTCCCATTTCTGTGATGGCTGCCGGACAAACTATTTTTAATTGATGTTTTGCTAATGAACGTAAACGCAAGTGCTGTTATAGTCAGAAAAATAACTGTGAGAACAAAAGGATTTCACTCAGGTCTGCCTCAACAAAAGCACACTGTTTTCCTTGGCTTCCAATAACAACCTACACTGTCATTGATTCTCCCATCAGTAATTCTTAACCAAGCCTACAGCTTCAGGCTTCTGTGGATAGAAAAGCTGCTATATATGCATATATCTGATCTTTTCAGTATATCCTGGAAAGATTAATCAGAGCTGCATAATATCAGTGACTTCAGATTGCTTTCCAAAACCTGCCATAAAACATACTGAGTTTTTGGAAAAAGAGGAGGTTGAGTTCATCTGCAGACCAAAGTTTGGAAAAGACAGATGTATAACCAAACCAGCCATGCTTTGGCAAGCCTACATCTTAATTACTGGTATGGACTTTCATCTTTTTAGATCTTAATTTGACTTATTAACAGTTTCGCCTGTTCCTTACAACCTGAAGTGATACCTCCCTTACTTACATGATCAACAACCAGTACCTAGAATGTAGTAAGGTATTAAAATCTCACAAAATCACTGGGGCTAGAAAAGACCACAGCAATCATCTCGTCCAGCCATCAAATGAGAGCTTAGGAGAGGATGGCTTCAATCCATCAGCCTCTGGGTTATGGGCCCAGCAAGTTTTTAATGTATGTATTCCTCAATTGTATTTCTTCAACTCGTTACCTTAGATTTGGCCACTACCGCTTTCTACACTCAAAGTCCTTAAAAGCTAAATTATTAGGGAAAAAAAACAAACCAAACTTGTGCCTGGAGACAGGCAGGAGGGGCTCTGAGAGCCTGATGGAGCTGCAGGTGTCCATGTTCAGTGCATGGAGTGGGACCGCATGGCCTTTAGGGATCCCTTGCAACTCAGATTATTCTAGATGTAGTAAAATGCCCAGAAAGCAAACAATTTATTATTTTTTAAATCTCTGATAGCCTTACAGACACACCATCGGTAGTTGCTAGCTGAAATGCCAAATCCAAGCCACCTCTTATTCTGAAGAGTATGTCCATAGCTTCCAGGATTACCTAGGGAGAAAAAAGAAATCATTATTTCAACATGCTTTCTCTCAGGCTACACTTGACTTCCAGTGCCACAGCGTGGAGACGAGGCCAGTGAATAAGCAGGGAGCTGAAAGGCACGCTGGCACGTACCTCCCAGAGCCGTGCCCCGTTGCACGAGTGCTGTTATAAGCTGCCGTAGGCTGACGGGCCCTTCCTCGCAGCCACGCCGGCTGCGTGCGTGGGAAGAACGGCAGGGGGGCCCAGCGGGCGGCCGTCGCCACGCCGCTAACCCGTGCTGACAGCGAGCCCTCCAGCACGGCCCTCCCTCCCCCGCCGTGAGGTGGCGCTGTGGCGGTTGCCCACCCGCGGGGACCCCCAGGGAGAGGCGGGCTTACCACGTCCGTCAGCGCCGCAGCGGGGGCCGAGCCCGGCCGCATCGTTTCTGCGCACGCGCACTCCGCCCCTCAGGAAGGAGGCGCGGAGGGCGGCCGCGGGCCGTACCAATGTAGGAGGCGGGAGGAGGTGGGATGTTGCGCTCCTGTGGGTGCCAGGAGCTGCAGGCTTCCTCCCCGAGGCAGCTCTGAAGCCAGTCAATGCTGATCCTCACGTCTGCTGCTTTTGGCTTAGGCAATCAACCCCTGCTCACCCTGCTCACCTCCCTGTGTTCCTTAGACTTCTCGTCCAGGCATTACCCTGCCTTCTTTCACGCTTCAATTTGGGTGATGTTGAGGAAAAACAAACATTTGCTATAAACAATTTTGCCGAAATCCAGAAGAAATGGGAGATGTTCACTATGACCAGGCCTTGGGTTGCAGTTGGAGGGCTTCTGAAGCTCACAGAATGACAGTCATAGGGACCTATGGAAGCCACTGAGTGCAACCCCCTGTTAGGGCAGGCCTCCTGCCATGGATATATCGCACAGGTAGGCATCCAGAGGGGTCATGGATATCTCCATAGAAGGAGACTGCACAGCCTCTCTGGGCAGCCTGCTCCAGTGCTCTGTCACCCTTATCGTACAGTAGTTCTTCAGTTCCATTTCTGCATTTCATCCCAGATTTGTCCATTCCGTGTCCTTGTGTACCATTAGCTGAGAGTGACTAAAAACCATTGGTAGGAAGTAATCCCCAAGATGAAGGAGGATTGCTTTTTAGCTAAAATTGACCACTGTTATAGTACTAGAGGACATCATGTTACAGCAAGAGCCAGTGATGTATTCAGTACAGTCAAGCGTATTGATAACAATGTCCTAGCCCTACTGAACAAGCTCCACACCTGCACTGGACATGGAGGTGTACTGGTGAACTCATTGTGACATAGGAGCAATTCTACTTTTCTTTTGAGCATAGAATAGGTCACTGTAGTGAGTTATTGATTTACTTCTTAAAAATATGACAGATCTGTCCCTCAAAATCCAGACTTACAAAAATAACATATTAAGCCATGAATTCATTTAATTACTTGAATTTTTCCTTAAAGTTTCAAATGCCAGTTTAAGCAGCAGTGCGGTTTTAGTTAATAATCTGCTATTCAGTGCTTTCACATACTTTCATGTGAAAAATATTTGAAGGAAATCAATTATATTGTAGATTGGCACTTTTTTTCTTTCAGCTTGAGCGCATGAAAGGAGACACGTTTGATCCAGGCCATTCTGTGGACTGTGGCTGTCCCATCCAGTAAAGAACTGTTTCCATCCTCCTCCTGGACCAAAAAGCAGACCTGTTATAACAACTTTAAATGTCTCAGGGTAAGGCGCTTTAATTTGAGTTCGTATTTTGTGTGTGCTGTCTACCAAAATTCATTAAGACAGCTGTTTCCTTTGGAATTAATTGAAGTATTGAAATAATTAATTATTGACAATAAGATATGAAATGTTTGAGGAGCCTTGCTTTCAACATTTATTCCTAAACTTCTGTACTCGTGGGTTGCTGTGAAATATTCTAGAGACCTTCAAATTAGGCAGTGCAGTTATAATTGAAAAAATATCTTAAAATATCTTTTCTGACTTAATAAATGTCAGGAAAATGACCGAGAACGCTCCTGTTAAAAGGCAGAACTGAGTTTTGTTTTCACTTCTGTTTGTGAAATAAGATTGGCTCCCTCTGCTGGTAGATGTAGTGCCAGCTAATCTCAGTCTGTGGCATTTTTGAAGCAATGGCATTCACCTTAGGTCCTGTCAACAGACATGTGGCTGTGTGATGTTAGAAGAGACTTATAATACAGTGGATTTGTATAGGTATACAAGCACACTCTTTGCCTTTTAAAATCATATTAAGTTATAACCTTTATTTTTAGATATTTTTCTGTGCTTGGCTTTACTGTAATTCATGCTGGTAATTGGGACTGTGTTCTTTGGAATTATTTAAAGTAATCACATTCAAATGGGATTTCTAAGACTGCACGTAGAACAGCTAGGCATAGATGTACAAGGAGATGTGCGCTTATTTGCATACTCCACGAGCAACATGTATGACATATTTTAGAACTATTTGATTAAAAACTGGAAAACAGTCTTAGAAGAATGTCACAGAGTTATATCTGTGTCCGTGACACAAAGAATGTTTCACGTCTGTGATTTGTCTTTTACATATCACGTGAGGTTTAAGAAATACTCTTTTATCCACCCGTGGCTCTTCTATTTATTTCACCACATATCTGAATTTGCTTGATCACTTTTTAAGTTGCAGAAATTGTTTAAAGTTTTAATGCGAACTGATAAGGCCAAACCAGAAGCTGCATAGTATTCCCAATGATTTAATTACTAATGGAAAGTAAGAAAGAATGGAAAATAACTTTTTGTACACCAAAATCTGCTAACTACCAACACTGACATGAAGTTTGTTTCCTTCCAAAGAGGATCTCACAGTCACAGGAGTTTATTTGTAAATGTAAGAAAATAATTCTAGAAGCCACCTACTGAAGTATATAGGAAAGACCATTAATCAGTTTTCAGTTTTGGCTTTTGTTGCTGATACAAAATTCTCTGTAGTATAATTGTATGTGGTAGGGCAAGTCCAGAGTCTTATGCCTGGGGAGCAATAACCACACGTGTCAGTACAGGTTAAGGACTTACCTCTGGGGAGGAGCTCTTAGGAGAAGGACCTGGGTGTCCTGGTGGACAGCAGGTCATCCATGAGCCAGAAGCGTGCCCTGTTGGCCAGAAAGGCCAATGGTAACTTGTGGGGCATTAAAAAGAGAGTGTTCTACCCTGGTGAGGCTGCATCTGGAATACTGTGTTCAGTTCTGGGCTCCTTAGTTCAAGCAATGAAGACATAATAATACAGTTGTCTGAGCTGTACAATATCACCGTCACCGATGAATGCGTTAAGACAGTTTTTTATAAATGCAGTTTATTTTGGATACTTATTAGAAATAACCATTACGAAAATATCGGAGGAGGCTTTGCAACTTTCTGTCACTGCCCAATAAATGCCAGAAGTACCCCTGAGGAATCTGACTGATTCTGAACAGCAGCAGCAAAATGTTTCTCCATCCTTTAACAGGCAGCGCCTTGAGAGGAATTAAACAATCAATGCCTGAGTTTGCTGTGATTCGAAAAGGTAAAATAATATTGTAGAAATGCTGCTTCTTCTGACTTTCCTATTGCGGAGTTATTACTATTGACCTCCTGCTCGTTTCAAGGAATGTGTCCCTGTTTATCATTCAGCAGGTGTGGCTGCAGAACGTGCACATCAACTGCAGAGGGCGCGACAGCACTTGCGAATTGCTTCTGAATTCGTTTTTAGTCGATAGCCTTAGTTCTGATTTGGAGGAAAATCTTCATTTCTTGCTTAGGAATTCACGTCTATAAAATGTATACAGTTGTCTTTATACATGTGCCGTTCTGTGGAGCACCTGCTCGAGAGAGGGCAAGTGCTTCATCTTTTCAATCCCCTTCAGCAAAAAAGAGAAAAATAGGAGCACCTGCACTTTGCCACAGCACTGCACTTTGCCTTTGAGGTTGTGTAGGCACTGCCTTTCAGTAGCACATTTTAAAACGGAACTCTTGTTGGCTGCTGATTTCCAGTTACAGATCCAGAGGTGATAGAAAATATCGCACGTAGAACTGAATATTTGTTGTATTTTTATGCAGTGTTGTTGTTGAATTTGAAGATGTTGAAGACGTGCTTGCACTGGCAAAGGAATTGGAACAGAACTTCCCATCTCACATGAGAACCCTTCTGTGCTGTGTTAATTTATAAGTAAACAGCCTTTAAATTGGAAAGCCCCACTGCAGGTCCCACATGTGTGTCTTCTTCCCAGACAAATACTTTCACCTTCAGACTGATAAGTAGCACCTGTAACTACTGAGGTAGTTGCTATGTAGTGGGCAAGGCAAGTTTAACTGAGTCCTACCCTGGACATGGGAATTGGGTGCTAGTGCTTTCTGTGCAAAGCTGGTTTCATTAAGAAGCTGCTGGGTCTGCTGTCTGTCAGCTCACTCAAGAAGAAGGCCTAATTAGTAAATGTTTAAGGGGCAAATCATAGTCAAGACTGAAGTGCCCCTGAAGATATGAGGATGAACTCTAGCGCTTCATTTGTCATGTGTTGAGTAACAATATGTTGAATTCATATTTATGAATTAAATGTGGGTTACAAGTAATCGCAATTTTCTGTTAAATATCTAAGTAATTGCCTGTGCATCCAGAAACAAATATTATTCTGCAAATCTTAGATGTATGTTGTGCAGAGAGGAATAGACATTTGTACAAAATCTCCTTAAAACATGACATTATCTTTGTTGTTTTTAGTTACGGGGCTATCATAGAGTCATTACTGCTGGTCTGGACGCAATTCTTCTTCCATAGGGTTTGGTTCTTTTCTCTCCTTCGGGTTATATTTTAAAGTCAAACAGTATTACCTCAGGTGGTCACAGAAGTTAAATTATTGCTGGTAGTCAGATATGCTTTTCTATGAGGTGATATTATTAGGAAGCTGAGAGACCATCATTGTTCTGCAGGGGGCTGATGGGAAATGCATATGGTGCTTTGCAGAGAATAATAATAACTTTTAGAGATCTGATGCTGTTTTTTGTTCCTACTGAAGTCAGTTTTACTACCAACTTCAGCAAAAGTAGGAGTAGGTCCTTTTTTACTTCACCAATGCTTGTCCACATAAGCCAGTTTATATGCTGAGAAACAAACTGCTTTGAGTCCTGACTTGAAGTGGAGAGTTGCTGTGCTTAAGGTGTGAATTCCATATTTTGCATCCTCTGAGTTCAGAAGATCACCTTGAGTTACAGAAAAATGCCCAATAGGTGCATTTAACTTAATTACTGTGGCAAGAAGTTTGGTATAGGACAATGAAATTTCAAGGTGGGAGAAAATCTTTTATCATTAGGTAATTGGAGTGCTAAACCTATATTGTAAGCAAAGCTCTTGTTCGAGTTACGTTATCATAGCAACCTAGTGTGGGTTTCTGTCATGAAAAAGCAGGTTGTTGAAGTTGATAGCTTTTCATGTAATGGGTTGCAATGTCTTTGATTTCTGTTGCTGAAGATAATTGGCATTTCTCTGTTTTTTGGGAAATATGTGATCAACTAAAAACTGCATTTTGCGGTGGACACCACGATTAGCGTTTTCTAGGTTCTGTTTCTATACTGTATTAGATTTTCCATTGGTATTGAAGAGTCATTTCTTATCTTTCAGTGCCATCAGAGGGCTGTGTTTTTTGCTGTTATGAGGTAAAGCAGAATTTTCTGGCAAATAGGGTATTGGCAGTTTGCATCTTTTAACTACATTCTGTCAGCCTATGTACTTTGTCCTGGTGCTCAGAGCTTTTCTTTTTCCTACGAGTCTATGAGATCACAGCAGCTGCAGAAACTTGCAGGCTGTGTGTTGTGATAATTGCTAGGGTGAAATGAAAGGCAGTGGTGACCCTTGCTAGCATGTTACAGCCATGACACAAAGCTCAAGTGGGCCTGTTCAGCTTCTGCTCTTATGCTTTTGTTGGCTGTTATGTGAAGAAATCCAAATGTCTGACTGAAATGATGTCTTGCCTTAAAGTCTACATGTGCATAATCAAGTGTTTCTGAGCAGCTGTTCTCATTAGCTGAACCTGTGGTTCATGCTGAAGATGACCAGACTGGTTGGGCTGAGCCACATGGATTCTGAGGGCTGTGTTGTTGAAACAATGAGGAAAAAGGCTGTTGGAAATATCCCCCTCTGCTCTGCCTTTTCTCAAGTTTGAAGGATTGTTGTTGACATCTTTTTCCTTCCTTTGCTCCTGATGTTCTCCTGGGGTGGTGGTGGCTGAGAGAAGGAAGAGAGGTTTTGTTCAATGTTGAAAATCTTTGGTATTTTGTTTCTGTTAATGTTAATATAAGATGCAATTAAAATTGTAAACGTGGAGCAATGTTCTATTAGTGTAGTTCACTTTGCAGGTCTGCAACCTTTGCTACATTTCTGCAAAGCAATAAAACAAACATTTTTTATATTAGATACTGCATTCAACTTATAATGGTTGTATATAATGGTTTTGTTCAGCTTAACGTGAGAATGAGTGCAATTGCTTTGAGGGCATTTCATTCAGTTCCTGTTTTGCTTTTCTCCAGCTGTGTGTGTTGCAGCCCTTCTCATTGTGAGGAGAATGGATTTGATAATTTTTTTCCCTACTGCTATTAACTCTGTATTCTGCCACAGTGGCATAAAACAGGGTATAATGTTTCAGTGGTGTTTTAGAAAACTATGCAGAATATGAAAAAATTGAGAGCCGGGCCTGACATTTTTTCCTTTTGAGTGACTAGAAGAAGGGCTACATGAATATATGCTATGCTATATATCAAGCACTTAGAAAATAAACATTCTAATATCGAAAGCCTTCATTGAATCATATGATATCCACAGAATGGTTTGGGTTGGAGAGGACATTACAGACCACTCAACCCCACCCCCTGCCATGAGCTGAGTGCCCCCCACCAGACCAGGCTGCCCAGGGCCCAACCTTGGGCACCTCCAGGGATGGGGCCCCCACAGCTCTGGGCAGAAATGCCAGCACCTCACTAGCCTCATAGTGAAGGAGTTCCTTCTAACATCTAACCTAGACCTCCCCTCTTTTAGTTTAAAATCATTCCTCTTTGTTCTTTTTGGCATTACAAGCAGTAGAGCCAATAACCCAAATGGCAGAGGTTATAGTTAAAACTAATTTGCCGATCCAGGGGTGGGTAAGAGATCTGACCCACCTTCCTAAGATGGGGGTGGCCCAAGCACAAACGGTAGCACAATGGGTCACCTATCTCAGCCAGAGAAGTAGTCTGTCTTCATCACCACTGAATGAAGAATTAGAAAAAATCCTAGGCCCAGTAATGTATCATAGTGACACACCAAAAGAAATGATGGCCACTCCATCACAGAAGAGTCCCGTTCAGGAAGGAAGATATCCTATACCTGAAGATGCCTGGTACACAGATGGATCCAGCAAAGGCAGCCCAAGCAAGTGGCGAGCAATAGCATACCATCCATCTACTGAGACAATCTGGTTTGATGAGGGGGATGGTCAGAGCAGCCAGTGGGCAGGTGAACCCGGTGATGGTATTCTGATCATCTATACAGGTAGTTGGGCTGTGTAGTAGGGGCTCACTCTTTGGATTACGCAGTGGGCTACCCAGGAATGGACTATCCACGCCTGACCAATTTGGGATAAAGACATGTGGCTAGACATATGGAATGCAGTCAAATGCAGGACAGTACATGTCTACCATGTCTCTGGTCATCAACCCCAGATAAGAATACAGCCTGTATCTTGCCTTGGAAGATGGACCTTCCCCTCCTGGTGCCTTTGAAACGTTTGTATTACTCTCCCTGGGTCTCTGAGCCTCTAGGACCACTGGAGGATGATTCATTTGGGACTGATGAAGAAACGCAGATAGACTTGCACCTCATGATGGCTTGTCTCCAGTGACACCTATCAAGCACTGGCCCATGGAAGACTGTGAACCTTCATCAGTCATCACGCAAATTATGTCAACATCCATTGCGAGGGGAAATTGTATCAGTGTTGTGTTGAATCTCTGTAATAAGGGAAAGCTCCCCAAATCATTGGTTCATGTTGTGAAGGAGTGGAGTGTATGGGAAACTGGTAATCACAGCCTGAACCTCTGATTAATCAGCTGAGGCAAGTGTCGGGTCAGCTGTGGGAGCACAGGTGAGGGTAATTCAGCTGTGCTCCTGGAAGGGGTGGAGCTCGACTCCACCTCTTCTAGACTTTATTTAAGGGCTGACCACCACTAAGGCAGCATCTCTTGGAGATTGCTTCTCTGTGGAGGTTGCCTCAGTGTTTTCTAGCCAGACTGAAGGCTTCTATACTGGTGAGTTTTTCCTATAGATAAACTTTTGGATATTTGTCACCATCCTTCTTGTATTATTACCATTTTCATATTATTTTCACCTTACTGTGGGGAAGGCCTTTTTGTAGAGAAGTCTTCATCCTTGGTGAGTTTTTTAGGCTCTGGATCTTAAAATTTGTATAGTATTTCAGACTGTAAATCAGAAAATAGTAACAGGAAGCCTTGCAAATATGCAAGATATGTAGATATTTGAGTTATGGTCCCCAATTCGGGGGGTCATATAGTTTCCAAAATTCTGGCTCTCTTCCAGAGTTTTTCTCTCTAATCCTTACTTGTTCCATTTGTGCTGCTTTTTTTTCCTGAGCTATCTCTGTAGGTGTGGGTTTGTCTTGCATATGCAGCTGAAACCATGTTTGTTTTTTTCCCCTCTAAGAGTATGCTATAACTTAATTTACCTCACATATGTCTTGCTTTTTATCTCTTCCTCCTGATGGTGGAAGTCTTCCTTTGGTGACTTTGAGAATTCTTAGCTTAGTGTCTGTGAACTCTGAATGAGATGAGCGCACTCACCTTGGGAGGGAGGCAGGGAGAGGAATGAAAGATTATCACTGAACATCCTGCTAGGAAGAGCTTGGTTAGTGGAGAGGTCTTTCCTCTATTCCACACAGATACAACAAGCGCAATAATGTCACAAATCAGTTTTTGCCCTAGTTTGATACTTTTAATGTTTATCTCTAGGGTTAAAAGAAAAGTCGTTCTGATACCTGGCCAGTTTTCATTCTATTCTAATTGCTGCCAGAACTATGTCTCGAAGAGAAAAACACATTTTAGCACCAAAAAATGTTTATAAGTGTGTCATTATTTGAAGATATTGCATATAACTGAACCTCATTTGTAACTGTAAAGGCTTTTTACTTGTTTATTTTATTTTTTTTTGGCAAAGATGATGAAAGGAGGTTCTGTTCTCAAAAGAGGCTGGAGTTGCAGTTGTGTTCCTAAACCAAGTTTTCTGATCCAGAACTTCCTGGCTAAGCAAGAGAGAATGCGAAGATTTTCTTCATAGGCTTCTGAGATGCAGCCCAGAAAGATTTAAAGGCATTTAAAGGCAAAATTGCAATGAGTTTAACAGAGAGAAAGAACAGACCTACTCTGACTATTTCTGATGTATGTTCTTTTCAGTTTCAGCTGGATAAATTTCTTCTGGCTCTGGGATTTAAAGGAAAGGCAATCTGTATAGGACAAAAAATGTGTGGAATTGATCTCTATAGTTTGGGATGTGCACACCACCTAATTGCGAGTTCCTTGTAGTAATACATTCATTTCTGTAAACAGGCAGTAAAGTGAAGTAATAGGATTTAGGAGCAGTTATTGCTCAGTGATGGGAGAACATAGTGGATCTATTGTAATTAATAACAAAAGATCCAGTACCTGAATAATATAAGTTGGATGTGATGAAATCTATTAAATCAGCAAGTATGTGAAAGTAGAGAATGCGAAAGAAACATTAGTTTTCTCACAGTTATTTTATGTCTCACCTGAGATACATAAACTTTGCTGTTCAAACAGTACCCCAACTTCTCTGTAAGCACTGCATCTGCTTATCTCTATTTTATTACATCCTAATGTAAACATCAGTTAAAAACCTCCATTCTGACTCATTTAATTGTGTTTCACAGTTAATTGATCTGAATTAACAGCAGGAGATGTCATGTCACTCCTATATTTTTAACAGAACTGTGAATGTAATTCCGTGACTAGTTTGGCTACGAAGGGAATCTGCTATTTGTGATACATCAGTCTGGGAGATGACTCAGGGCACACATGTTAATGAGGCGCTATTACTTTAGGCCTCTGACACTTGTGATGATGTTAAGTAATTGTGCATTAGTTTCTGTTTATCAAATACTTGAGCTGATGGAGATTTTTCATCTTCATCTACAAGAAGGGCTTTTAAAATTCTTACTTGGAAGATTTTTCTGCTACTATCTTTGGGGGATAGGATGAAAAATACTTTAACAAATGCATAGTAAACAAATCATATGAATCCTGAAACTGAAGGACTGCAGGTCAACTTGTTTGTAGTATTCAGTTTCCATTTAGTACACTCAACAATAAATACACAGTAATTAGTTACTGTTTGCTTGTCATGTATCATATAGCAGCCTTTGTTTGAGTGGGTTTTTGTGTGTGTGTGTGTTGTTTTAAGTCTGGATTTGTAGTGAATTAGAATATTTGCTCACTCTATCCATTCCTGACTTCATTGCATTCACTGTCTGTGTGTATACCCTACATTGGGCACTGCCCATTTTCTGTATGTGAAAGAGCTGTATCTACGGCAACAAGTCTTCTAACAAGTATACAATTGAACTGTGATTCATAAATACTGCTTCAGGCAGGTAAGCCAATCAACAGCACAGTTTTGCTGGTACAAACTCTTTGTGGGAATGATTTCACCTCCACAGAGAAGCATATGTAGATATCAGACTAAGAGCTGTGCTGATTGCCTGCAACAGTGTGCTGCTGCCCATGAAAAACAGCTGTCGTCTGTAGCCTGCCGATTTTCTTGGTATTCTGATGTACAGTTTTCTGCTACAAGCTATTAATCACAGTTTCTATTGGATATATAAATTACTGCTGGCCATTGTTATGATTTTGACTGTGATCTTTAGGCAAAAGAAGACTGAATTTGGTGCAAGCCAATTGGCACATGGAATGGGTAGGAACCCAGATATCAAAGTGTTCATGGCATGTGGGATAGCGGTAGTACAGGGTAGCTTTCACTGTATGTGGCTTTTCAAAGGAAATGGCAGAACAAACACGCATGGGAGGGTGGAGTATCCGTCAGGTCTTGCTAAAGTCAAGGCATTTGCATATCTTCTCCAAGGTTCCCAGATGCTCAGGGCTAATGGTAAATTGCCAAATGTCTCTGCAGACTGAACAGTGTGTGAGCACAATGTTTTATAATTTGCTCTATTAAATAGTGTTATTGTGCTTTGTGTGTCATTTGTAGTTTCCATGGAAACATATAGGAGGCTTTACTTTTGGAGCAGCCTTCATAGATGTGGCCCAAGACAATTCCTCTTCACCCAGTGTGGCCCACACAAACCAAAATGCTGGAGATCCACAGATTACTTTAATGAATCTAAAATTTTACTCTTAGAATATATTGAAATATATAGTTGAGTTTAATGGTTTTCTCTGCTTATGGTGTCTTCTTGGTTCTTTTTTCTTTTTAGGAGAAGATTTATTTTCCTTTTTTTTTTTAATTATTATTATTTCTTTAACTAGGCTTTCTCTGCAGTTATTTTCTTTTGGTAGCTGTGTGTCTGGTACTAATCCTTCCTCCTAGGCTTGGCAGCCAAGACTTGCCATATTCATTGCACTGATTTTCTCAGCATCAGCTGAATCTAATCACTCCCCTGAGCAGAGATGGAAATTGAACTTGCCTCCAGCTCACTTCGACTCAGTAAATACTGGTGTGATAGGAGTGAGAAAATGAAAAAGGCTGCAAATCCCGCTGCACGTAATTCCTTAATCCAATATTAAGGATCCTAGGTTTTTCTGTACAAATATTGATATGTCCAAGAACATAAAGGAAGCAGTTCAGCATTAAAAGAAATGGAGCACTTTTCTTTCTGTGAGAAGTATTTTGAAAGAAAATATTTTTCGTGCTTAAAATTTAGAGGTCTGAGTGTCTGGGTGGGATTTATTTGTACTGTTATAATATGAACATTTATTTGATGATACAATTTTAGTCTTCCTTTCTTTGGTCCACAGTTGTCCTCTGGTTAGACAACATCTTCCTTTTAACAAAATTGGTTTGAGTTTTGAGTTAGAATGATCTGATTATTTTCTGTTCTTACCAGTCCGTATTGGTTATAGTTTCTGTGCACAGAAGCTGAGGCTGAGAAAGGAGACGGGTTGAGGAAAAAGATTTTCTTCAGGTTGAAAGACCAATTTGTAGCCAGTTATTTCACAGTGCTTTTACCCTAAAGCGTACTCAATTTGTCTGTTCTGCTTATGTTAGAATGTATTTTAAGAAATGTAGGAAAGTTGTTAGGTGAAAGAATGAAATAAGAACAGAGCCCCCCAATAAATTTGGTTAGCCAACCAAATAATTCTGAAATATTTAATTCTTTATTTATATCATAGTACCTTTCACAAATACAAAACTGGCTGTGCTGCCAATGATAATTCCCTCATTGGATGGTTATAGAAAATCGACATCTGTAGAGGAACAGGAACATTGACTTGGAATTGTCTACTCTTGTTCATGCAGTGTAAGTTCACACAGTCTGGCATGTATATAAACTTTGAGGGTGTAGGGACCCCACCTTTTGGTATTATGGATCCTGACATACATGACCAGAACACTGGATTCATTAGAATACTGACTGTAGGAAGCCGATTCTTTTTTTTCCTGAGGTTTGCTAATGCAAACATTCAGATCCCATCTTTCTTCATTACTTCTTGTATTGATTTTCAAACTTCTGCTTGTTTAAACCTCTTGGGTTTTAGCCCCAAAATCTTAATTTTATGTTCATTTTGTTGCTTCCTTATTTGTCTCTAGTGTTTGTTAGAGCACTAGATTTTTTTCACAGCTCAAAATCAGCCTAAACTACGAGTGAGTGTTCAGTGGCACCAGACTGTGGTGACTCTTCAGTAAACCAAAGCATAAACTTTTCCTCCTGGCTGCTCTCTCTGAATGAGATATCTTAATGCTCCTCACAGGGCAGTGCAGTGTGCAGTTTCTAGAGGGCAAAGGAACGCTGAATGTTTCTCGATGGACAGAAATTTAAAAAATGAAAAAGGTGTAGTTTTTAGTGCAATGGTTAGTGATTCAGAATGCCTGCCTAAGGAGTGACAGGTGGGTAACTCTTTAAGGCTTGTAGGGAAGGTCTTGCAGCTGTGAGATCTGTATGTTTGTTTTGGGGGAGGAAGGTGTATGAAAGCCGGAGCTCAGATTTGTGAAGTGCTAAATGCTCTGATCTGTATCTAATGCAATTCTCTGTTACTGGCATAAGTTACCTTGGATTAAGAAGCAATCTTAGTCCACATGTACTACAAGCTGTCAAAAACAATATACTTCATACTGTAAGCTTGAGCCAGTAACCCTTACTAAGGGGTGTGCTGTGTAAGCATCCTCAGGGAGTGAAATACATACTCAGAAAGTTTGTTGACAATACTGAGAGGCACTGTTGACTCCCTGGGGGGACAAGAAGTCTTGCAGAACAGCGCTGTCATAAAATTCAGCAAAGATACTGTGTTCTGCTCCTGGGATGGTGTAATGCCAGACAGGCTCAGGCAGGGAGATAAATGGCTGGAGAGCAGCTCAGCAGGAAAAGAGCTGGGAGTGCTGGTTGACATTAGGCTTAGCATGAGCCAGCAGCATGCCCTAGCAGTCAGCATTGCAAACTGCATTTTGGGGTGCGTGTAACACAGCATAGCCAGTGGGTCAAAACAGGTGATTCTCCCACTGTATTTAGCACTGGTGTGTCCTTCTCTTTAGTACTGTGAGAATGGGTCTTGAGAACTTTGGTCTAAGTCTGTAATAACAGAGCTATGAACACCTCTTGCCATGGTGTGATTTTTAATAACTTATTACAATTAGTAAGTATTACTGTAAGTTATTAAGAGCAGGTGGGTGTCTAGTACTGCTTGAAAAACTAGTGTGATGATTTCTTTTTCTCTGCTCCCCTCCACACATAATAAATATCTTGAACAAGCACTATCAACTTCAGATTGAATTATTCTTTGAAGCATGAATAATACCAGCACTGCTTTCCAGGTCTGAGTGACTACATAATTTATCTTGATTCTTAGAAATATGCAAAGAAACAAATGTTTGTAAGTGAGGGGTTAAGCTCACATTTCCAAGCTTTAATCTGCTGACAATCAGACTATACCACTTCATTCAGGTGGAACTGTGCACTGATTGTTTCAGTGAATGTGGTGTGTAAAGCTATTATTAGAGGCTGTGATACATCAGTAGGCAGCTACGTAGCTAATGGTGTTGGTGTATTCGTTCATATCTGTCTATAGGCAAAACAGTGTGCAAGTTTTATGTTAGATCTTTGCTGGTGATTAATTAGCAGTGCTGGCAAGGAAATACTTTTCAGTTACAGGCCCTTTTCAGTGTTATGTTCCAAAGGGAGTGTGTTGAAGGGAGCTGTTCATAAGAATAACACCAACACGAATATAACAATTAAATAAGAAAACTAACATGTATGTTTAATAAGAAGAAAGGCATGTTTTCACAGGCACATGTGAAGAAATATTATTATGGCAGTCATTATGTTTTCCTTACCAAATGGCACAAGCTTGTATAGAATCATAGAATTACTCAGGTTGGAAAAGACCTTGAAGATCATCAAGTCCAACCGCAGCCTAACCGGTAGCCTATCTCTTAAAAAACAACCACGAAACAATACCACAACAACAAACCTCTGCTAAATCATATCCCTGAGTACCACATCCAAATGGCTCTTAAACACACCCAGGGATGGCGATTCAACCACCTCCCTGGGGAGCCCATTCCAGTACCTAACCACCCTTTCTGTAAAGAAGTTCTTTCTAATATCCAACCTAAACTTGCCCTGGCAAAACTTGAGGCCATTTCCCCTCGTCCTGTCACATGTCACTAGTGAGAAGAGACCTGCCCCACTCTCACTGTAAGAACCTTTCAGGTACTGGAAGACGGCAATAAGGACAATGTGCAGTCCATGGGGGTTTCAATTGACTAAGTGCGTGTGGTGTATGTGTGAGGTGGGCTTAGCCCTGCCCTCCACAGCATCCTGTTGTTGTCTATGCAGTCCACACTTGAGCTTTGCACAATTGACTTGTGAAAAAAATATCTCTAAAAACCACATAATAATGTTAAAAGTTTATGATTGTATGGGGCTGCATTCATGGCTGTCCAGGGCTGCAGGCTGGACAGGCCTGGTTTGGTGGTAGACCCGGCAGTGCTGTGTTAGTGGTTGGACTTGATGACCCAAATGATGTCACCAAGCAAGAGGTTGTGATATCAGCAAGCAAAGGAATGTGTGTCTGCAACTGCTTGTGTTGAGGCACTGGCAGACCCTGGCTCAGTCCAGTTTGTTCCTGGATTGTGTTGAGTGTTACTGCGAAGCTTGGCGGTTAAGCGAGACTTTGTGCTGTGCTGTGTTGCACCTGTGACTGTTTGCAATAGTTCCTGGTGCCCATCTGCACAGCATTACTCGTGTTTGCAGCAGCAAAGGTGAGCGGTGCAGGGACACATCCCTGGGGTGGCCATGGGGAGTCTAATAGGTGGGCAGCTGGTGGGAAGCACAAGATGGCCCTGTTGCAGGGCCAGGAGAGCTTCCTGCTGAGGGACTGGGGTAAGACTTCATTGTGCCTTGGGACAGCTGAGTGACTGACCTTTCTTCTTCTTGCAATGCATTACACTATCACTGCAGCACTGGTGAAGGAGAGCAGATTGTCACCTTCCTCTCTCCCCACCTGCAGCAGCGAGAAGACCATGGCTGCAAGAGAGGAATGGATGTGTCCTATCTGCCGTGAGGCACGACAAGACATTGCGTCTGCAACCCCATGTAACCATCTGTTCTGCCTTGGCTGCATCCAGCGATGGGCAAGGCTGAAACCCAGCTGCCCACTCTGCAGGGTGGCTATGAAGACCATCAAGGTTTCTGTGTGGGGAGACAAACAGTACATAGAATGCATTGTCTCCCCGCCGGCGGTGCCAGTACCTGCCAATTTTCGTGTTAGTACCAGCACAGTCTCTGATGGCACTGTGACTCCATCCCCTCTGCCACTGCCACCTGAGCGGAGGGACACAGGGCCAGAAATGAGTGAGAGAGTGGGAGGCCTCCTGCCACAGGAGTGGGCTGCACTGTTCAGGGAGCGACGCAGCATCCTCAATCCTGTGCTGCCCTTCCTGCACCAGAAGCTCTCTTCCATCCCTGGGATCAACTGGTGGCAGGTCCGATCAACGGAGAGCCTCTTCCTGTGTTGCTTATGTCAGCTGGGGCTGGACAGGGATGCCATGCTTCAGTGTATAGAGCCCAGCATGGGATCCATTGCCATGCCACTCATTCTCTGGCTCATAGACACCATTGTCAGCTGGTGCAGCTGTGAGGCCTGGAGGCTGTTGGGCCTTGAGGATGATGGCACTGTGCAGGAGCAAGAGGACAGCCCTGCAGCTGGCTCTTCACAGAGGACTCTTGCCCCCAGCACCTCACCCTCTGGCACCTCTGTGGGTCTGGACATGCAGGAGCTTCCGGACACATCCAGCAGGGTCTTCCATAGGGATGATGGTGAGCTCCACTCCGTATCCAGCCGTGTGGAACAGGAGCAGCCCTTTGTGCAGCCAGGGCAGGAGACAGCAGGGCCCAGTGCCCAGGGCTGCAGCCACAGGCACTCCACTCCCAAACAGGACAGGAAGTGCTCCTCTAGGAGGACCCAGCGCCCTGAGAAGAGGAGGGCCAACAACACCCAGGATGCTCCCCAGCCCTGCAAGAGGCCGCCCCCCTGGCACCTCTAGCAGAGCTTACAATCATTTCTAAAAAATAAATTGTATTGACTGTTCCACAGACAGAGTATTGTTCTTACTCTAAACAGGGCTGGTGCTGCCACATGTACACTGCCACTCCTTGGAGGCGCATAGAAGGTATGTGAGTATGGCACTTGGAGACCTGTCAACTGACCTTGGCAAGGGATGTGAAAAATAACAAGGGGTTCTGCAGGTACATAGACAGGAGGAGAGAAGCCAAGGAGAGTATTACCCCTCTGATAAATAAGGGTGGAGAACTGGCTTCCTCAGACATGGAAAAAGCTGAGGTGCTCGGTAAGTGCTTTGCCTCAGTCTTCACTGGTGGTCAGGCTCCCCATGTTTGCCAGTGCCCTGAAGCTGTAGTTGTGGGTGAGAGAAGTGGATTCCATCCCAGTGGAACAAGACTGAGGCCTCCTCGTGAAACTGAACGTATATCAGTCTGTGGGGCCGGATGATATGCATGCCAGGGTTCTGAGAGAGATTGCTGCTGTGGTTGCTGAGCTGCTCTTCATCATATTTGAAAAATGATGGCTGTCTGGTGAAATCCCCAGTGACTGGAAAAAGGAAAACGTTACCCCTATTTTTAGAAAAGGGAGAAAGGATGACCTAGGGAACTACAGGACTGTGAGCCTCACCTCTGTGCCTGGGAAGATGATGGAGCAGGTATTCCTGGTTACCACATTAAGGCACATATGAAAAGAAGAGGTGATCTGAGACAGACAGCACAGCTTCAACCAAGGGCAGGTCATGCCTGACCAAAATGGTGACCTGTGGTGGAGTGATGGGGCTACTGTCATCATTCTGCAAAGCCTTTGATGTGGTCACCACATCCTTCTCTCTAAATTGGAGAAGTATGGATTTGAAGGATGGACTGATGGATTAAGAACTGGCTGTTTGGTCACAAACAAAGGATTGTGAACGATGGTTCTATGTCTGGGTGGAGCGAGCCTCGTCACAACCGATGTTCCCAAAGGGTCACCCTTGGACCAGTGTTCTTCAGCATCTTTATAAATGGCATGGACAATAGCATCGAGTGCACCCTCTGCAAGTTTTCAGGTGACACCAAGCTGAGTGGTGCGGTGGGTATGTTGGAGGGAAGGGAAGCCATCCAGAGTGACTGGACAGGCTGGAGAAGTGGGCCTGTGCAAGTTGTTGCACTTGGATCAGGGCAATAGTAGGTATTTATACAGACTGGGGGAAGAACTCCTTAAGAACAGGCCTACAGAGAGGGTCCTGGTGGTCTCGAAGCTGGATATGAGCCAGCAGTGTGTGCTTGCAGCCTAGAAGGCCAACTATATCCAAGGCTACATTAAAGGAAAACTGGCCTGCAGGAAAAGGGAGGTGATTGTCCACCTCTGCTCAGCTCTTGTGAGGCCTCATCTGGAGTTCTGTGTCCAGGCCAGGGCCCCCAGCTCAAGAAAGATGCAGAGCTTTTGGAACAGGTCCAGAGGAGGGCCACTAAGATGATCAGAGGGCTGGAGCACCTCTCCTGTGAGGAAAGGTTGAGGGAACTGGGCCTGTTTAGCTTGGAGAAGGCTCTGGGGAGACCTCATTGTGGCCTTCCAGTACTTGAAGGGAGCAGATAAACCGAAGGGGAAAGACTGTTTACATGGGTTGATAGTGGTAGAACAAACAGGAATGGTTTTAAACTGAGATGGGAGATTTAGGTTGGACATTAGGAGGAAGTTTTTCACACAGAGGTTGGTGACACACTGGAACAGGTTGCCCAAGGAGGCTGCGGATACCCCATCCCTGGAGGCATTCAAGGCCAGGCTGGATGTGGCTCAGGGCAGCCTGGTCTGGTGGTTGACAGCCCTGCCTGTGGCAGGGGGTTGAAACAGAAAGCCAGCACATGTGCAGACCCAATTCAGTGTTGAAATGCTAACTCCTCCTGTTATCTTGAGGAGGTATTATTTCTGAGATACTGCACTCAAGATGTCCTGTTTATTGGTGATCTCCTTCCCATTCTTATTTCCAAACTTTCTTTACCATTTCTTTGCTGCAGGCTACTGTTCTGTAGTTCTTCATCTAAGTGTGGTCCTGCCTATAGTGTGAACTTGGTATGTTTTTTTATTGGTATATTCATAGCTCTATAATCCTTATGGATGTCAGGTTTAGGGCTAAGATCTTATTTTTCTCTCTCATCTCTCCAATTGCTTCTCCTGTAACATCTTTAGAAGATTCCTGCAGAAATACCCCTACTGAACTGGGGATTTTAGAATTAGGAGATTTTTTTTTAAATTATTGTTTGTTTATTTATTTATTTTCTCCTATATTCTATACTTCTATTGAGTGTGAATGACAAATTATTTCTTGGTTGGACACTTGACTCTGTGAAACAAAAGGCTAACCATTTATTTTCGTAGTTAGAAGCAAGTTATCTTCTATTTCAGTATCTCTCAACATCACATAATGACGCATAATGATAAATGCAGAGTTCTGCTGACTATAACCGTATAAACATGGAAATAAAATTACAAATTTCATTACTTTAGGAACAGCAATGTAAAATGAAACAATTACTAAATCCTAGCTCAAATTAAGGAGCCACAGTTTTAAGCCTGAAGACCAAGTGTCGTGTGGTCCTGGTGAGCTGGCACATACGGTATAGTAGTACATAGCCGACTGATTTATTTCAGATGCTACTTAGTTGAATTTCGGAGTGAAATGATAACAATTTGTGAATAATACAAGCATTTGTAGCAAGTCAGTGTGTTCTTTACACGTTATACCATCTCTTTAAACATCAGATTTCTAAAAAGTGTTCCCAGAGATGCATAAAATTGAAGACAATGCCTCTGAGAGAAATACTGCAGTATACTTCTGTTTTCTTAGCACTAGTGTGTTGGAAGTTCTCAATTATATGGATAACCATTAGTGTCCCAAGGGACTGCACTGACATCAATTTAGCCTTATTTAAAACTACTTGCAAGACTGAGCCAATCCTTTAATGCATTTTTTTACAGCTTTTTTAACATGATTTTACTGTTGATTTTTAGATGTCACCTTGTCTCAGCAATGACACTATTAAGAATAAATAATAAATTAAAAAAACAATATAAGTGGCTGGCAGCCCTGCATATGGCAAGGAGTGTGTGTGTGGGGGGGTGGGTTGAAACTAGATGATCATTATGGTCCTTTTCAACCCAGGCCATTCTATGATTCTGTGATTCTATGGTTGCTTTTTTGGGTTGAAAAGGGAAAAAGCACAGTGACACAGTAGAATGTTATTTGCCAGTATGGTTAATTATTCTGTGGACTGCAAGTTTATTGTAAGAAGAACATGCACTTAATATTGTAGCAATCAATATACAGTAAATAGAATTATTTCATCAGTACATTAACTTAGATTGTATTGTTGACTGAGTTTTGTTTGTTGAATTTTGTGTGATAAAATGAACTAAAGTCACTTTTTTGAGGGGGGGGGGAATTTGATGATGGGTGCTGAGATGTAGAGAAGTCCATCTATGGGCTGTTTGGAATCTACAGTTCACTGCTGGAGTCAGCACGGCGATGAAGATGCTGTTTGTGCAAGTTCAAACTTGAAATAAATATAGCAGCTAGTAAAGGATATTTTTATGTTTTTGTTTGTTTTTTCAATTTAATTATAATAATTCTTTGGGCTGTGGGAGACAATATGGCATCAGTGGTCCTACCATGGAATTTCTATGGTTTTATGTTAATGCATAAAATACATGCCATTTTAAAATTAATGATTTGACCAACATTCTTCTTTTGCTAGGTGAGAACTAGTTAAGAAACTCTTATTAGAGAGTAAATAGATTTTAGTTAGAAGCCTAATTGGAGGAAAGGTAATTTCATCTTCCAAACTGGACTGTGTACTTATCTGTGCTAGGAAAAGGCTGAAAAAATCCTCACATGAATCTTAAAACAAAACACTAAACTGAATACGTCAGCTGCATTTACTTCTTGGCAATAACTTAAAAGATCATTAATATTTTTGTAGTAACTTTGGGACAAAACAATGACCTTTCTATTAGGGAGAGGTAGTTGCTTGATGAAAGTGGATAATGTTGATATCAGAACTCCTAGAGAAAAGGAAACAATTATAATAGGCAGAATAGTCTTCTACTGAATGATTCCGTAGATCATGAGAAAGGCATCTCTTATTTCATACATATAACTATGGTCCCATGAATGTTAACATTTTCCATTTATAAGTCTTGTGATTTGTTTTTCATTCCCGTTCCCAAAGTGTTTCTGAAGTGTTAGAATGCAGTGTAAGAATCTGCAGGTAGCTAATTTTTCTAAGACCACACAAGTGTTTTTTGGTCATCTACAAAACAAAACTGTATGTGTGAAAGCTGCAGGCTGGATATATAATGGATAGTTCCATTCTTTGTGGTGCATAGCACTATTTCACGGGGATTTTGTTGGCCCAGGGAGGTGGTTGAGTTGCCATCCTTGAATGTGTTTAAAAGCAATGTGGATGTGGTGCTCAGGGACGTGATTTAGCGGAGGGTTGTTAGGGTAGTATGGTTAGGTTGTGGTTGGATTTGATGATCTTAAAGGTTTTTTTCCAACCTGAGCAATGCTATGGTTCTATTTCTAGTTTTTATTGAGTAATATTAAGGCACACATTGAGATATGACTTGGCAGAGATATCTGTGCCTCAACAAGGAAGAGTTTTCCTAGTTTGACTGCAGATTTAACTTTTCTCAGGAGGAAGTAACATTATTTTTGTTGTGGGTTTAATGGAAGTCTCTGGTTAGAATCTACTTAAGATGTAATTCAGGTACCACACAGGCTTTCTTTCTGTGATTTATTATTCTATGTAGCTGTGAATGTGGTCAAGTCTTCAGCAATGGAGACTGTGGAAACGTCTTTGAAGAAGTGATTAAGTGTTCACCATCAGTGGGATCCAGAGAAGGTTATTATTTCTGGGAGCTTCTGAATAGCCTTCGGGCAGCAAATGGCTTACTGCCACTACTCTGTGATGAAGAGTTGTGCAACCTCTTTTTATCTATCATGTCTCTGGAGAAAGGCACTATACTGGATAGATGAAAATCAAATAGTGCTGGTGAAAATGTGAACATGTAGTGATGGGAAGAGACAGTTCAACATTCTTACTCAGTGTGACTGTAGTATGTACTGAGGTAGTGCAAACCTTCCTTGGAGGCAATCGATGTCTTCTATTAAGTAGCATCACATAGTTGCCAGTCTTTTGAAAGCACCCAAAGGAAAAATTAAGGAAATAGAAGCAGTGGCTCAAGTAATGCCCCCTGTTAAGGCAATAAAACTAGAAGGTGATTTTGCCTTGCTGTCTGCTAAAGCCAGATTGTGAAGGAAACATATGAAATACCAGATCAAACATTTAACATGTCTCTGGCCAAAACCGTAAACCACTATTGTTGTTTTCTTATGAGAAGGGAAGACTACTTTTACTTTCAGAATGTAAATTATTTTGTCAGTCGTTTAACCCTGGCATCAAAATGTTTGTGACAGGAATTCTTCCCCTGGCTACTATACTGTGTTATCACAGCAGCCTTGCTATTATCTATGTTGGACGTAGGGCCATTGTTCCAATTTTCTTCCATAATTCTTATGGTGTACTGTTTCACCTTACACTCTGCTTGATTCAGTAATACCACTGTATTGCACAGTGTGGGCCAACAGCAATGTGTTTGGAGTTCCTTTATCACAACAGTGTCAATCTTGGGCTCTGATATTTCAGTTATTTTTGATAGCGTGTGTTCACAGTAGCCTCTCTTTATGAATTAATGAGATTGGGACTCAAGCAAAGTTTTCAGTTGCTGCAAGTTATGTTGAATTGATGGTAAGTAAATACCTAAAAATAGAATTCTTCTGGAGGTGGTAATTACTGAACAGCAGGGCTTGCTTTGAAGTTCAATGCCTGATGGGGATTTGTGAATGATGACGTTGACAGTCATCAGTGACAGCTTGAAATCTATCATGTTAACAATTAAAGACATTTCAATGAGTAAACCACGGTCAAGTCTACTAATGTTTGCCACACCTGTTGAGAATAATGAGAACAGCTTCCTGACTTATCTAATAACGTTTTAGATATTTAATTATAAAAAATACAACTGAACACAGTTTGTTTCTCTGTTTGAAAAGTCACGGTTCTTGACTTCTAAGACAATAATTATGTGGGTGCATTTTTTGGGGAAGAATCAAAATCAAACCTTGTGATTTGTTAGAAATGGAAGTAAATATTTAGTCTAATATATCTGCTAGGCTTCCTAAGGTCTTGTCAACTCTGCAGTGTTCTGAACCACTTAAGAACCAACAGTTAGCTTCTGTTCCCTCAGAAGTATCTGTTAAAAAAGAAAAAAGGAAAAACAGGCTACCTTATCATAAGACTTTAGGTGGAAAAAGCTGCAAAACTGGGGATACCACAAACTTTGGGCACATAAAGATGGACAGAGGACACTGGAATCTGGCTCACTGTCTTGGGTTCACCAGGTAGCGCAATGCATTTTGTTACCCATTCCTGTCTGTTTTAAAGTGAGTGTGGTATGACCTTCTTGCAGAGGGCCGTGTTCCAGAAAAGCAGTACATAGAACTCTTCATATTCTAATGCTCATTTTTATTTTCTCAACTTTTGGTAGAGACAAGCAAAACTAACAGGCAGAAGAAAGCAGATTGTAAGGCTCTTTACAACTACGCGAGAAGTAATGATGAATATTAAAAGTTAATTATGAATGGAGAAAATTAAGTGCGTAAAGAAAAAATATCTTTTGTACCAAGGGCTACTTCTGTAAAATTCTGTGAGTATCAGAATGTCTATAAATGAGGTGTAATGGCACAGAACAACTGTAAAAGTGAATGATGGCCATTCCTTTTGACTATTAAGTGATACAGACACATTTCTGCGGTAGAAAACCAGTAGTGGTCATTTGCGATGAACTGCAGATGAAATTTGAGTACTTCACATTGATGGGGCCCTGTCAATGACTTCTTTTTAGTGGAGTATGATGGTTTGGCAGGTGTACAAAGGTGTTGCTGAGGGTAAACAAGCGGCTGAGAGAAGCAGTGTGTGGCACTCTACCTCATCTACAAGATTGGCATTTCCATTTGCTCTGCGAATTAGCTTGTCAATCAGACATTTTTTGTTTTTTTTTTTTTAGTATTGTTTGTTAGCGTCTTGTATGCATGAGTTGCAGACATAACAGAGTTGAAGCTCTCTTGAAAATGTAGAGAAGTCTAAGTCTGCATGATTTGTCAAGGATGTTTTTGTGCTTCTTGTGAGCAATTGCTGCACTACTCTTCTTGTAGTGACGGTGTGGGAGCGTTCTGCAAAATACCTGTCCAAAAGTAATTTCCAGCAATACTTTTGTGAGATTCTTTTTTTTTTTTTTTTTTAAACTTTTGTGCCTGTGATTCATCCCTTTCAGAACCTGAGTTGCTCAGAAAATGTGCATTATACTGTTCCGCTTCTCTACGCCTCAGACTTAGATATCAAGATAGCTTTCTGCCTCGTCTCATGTAATATAATGGATTCAATTAAACGTACTTAGAAGTTTCTGATTTTTAAAGGTGGCATTGTTTGGTGAGCTGCTGAAATGCTTTAGGTACAGGCATAGGTATGAAGCATCTTTTGTTCTCTTCTATCTGTTGTCTTGCAAGAGAAAGTTGGGATGAGTTCTTGATTAAAATAAAACTAAAATGCAGCCATGGAATCTATTCTTATACTGTCTTGTATGGGGTTTTACCTGATAAAAATGTTTATCTATTAAGTTCCTCAGAAGTACTGGGTAGACTAAAGAGTAGAACTGTTTAAAAACTTCCTGAGAACTGTTCAAGTTGCCAGGTACATCCTTTGTTTTATAAAGATATTGTGAAGTACAGACGGATGTAGCCGATGAAATGCAAGTAGATAAGAGGAACATTTTTTCTGTTAATGAAAATTACAGTAATTACATCACAGGTTTTATTATTTAGTGCCTGGTTATGCAAAAAATCAATGTGATTTTTTTCCAACTTAGTCAACTCTCCTTCCAGTTCTTCCTAGTGCAGACTTTCCAGTGCAGTATTCTTTTCAAAGTTTGTCTAATTCTCTCTCGACTAAAATTACTGATTTTTCTTAATGATCCAAAGATACTGATTCAAAAATAATAATCTTGTGTTTCAGAAGCTCATCCATTCTGTCCCTGAAAAGCTAATAATGTTCATCTTGACAATTAAACCAAGCACTGGGTCTCAGTGGGTATTTAATTAAGTTAAATCACTTTCTCTTGCTGTTCCTAAGATGCTATTCATGATATTTTCATAGCTATCTGATAAAGCAATAGGAAAAGATTCCCTTCTTTCAGACAGGAAACTTTTTCCAGTCTGTTGTGTTAGATGAGTTGTTATTTCTTACTGTGGTTCTGGTTGTTTATTGCATGTAGTAGCTTCCCTGCCCCCTCCTCACCCTCCCCCCCCCCCACCCTCTAAATCTGTGTGTTCCAGTTAAACGGTGGTGATTCAGGCAAACCATATCCTAGGCTTTCCATTTATGTACTTTTGCAGAGGAACAGTCATGTGGATTAAAAGATGCCTTGAATCTATGTAGGTCAGCTCGAAAGTAATGCCTCCTGTTTATTTCCATGGAAACTCTAACAGACACAAAAAGCACAATAACACTGTCTGATAAAGCACATTCTCAGCTACAGAACTGCATGGCTTTGGACTTATTTCCTTATATTTCCTACCATATCTCTTCTTTTCAACCTGACTGTACTCTGTGTGCAGCTCTGTGCTGTGTATTTGGCACTTGTGAGGACAAACTGTTGTCACCTTGGTGATCTCTGCTGCATGCTCAACTCTGACATTGAAATGCCCATTATTTAACTCAGTTTTACATAACACTACTTCTATGCAATGCAGTATTATTTATTAGAATGTTTCAAACGTACGAAATGTATCACAGCTAATAATTTGTCTGTTATTACTACTCCGTTAAATAAAAATTAGTCTTTTCTCACAGTATTTGCCTTCTTTTCATCCTTACCTCCACAGTGTTCTAATAGGTTAAATCCTTGGAAAGGTCAAGTGAGCATAAATAAATAAATAAATAAAATATCTGGACCCTCCCTTTTGGCTTGAGAGATACTCTTTGCATCCTTGAAATGGGCAGTTCCCTTTGATAATTTTATATTGCTGCATATTCTGTAACGAAGTCTCTGCTATGAGAGTCTGTAACAAATGTTTATGTTTATCTTGGATAAGCCATATTAACTGCTCATCCAGGCAAATCAGACTTTCAGGCAGGGAAAGCTTATATAAAATTGCCCAGGTAAGAGTCATTGCAAAGCCAAAGGAAATGAATGGAGTTTCCTACTTCAGTTCAGTGAGGGCTGTAGTAGTCTTTGAGCACAAAGGCAGATGAACTGGAAGTTATTTGACAAAGAATCATGGTTAATGGTCACATTGGAAGGTATGCTTACTGCAGTCTACTTGTATTTGTGTTAAAATGGATCCCACAGGCCCAGCTGAGATTGGATTCCCATTGCGCTGAAACTAAAAAAACACACCTTCTAATACTTTAATCTAGTATTAGTTGTGCGTTGCTCACTTAGGAGTGCAGATGGGAATGAAGTCAAGTTTGTCAGGCATGTTCTTTGTCAAGAATTACTCATAAAAAAATACAGAAAACATTTTATCAGATAGATGTTAGTCATAATATTGTTACACATCTACATTTCAGTATGCCATCTTATTAGTTAACTTGTTGTACATACAGCATCATGGTTACTCAAATCAATAGCTTTAAATACTGAATATGTAGCCTGAAAGCCATAAAGCCTCCTTAGGCTGCAATACAAATGTCTCTTTCCCCCCCCTCTTCATTAGTGACTATTAGTATTTTTAGAAACAATTCCATAAACCTGTAGCTTGAAGAAGCTCATCATCCTTCAACAAGAAATGTCCACAGGTAAGTATTCAATTCCATCCAAGATATCACAAGCTTTAGAGTACAGGCTGCTGTATTTCAGATAGTCTAAGATTCCTCTATGAACAACAATCACTGCATATCAGAAAGACTTTCCTCTTTCAGCACATTAAATAATTTGAATAGTTCAGAGGAAATAATTAAATTCTCATTAACGATTGGATGCTCAAAATGCTTTTGTGTTTAATCTTTTTCTTGTTCCCCTGTAGAAAGTTTTCTGTAACCTATAGCAATATAATTGTAGAAAGTTTCCAGTTCCTGTGTAAATGAGTGCCTTGGGAGCAAACCTGAGAAAAATAATGCCTTCTGCTTTCTTGCTTCTATCTGATTGAATAAAAATGAAACTATAATGAAAATACTGTTATTTTTGCTGAGGGGCAGATTTTGCTCAGTTACATGGGAGAAAAGCCAACACAATGTAATTAACTTTGTTGCATGCAATTAAAAGGAATACATTATTTGGTGATAGATGCCCTCTTACAGATCATCTTCCGAATCTAGTGTTAACTTTGCAGGAAGAGAGAAGGAACTGTATTTTTCCAGTGAGAGAATGAAGAGACATTTTGAAAGCCTTGTATGATCGAGCTGATTAATTTTATTAGCAAACCTGTTTTCATTTACCTGTCACTTCTTGTATTATGTGTTTCTTTTAGCTGTATGTGAAGCATGCAGCACTGCGAGTCTAGCTCCAATGGCAAGAAATCAGGCAGCATTATGCTGCTAATGTAAGGAAAATAAGAGCAATGTTTTTGTGTTAGTGACAAAACAGGAAACTAGCAGGATTTGATCTTTTGGAGAAAAAAAAGAAAACTTGGATATTGGCATGGAACTGAATTTCATCACTTCCTTATACTACAATGGTTTGATTTTATGAGGCACTCATGAAACTATGAAAGGAGAAGATTGCAAAACACACTGTTGATTGTTAATCTCATGGTAAATCCTGGCCCTGTGCATAAATTACTTGTGATAACAAACTTGTTACATATGCTAATTTAATTTGTGTGCACAGTCTTGGGTCTTTAAAAGCAGACAGCTGATACTCAGCTGCTATAAGAGGCAGCTGCTTGCAGGATTGTGATACTACTTGTAAGAGCTGATCCCAGCATAGACAGAAAAATTCTGTGTTCCTCTTCAATATGACTAAACATATCCCAGAAGAGCTGTCGTGTGAAGTTTCCTATTAGTTGAGGAAGGATCTCTACAACATCACTTAAAAAAAAAAAAAGGGGGGGGTGGGAGGAGGTGGAGTGGGGGTAGAAAGGAAGAGAGGTGTACCAACTAAGAGAACAGCTTGAGAATTGTTAGCATCTCTATGGCTGAGAGCAACAGTTAGATTAGTTTGCATGCAGGCTGCCTGCCAGAGAGAGGTGGTTCAGCCTTGGGCAGAGCTCTGCACTTTGTGAATCAGTGCTCTGTAGCATGTCAGCATGTAAGCTCCTCACACTGCAGCCTGGAGAGAAGAATTAGAATTGATACCACTGGTGTTCTCCAATGCTACGCATCTCCATTGTTTGCCATAGGCATCTCCTTCCAGAATTTGAAATCCGTGACTGACAGGTGAAGAACAGTTTCTTATTCTCATCCATTATTCTCTGTTTTGCTGTACCTTCATCTTCAGGTAGGGCTGAAGGTCTTATGGAGTTAACAGTTACAACATGTGCTGTGCCTCCTCTGCAAAGTTAAATTGATGTTTGACCTTAATTCCTAATGGCTCTAGCAGTGACTGGAAGACTGAAGTTATTTTAACAGCACTATGTCACTTAAAGCATCAAGACTTGTCCTAACGTACCCAGAAACACATGATGGCTGGTGTAAGAGGTCATTACTTTCATTTCTGTATTCAATTACCCCTAAAGGAAAGGGCTCCTCAATGCTTTGGTATGTAACCTGTAAGCTCCTTTATCCCCTTTTAAGAGGCCTCAAAAGAATTAAAGCTTTTCTGTGGTAGTCAACTACCAATCCACATTTATTCAGCAGAATACAAACATGCTACAGGATTCTGAAATATGAATTTAAAAAGTAATAGTTTAATATTAACTGGTGTCATGGATATGGTTACTACTCTTTCATTTGCTGGCTTTCATTGTCTAAAGTCATTTACAATTCATGTCTGTGGGCATATTCTCAGCCTACTTGGTTGTTTCCCCTAGTTCCTGCATATCCTCCAACGGTTGGGTAATTTGTACTCTAATTCTTACTAATCTTGGAATGTATTTATTCAAGATTTTAAAGGGAAAATGATAAGTAACTAGGTGCATGTAACTGGGTTATCAAGTGTATAGGAACTGTTGAGTCTCAGCCTGAACCACTGATTGATCACCTGAGGCAAGCACTGAGTCAGTCCTGGGAGCACAGGTGAAGGCAATTCAGTTGTGTGACTGGAAGGGGGTGGAAGCCTGGCTGTACCTCTCCTAGACCCCATTCAAGGGCTGACTGCCACTGGGGAAGGTTCTTTTTCTGGTAATCTGTCCTTTGTGGAGCTTTTTGTTGCAAGCCTAAATCTTTGGATACAGGTGAGCATTCCTTCTCTGTTTGTTCGTTGGCTATCTCACTATGGTAGTCTTTGCAACTGTATTGTTGATTGTACATCGGGCAAATTAGTTAAACCCCCCTGAGCTGTGAACTTATAGCTTGTATAGAAATGTAACAAGCAGACTTACAGTTGATCCTACTATTGTATTGGGTGAAGTTATGTCATCTGGGAGAAACTGGCAGAGTAGGCTCATGTTAGCCCAGACAGACTGCTTTACTGCAACAAATTAATTAAAGATGAATTCCTCATCAGCCAGCCTGATACTTAACAATGCAAGCCATCGGTACTCAGGCTGTTTGAAGATGTGTTACCTTCAAGGATAAGTAGCAGAAACTTGTTAGAACCTTTTACAGGCTCTCAGGCTTGTCTTACAATTATTTTTATTAGCTGTTCACACTGTTTTATTTCTAGTTTAATGCATTAATTTTTAAATTGTTTCCTATGTGCTAAAATGCTTGCAGATTGTTGTTTCCAAACCATTTGAACTTACTTTTTTATGTTCGTCATGGGTGATTTTTTGCACAATATAAGTGTGAAAAGATGCTCCTAATAAACATATAATAATATATTCCAAAACTCAGATGACCAATAGCATAATTTCTAAGAGGTAGAGTGATTATTATTCCACATTTGAAAAAATATTAGTGAAACTGAGTTGTCAAATTCTGTTTATGATTCGTGTTTACTTATAACTACTAAAGCTGGGTTCAGAATATGGGCAGCTTTGTTAGATGTTGAACATATTTGAACAGGATTTTGTCAGGGAAATTAGTTGCTATTTAGCTGCTGTTATATATATATATTCTCCATAATTTTCTAAGGATGAGATATATTTCAACTAAATAATCCCTTTAGTTAATACTCAGTCACTAACTTTTTTACTTACTGTTTACTTAAATGCTATTGAAAAAGTGCTTCCAACAGTCAACCTTTCAGGAAGAGTGAACTGTTGATTTGGGTTTGCTGTCTCATTTTCTGTGTGCCTAAAAGACAAAATACATTATGGCTGTTTTCTACCTGATCAATTCTTGGTATTTCTGGGCTGAAGAGTCAAGTTGCACGTATGAATACCTGCTGTTTGATAGTATTTTTGAGTTTCTATCCAAGGAATGGAAGCTGTTAGTGTGAATGGCTGGAAATATTGCAGAATAGATCAACAAGCTGTAAAACTGAACTTACAGGTGATGTCTGTTTAAACCTATTTATCTGAATGATCATTTCTGAATGTTCATTTACTGTCTCACTTGGATCTCTCTTCTGTGAGATTTAAAGCAGCTGTATCTCTTTCTTGGTCAATGTTAAGCACCTGCAGAAGCAATGAGGATATGGCTGCACTGACTGTAATGTTTGATACTATAACCTGATGCTGACTGTGTATTTGATGCACTGCCATGATGACTGGAAAGTCAAACGTATATTATCACCTGACTGTTGTGGCCGGTTGTTTCTTTGCTGAAAGCTTATTCCATCTTTCAACAATGCCTGATCCACATTGCGGTGAGGAAGCACTAAAAGAGGCTATTTGACCAGTGACACCAGACAGATATTATGAGGGCTGGTCTCATCTGTGACTGGGGAATGTCTGCTGTCTCTGGAGACCCTCCAAAGTTTCCAGAAGGCACAGTGCTCTGATCACACTGCATGAGAGACACAGAGAAACTGGGTTATGTTAACTAAGCAGAGGTTACCTCAAAGAAGAGGCAGCCCTCTCAGTGCTTGCTGTTTATGTCTCATGAGCAGACAAAATGAAAGGAGTGGAAGCTGGGATCTTGGGTTAATATGGAGAAACTATTGAGGAACCAGAGGATCTAGTGGAAAAAGGGAGTCACAAAAGCTTACTATGAGGAGAAATATGTCTCTTTTATGTGATAGAAGTTCACAGTAATTAGGCTTTCCTTGGTTATTCAAGATGTTCAGCCAAGGGGAAGATATTTGATTGTGTTTGAAAAGGGCAGTTTCAAGGTTTCACTTGTTGTTTTTGGTGTGTCCCATTCACTTGGTGACCATGCTGTGGTGATCCTCTTTGTGTGAATCTCCTTGAGCTCAGGGTGACCTGGAGACAGACAAAGAGGAACTGTTTTGTGTTAGGAGTGTGTGATAGGCATTTTGTGAAATAGGTTTGCGAAAATGGTACTAGAGAAGTGAAGCTGGAAATATTTGAGAGCATGGCAGATTGTTGCACTGGTTTATTTCTTTTCCTTATACACTGGGATGAGAAATGCTTTCTAATGTGGACGTGGCTACATGAATTCTGTGCATATGTGTGTGATTCTAGATTTTGGGATGAGTCATACGGAAATTCTGTTTTCCTGTGAGTATTTGATAACTTGGTAATTTCAAGGTATACTTTAGCCTTTGCAGACCCCTACATTGGCAAGTCTGCACTATATATATCTGCACCTAAACATATCTGCTGCTCACTGTGTCTGTGACTCAGGAAGACATTCTCAGTGTTTTCATTAAGTTTTCGTTAACGACTTGAGGGCCATTGTTTGCACAACCAGTTGATCCATGGAACTGATACAGCTATTTATGCAGCTAAACCTATGACCATTTAGCTAAAACTGAAACCACACTCTGGTGACTTTTGAGTAAAGATTGACTTTCTTTGCAAAAGTCATTGTTAGTCACTCCCTAAATTCCAAAGTTATATTGTTACAGATGGAGATGAACTTCATCTTGTCCACTTGCATGGGGGTAAAGCTAAAAAATAAAACAACTGAATAAATTTGTCTGGTTAAATCTTTATTGTAAAGAAATATTTTAGATCTTATAGCTTTGTTATTGTCAAATTAATATACAAGACAGAAGACCACCTGAAGTTCAGTAAATGAAGGAACTTGTTACATTTCAGTAAATGTCAGAGGTCAGGAGCTGGAACAGTGGTTTTTGTGCCTTTAACTTGTTTTAGGTAATCCTTACAAACAGTACTATATATGAGGTGTAACCGTGCTTTTGGACTAATGAATAAGTATGTCTTTAAGTTCCTCTTTCTCTCCAAAGCACAAAAGAAGGTGATATTTAACAGTTTCATGATATTTATAGCTGAGATTCATCAGTTGTAATACATTTGTTTTCCTGTGGAGTTTATATCTACTTCCATAGATATGGAAGTAGAGTGTTGAGTCTTGCATGTCCAGTTCTGCCTTTCTTGCAAATGTCACCAAGAAATGCTTAGGAGTAGTCATCTCCTGCTGTGTACAGTGAACTGGCAAAACTTGAGGCTGTGGAGACAGCCTTGGAATTCCTCTGTGAGCAGCCATTGAAACTTGCATTCCTTGGAGCTGCTTTTTTCTTGCGACTGGGTTGGGAGTTGTCTCCATCGTTGGTGTCGAGCACTACTGTTGTGCTTGACTCCATTCTGGACACAGCATATAGACTGCTTTGCTGAGTGGGATGAAACCTGGCAGCCTTAAGCTCTAGTTCGTCATGGCTGGAAAGCTCAATGAAGGGACACCAGCGGAAAGCTCTCTTGAAGCCAGCTCGGAACCTGGGAAGAAATGTATGTGGTGAAAGACTTGTGAGAGCCAGCTGTGAGCCTTCATCTGTAAACATAAACACTACTGACTTAATGTAGGGACTCCACTAATTACTTTGCTCCTAACAATGTCTGTGGGGAAGTCAGTGGAAGTTTCTTTGGCTAAGGTTTAGGTAGGAAAAATCATACTGATAACAGCTCTTTTCTGTTTCTGATATTTATTTTCCCTGCTTTCTGACACTCTCGATAACCAGTTTCTCTTCCTTTGCCCGTACCTAATAGTAAAGATTTAAGCAATTAAGTGCTGGCTTTCTTAATGCTGTCTTCATAGAAATTATTCTGTCTGACCTGTAATGAAACCCATGCCTGTATTTTTGCTTTTCCTTAGCAGAGACTTTGTAGAATCCCATCCTTTTCTGTAAAACAACAATCCAGCTTCAAGATTCCAATATCTCTGCTGGTTTTTTTTTTTGTTGTTGTTGTTTGTTTGTTTTTTCTCCTATCTTAAAGAGGCTTGAATGGGATTTATGATAGATACAGTGGAGGGTAATAAACACTACTGTGTGAATAGTCCTTTCCTTTTCCTACTGTATGAAAAAGCAGCAGACATTCAGGCTTCTTTGTTTCAATATGAAATTTAGTTGTAATTAAACTGTCACCAATATGTCATTCTTGCATTGACTTTTGAACCAGGGCATCTTTTAATGCATCTCAGAATTGCAAAGAGTTTTTGATTTGCATTCTTTAATCTGGATGAGCAATTTTGCAGTGTACAAGTGTCAACATATACTTAAGCCACATAATTGGTATTATTATGGTATTATTATTATTTTTTTAAATGAATAATATCTTCTGTAACTGCCATAACTGTTTTTGAAGTAAATGGTAATGTTTTGGAGATGATGTGGTAGTAAATAAGGAGGTATGTGTCCTCATTCTCTGGTTTTGTATTTACAGATATGGATATTAGATGTCTTCTGATCTTCACTTAAATTAATAGGAAGTTTTCTATTTGAATTATAATTTTGGTCTGGGATACTGGAATTTTAGCTCTTGTTTAAACGATTGTAAGTACAACTGATTAAAAAAGATTGGGAAGTTTTAGGAAATGAGGTGTTGATATTTCAAAAGACAGAATGTAAAGCATTGTAGGCTACTCCTGATTAAGGAGGCAGGTTTAACTTGAACCTGGCTGCTTATTCAGAAGAAATTAGAAATAATCTTTAAGATTACTTGTTTAGTACTGGTTATGCTGATCGAGTTTATGGAGTATTTCATTGTTCTTAATGGTTTCTATTCAGTAAGACTAGAAGAAACATTGAACTTGTTCCTTCAGGATAAAATGAAGGAGAGTTGGTTCTGCAGACCAGTAGTCTTGAATTACCAAATACCCATAACATTCAACAAGGTCCGTGTCTTTTGAAATTGAGAACATAATAGTACCTGACTTTTCATGCATTGCCATCTAGCAGTACTGTAATATAGCATAGAGTAACAAAAATATAGATGTCTGTTTTATCAGCCTGCTGCAGACCTCAGAGTTCAGTAGGAATCTAATGTTTAGATATAAAATATGCAGTAAATAGCATTTTGTTATAACCTTCCAGCGTTGCAAATAAATTTGTTTACAGTGTGGAATTGAACAAACAGATTTTACTGTACTTCACAAGTAACTTGCATTATTTCTTTACACTGCAATGTTTTAGAAACCAAAAAATAGAACATTGCTATAGATGTCAAATTTAGTAGTTGAAAACAGAGAACGTTGGTCTCCAAATACTGGATTTTCCTCTGAGACATCTTTTAGAGCAACATATCTACTGGAAATGTGCACTTGGTTCTTTAGGTCTGTACCTGATAGGAATCCAAAAGAAGATTTATTTCTTTTCTCCCCAGTAACTGAAAGCTGTTGAAGTAAAAATTATTTCTTTTACCACATTTAAGCCATTTGTTTTCTTATAAAATACATGTGTACTGACTGTTTTGTAACTGGTTCTTACCTCTTATTAAGGCAGCAGTAGATAATGGGATTGTACATGGTAGAACTCATGGCAAGCCAAAAACTCGCCAAATAGATTTGCTGAATGTATTTCCACCGATTTAGTTGTTGATAGATCCCAGTAACTATGAAGTAAGTGTGGTAGGGCAGCCAGCAGATGGCGAATGTCATCACAACCACAATCATCATTTTTACCACCTGAAGGAAAGAAATAAGAATTCTATTTTATAATATTTCACTCTATTAAAAAGGATAATCTGACTAATTTATTTTCTGTTAACTCTTATATTTCTTCTTTTTCTTGGATAAAATAGGAAAAGTTTCTCTGATATTATCTATATTAATTATTGCAATAAATGTATTTACTTGGCTATCTAAAATATTGGTTGATTCCACGTTAAGATCTTGAAAAAGTTTACAGATGGTTTTGTTTAAACACCATACTTTGGCCTCGATTGACCTTGGTGTCATTTTCTGTTGTGGTCCACAACTATATTCCTTGTTCCCAATTAGTAGATGTGATTTATGTAAATGCTTTGTTGTAGGAATGAGCAACTGCAGCATCCTCTTTAATTTTGGAGGCTAACAGTTTCCTTAGCTGGTGCTTACTGCTTGTTGCATTGTAACAGTCTATCAGCTTCTGCAGTTTCTGTTAAATAGGAATGAAGAATAGCTCTGTTTCATGCATGACACACAGGAGGAAAGAAAAGTAGTCATATTAGATTTTCACTACTTCTTCCTCTTTTCAGCTTTGCCAACTGCTAGCCCAGCTACTATTTCCAGTGTGATGTATCACGGTCACACAGCAGATTATCTTTCTATAAATGTAATAAAACCAGCCATGAGAGGGCTGTGCTGAGCATTCTCTCATTCATTTGTACTGTGAATACTGTGGAATACTAGAGATTGCTCTCAACAGTTGCTGTCATTTCTCTGTGCACTGTTTTCTGCTGTTAACAGGTTTGTTGGAAGAAAAAGAACCAACCAAATAGAGACCTGAAATTTCCTATGCCTACATGTCCTCAGTTGATATACTTAGAAAATATCAGCTATCCTGGTTAAGTCAGTTTGCATGATTACTGTGATACTATTATCATCTTGTTGAAAATGTAAAGCGATGTAATATCTGTCACCAATTTATAAGCTGCTCTGCAGGCTGAATCTGTATTGTGCAAGATAAGAATGTTTGCTATTGCTGATAACTTTTGCATTTTTAAGTGATGATTGATACATATTTACTTTTATCCACACAAAATTACACTTATAGTTGTTTTTTTTGCAGAGCACTTTTCATCGGATAGCTGTAAGTCATTGCAGAAGAGAGAGGAGTATTTCTATAAAGGAAGGCAGTGCACCATAACATAGTATTTCTTTGTTCTCTTTGAACATGTATCTGTATATCTTTATCTAGGCATGTATAGATGTATATGGGACTATCTGTGAGGGTAAAGATGCCAGGATTACTATTACTATTATTTTGAGAAGGGAAAAGGATATGGCTGTGCATGATTTGATGTTCCTGACTGAATTCTATATCTGAAAGCGTGTCATGAAAATACATTGTCAGATCACAGTCTTAATGAATTAAACCGGATTTCTCTTCTCCTTTAGATATAATTCCAGTATTCTTGTGGAATTCTTGTGCCTTGCACCTGTTGTGTATGTTAGAAGACCTAATTCTCCAGTTTTATCACAATCCTTTGCAAATCAGTGCACTGACTTGCAGGTTTACTTTGTTTGCTTCTTCAATTTTATATCCCATTGGAATCTTTTGTATTACTTCAGTACTGGCTGGGAATTCTTTAATTTCAGAACAGCTGAAGATTTAATTACTTGTCTTGACATTTAATCACCAATCTTGCAGTGTCCTTTGTGTGCATGAATTTAAATAATTCTTAGAATAATATTGGAGAACCTTAGGTACAAAATGGAAGTTATTGAGGCATGATTTGTCCCTATTTTTTTGTCTATTTTTAAGAAAAAAATGATCACACTCATCTTTACTGCCAGCAAAATCAGAAAAAATAGAATTTCTCCTTTCAGATCAGCCTGTATCAATCTGAGCTTCACTGAAGTGAATGATAATACACTGATATATGTATGTTTAGGAGAAGACATGCATTGAGATTACCTTATTCTGTAAAGTTTTCTTTCCTGGAAGAAAGATGTGCCCTTTTTTCAAGCAAGAAAGGCCATTTTAAAAAGTTCTTTTTGGTAAAGCCAAAGATAAGATGCTGTTATTTTGAGTATTTATAGTACAATGCACTTATTGATGTATTGCCTTAGGAGAATATAAGTGAGATGTTGCAAGTCTTCATGGCGTAAAATTGTGTGAAATACAGGGAAGTGACAGTTGAATTTGAAGTAAACCACAAAAGCTATAAGAGAAGTCAAAAAGCCCTTTTCTGTCCTCATTTGTGGGCTAAGAACGTTTGCAGAAGTGTTGGAAAAGAAGAACAAGAGGAATATGAAAGAGGGAAATGATTTGCAGATTCTTCTTTCAGAGACAGGCATGTCTGCTGTGCAGGACAGCACCCTACAGTTGATGGCTGTGGTTCTTGTCCATCCCTTTGATCTGTCCTAACAGTAGTATGCTTCAGTTCTTGATGATATCTGTACTATGAGCAGGAGTGGTCTTCCAAGTTTGTAAAGCCAGGGCACCCTTCACTTAGCATTTGTCCTGGGGAATAAATGCCACTTAACAGGCTCAGTATAGGACAAAGGGAAAAGAAATGAAATGGGTGAGTATGAATTAGTTGCAAAAGCCCAACTGTCTTTATACTGTGATGACACACACACACACACACACACACACAAAGTTTCAAAGCACTCTTTCATACTCTACAGATGAACTTCTTGTTTGTGAGGAGTACTTATACAGTCAGAACCACAGGTCTGAAGTGGGATACATTACTAAAGTAAGCAAATCAGAAAATGCTTGAATTCACTTGTTCTTTGAGTCTGTCTCTTCTGCCACTGTTGCAAAATGGAGCTTTCTGAAACGTGATGGCAATAGGTTCCAGTAGTGTTCTAGTGCTACTGAGTTCTCCTGGTGCTCTGTTCAACCACCCCTTGTGTACTGTAGGCAGTGTGGCTGGATGGAGGAAAGGGGTGTCTTTCTGTTCCAAGACTTTTATTCTGTTAATTTTGGTTGTACTCAGTCTCTCAGTCACTGTGCAACCTCTATGGAGGTCCTGGGTCTAGATTTGGAATGTAACAGAAATCAAGCTGTTTTCTATTTTCATCAGTGGTTCTTCCAATGGTGACATACTTCTGCCTATGTCTAAGAAAAGCCCTGTATGTAAAAACAAATAAAAATGTTTTTAGTGTTGCATGTCCCTTTAAATCCTTCCTTTCTGAGCAAGAAGCATTCTTTCATTAATAAATGCTATGTAGTGAGGACATACCATATTTAAAAGAGCAAAAAACCCAGAAGTTTCTTGGAGTTGGAATTTGAGTGTTTATCTGTGTTGTGAAAAATCTGTAATGATACATGTGGGGGGGGGGGGGGGGAGGGGGAAAGAGCTAACAGATCTGACATATCTAACTATTTCTGACATATTTTTTTTACAAGAGGTCTTAACTGCTGCCATTTTTAATAACATTTTTCTAATGCTGGATGGCTCTGTGCTTTTCTTGGATGTGGCTCTTCAGAATTCTGTTAAATGAGTTTGCTAAAGGCTCTTCTGTTACGTAGTATTGAAGTGTGTGTATAATATACAGGGTGGACAGAGCAAAGAAAATGACTCATAAGGTGCAGTGTAAGTTCTTTCTGTTTTCTTTTGTATGAATGTATCCCCAAATAGAACACAGCTTTGTCAGTGACTTTGATTATAAACATGTCCAGGTATAACCTTTCCTTTAAAGAAGAAGGGTAGATCTTTTTTGTTTCTGTTTCTTGTTTGTTTGTTGTTTGTTTTCCCCCTTGAGAAAGGATGACATTATAGGCATCCTTGCCAATGTTACAGAACTCATGTGCATTATGTGTTAGTCTTCAAAAAGGTCAGCACGTATAAGCTTTCTTTGAATTAAGACCTTATGTTGAACAATGCAGTAATAATTAAACTCTGTTGAATACCATTAATGAATTGTGCACGAGTATCTCTATACTATGTCTCTTTTATGTGGGTTCCTCTCAATAGAAGCTGCCCTCTTGAACCTTAAGTGGGATAGATGCCCCTGGTTATTATCAAAATAGAAATATAGGCTATTATTTTGTACGGAAAGTCTTTTGGATTGTTTTATTTTTAGTTTATTTGCTTATAGTTATCATATAAAAGACCAGAAGTGCTTATTTCACTTATTTAGTGAATGTAAATAAAGGCTGAGAGAGGGATTTGTCTACAGAAACATCTGTTGATGTGACATCAGTGGGACATAATAAGCAATTAATTAAGCTAAAAGAAAGTGCTGGCATAAATGGAGCTGTCCATAAATAGATGTAGTCTGGAAACTGGGGCCCTGGATGCAGTGAAATTTAGAACACTCTCAATGAGATGTACCAGTCCAGAAGGCAAAATGATTTTAAGATGTAGACTTAAGGTGGCATGAGAATTTTGTTAAGGTCTCCTGATAGATTTGGGGCCTTGAGGCTTGGTGCTGTTCTTCTTCCTTTGTACTTCTTAATATTGGCAGAAATGAACTGACATCTAACGAGTAAGTGGAAGGAACCCTGGAAGCTGTTCAGCGTCCTCAGTGTCTTGCAAAGTAGGAATGAGTTTGCTCTGTAGGAGCCTCAGAAGCTGATGCCTGTTTAGTCCCATTCATTTTCTGTTTGCAGGGCAAGTAATAAAGCTGTTCAATCTGAAAAAAAAAGTCTGCGGCTATAAGTACTTATTCATGTATTTACTTCATAGTGCTTACCAGTACTGCCTGAATTGCAAATGCTGTCTTTTGTTGTCACTGGTGCTACTTCACCTGCTCTGACTGTTTTATGACAGCTGTAAGTACAAGTGAAGCTTTGAAAAGACCTTTTGAGAGGAATGGCTTTGTACTTCCAGTTTCACATCTCATAAAACAAAGAATAATTTCCATTGAATACAAAGCCATTTAGAGCAGTCCATCTGTCCTTTTTATCCCATGCAGAAAATACAGGCTGTTGGGCCTGAACAGAGTAAAAAAATTCAGGGTTATTTTTCATTGTAGCAATGTATGCTAGCATAACTTGTCATAAAGGCCTCATGCATAGAGAGATGGTCTGTGATAGCACATCTAAGCAAACAGTCTTGTCTGAGTCATGCCACTAGTGAAACTGGCCTACCTCTAATTTCTAGTCTTGCTTAAAATGCTTTCTGTTCTTCCCCTCCCTATTTCTCAGCATGCATTCATGCAGTCACTTATGTGGCTTTCCAAAACAGTATCTATTTACAGTGCAAGATTTTTGCTTCCATTTTTGACTTAGAAGGTGACTATTTTGGAAATACTTCTGTAGGAGATGCTGATCCTCAAAATGACATCTGAGTCAGTACGGATAATAACCACTATGTAGTGCATGCGACAGTCATCTGCTTAGAAGAAATTTCAGATACTGAAGCAATGAAGTCATTCATACATGATCAGTAAGGCTACCTGCTGGTAAAAATGGAATTTAATACTTCACCTTCCTCTTCTCTCTTCTTCTGTTCTAACATTCTTCTTTGCTTTGCTACATTTTGTTTTCACTGTCAGTCTCTGCAAGGTCAAAGACTAGACCCATGTAGAGGAGAGGATTATTGGTGCACCAAAAAATTACACGGGCGTTTATGTTTTGTCATGAGTTGTATAGTATGTTGGGTTTCTGCACCTCATCACTTTGTGATAGGATGGGTAGGTTTGTAGAATCATAGAATCACAAGGTTGGAAAGGACCTACAAGATCATCTAGTCCAACCGTCCTCCCATTACCATTGCTGCCACATGCCACTAAATCATATATTGTAGTTCCTCATCCAGATGCCTCTTGAACACTGCCAGGAATGGTGACTCTACCACCTCCCTGGGCAGCCATTCCAGTGCTTGACCACTCTCTGAGAGGAAAAAGTTCTTTCTTATGTCTAATCTAAACCTTTTCTGGTACAACTTGTGGCTGTTTCTTTGGATCCTGTTTGCTGTGTGGGAGAAGAGGCCAAACCCCTCCTCATCACAGCCTCCCTTCAGGAAGTCACAGGGTGCAATGAGGTCTCTCCTGAGCATCCTCTTCTTCAGACTTAGTTTGATTTACAGGACATGATTATTCCTTCTTATGTGTTAATTAAAGTTGGAAGAGGGATTGGAATGTAAGGTTAGATATACGTATATATATATATAATAGATATGTATAGTACATATATTATATAATACATATATATAATATATGTAAGGTTGGATATACCAGCTGGTGAGAATATCTGCTCTCAAATTTCTCAAGCTTTAAATCTTTTCTTTCCAAGTACTGTTTCTTTAAAAGGCCTTACATCAACTGTTCACTAGTTTCTTAACACTAAATATGATTTCAAACAGCCCTAAACATGCTTTGTATGACACATGCTACCTACTGTTATTGTTCTCTTTCATAGTAAGCACTATCAATACAGTCTTTCCTTGTACTGAAATCTGTTTTTCCTGCTCTTCAGTATGCAGCTGTTTTCTTTGTTTTGAATGAAGAAAAAACAGTAGCTTTGTTACCAGAAGCTGGCTGAGGGATAGTTTTATCTGGATTCTAGTCTATTAGTTTATCAGTGTGACTGACTGATTATGATTAATCTTTCCAAACATAAATCATTTCATAAGTCCTGTTGGAGAGCGCAGTAGTAGAACTGAAGATCTGTCATGGAGCCCTGCCAGCGAAGTCACTGATGAAGTTACAAATGTGTCTGTAAAAAGTGGGTGTCCATTTTTGCATGTGTTGAAGACATGAAGTACTCTTGCATTTAAAATACTTTAATCAAGGATTCCTTTTCTTGCATGTATTTTGAGTGCTGTTTTTAAACTATTTGAGTGATTTAATTGAACTCTTCATAGCATACAGTAGGAGCCAGCCTTTCTCTTTAGAGACCTTTAGTATGCATGAAATAAGGTTTAATTTACTCAATTATTATATGATGTCCTGGTTTTCCTGATTACTGCTTTAATTTTTTTTTTTCATACTTGCTTTTGCAAACTGCATCTGCTATGCAAGGTGATGTGTCCTTTTGTCTTCACCCACACACACTTCCCAGAGTAGACTTCCCAAAGCAGAGTGACTTGCTTTGTATTTTTTCTGCATTTTGTTGCTTTAACTTCACGGCATTGAAACATAATGAAAAGTGAACTGGAATCAGTAAAATGTTCAGGTCTTACCTGCAATCTGCAGTCCTGTTAGTCTATGCAATGTTTACAGTCAGATACTTTCAAAGAAAATTACCGGAATGTATTTGTCACCAGGAGACGTTGTTATAAAACCTGAAGCATTCAGTACTAACAAACTGATCATCTCAAAGATTCATGGTCCCTAATCTACTGAAAATTGCTATGAGATTCACTGATTTTTAAATTATTATTATTGTTATTATTTTTTCAGTAGAGTGAGAATCTGACCCACGAGGAGTTATTGGTTTGCCAGCCTTGTTGTTCAAAACTCAGTGTTTTAAGTCTATAAAGTCTAAATCAATTTTCTAATACCAGATCTGGTTGCCAGGCACTATATATGGAATAAGAAGTTAAAATCCAAATGTTGCCTTTATGTCATGATGAACAGTGAAGTTAGAGAAAAGAAATAAATACAACAAACCAGCTGGTGAACTTAAAAGAAAACTTGTCTGTTTTAAAAAAAACTGAAGTCAGTCTCATTACTCTGATTTCAAATGCCTTTGTGTTTCTGGAAGAGAATACCACAATACTTTGCAGTACAGGTGATGTTATTAAGATTCACTTGGTGAGGTTTAATGGAACAGTACCTTTCTCTTAGCTTTGAGCTGCTCGTGATATTTGTCCGATGTGTCACCTGGTATTTCTCCTCCCCAAAGGGTAATTCCCACTACAGAATAAGTGATTCCCATGACAAGCAGTGGAAAACAGTAGACCAGCACAATCACAATGACATGATACCTGCAACGAAAAAGCATTAGGCTAGTAAGTGCTTTCAGAGCTGATGGAATGGGCTGCTGGAAGGAGAGTGCAATTGTTGCAGAGGTGTGCTTTATATTGATGGGCTAGACCTCTTTTTCAAAAGATCTTGAATTCTACTGCATATTTGTTTACATTTTAATGCAAGTGCTGTATGGCATCTTTAGCTGTGATTCTGAATGTGTTAGGAATGCCTCTATAGTAATACTGATTAATGATTTCAGAATGAGGTATCTGTGTCCATAATTAGCTGAACTGATTTATGTCTTGCATGGTCAAGTATCCTGAGGGCAAGCTAAGTGTTTTGAGTTCTAGTCTGGACCATAAATGAAACTAGAAAACCAGTATTTAAATACTGTCTTTATAAAAACGCATCCTTTGTATCTGTATTTCATATAGCCCCTCTGCTGGTTGTGAGCAACCTATAGTCATCTCTGATGATGTGAGCACTGGGGGCAAAAAAAAAAAAAAAAAAAAAAAAAAGTTGTTATGCCTCCTGCTAGATCCTTGTTAAATGTCATCATCACATAAAATCCCATTGAATGATCAGTAAAGGATGCCCAGCTGTCACTGAGAGTGACCTTATAGCCCTTAAAAGAAAATACCTGTGGATGGCTCCTACAGTGATAGAAATTATATATGATCAGAGACTCTTTCACCTGCCTGAAGGAAGGCAAAAGGCCAGACTTGATGCTATATGGCTATGCAGGTTTTCAATCTTGGACACAGGGTTCATCTTAAATACCAATGAGGATCTGAATGGGGAAATAATGTTTATAAGGCTAGGTAACCACTTTTTCCTAATTCTGCCAGAGGGACAAACAAGCTATATCCAATTTAATTGGCTGTTGCTTTACACTTTCAGAATGTGAAAGAAATTACAGATTTTAGTTTTCTTATTCCAGCTCATACTTGAGATATGTAGCTGACTGCGTAACAGGATGAAGTGGTGAAACCCAATCCTTTCTGAATAGAACCAGAGAAAAAAATCTGATTTTGACAAGGAGAGTCTGGAAATACTGTTTTACTCATCAGGATAAACTATAAGTTTAGTTTGAATTGTATATTCTGTTCCCATTTCTGATCAACACTGTCTATATTGAAGTAGCCACCTTAAGTGAAGTGATAGTAAACATTGCAGCATGGAATGAAAAACGCTCATGGAGGAGAATAGGTTTCTTCCAGTTGTCACTTAAATGCTATGTCTTCCAGGCTTAGCAACCATGCATTGAATTTTTCAGTTCTGGCAGTTACAAATAATAACTAATAGTAGTGACCATTTCAAGTGTAGACATCACCATGCACAAGTTTAAAAGAAAAATGCTTACAGAAAATGCTGTTTTGGACCTCCTGGCCATGCTACATAGCAAAGAGTTCTCCCAGGCATCACCTTGGTTATAGAGTAGAGGCACTGGGGAAAGGCCAACAGGAAAGCCAAAATCCATATGCCCCCAATGACCACCTTGGTAGCAGTTGCAGAGAGCCTGGGTTTCAAGGGGTCAATAATGGCCATGTACCTGTAAAAGGAAAGCAAAAACATATACATAAGAAATCTTCATAGGTTTGCATACATCTAGAGTCAGACACAGGTTAGGTCTCTGAGAGGATAAAAACAGATTTTTGTCTTTCTGGAGTTATGATGGCACAACCTGATTGAAGAGCAACAAGGCATCTGGAACCTTTATTACTCTGATACATAATACAGGATACATCTCTAATTAATAGTTAAGCTCTAAGGATTATTAGAAATCTGTCCAATAGCTACACGAACCCAATAAATTACCATGCATTTTGTTCAATATGCATTAACTGACTTCAGATCATTGGTCAAAGATCCTGCAGCTGCAACCGGTTGAGGAAGGAATTGTACAAGCTTTGCCGTAGTTAGTGGAGAAATATGTGCATAAAGCGTGAGAACACCTCTTTTGCTTTCTCAGTTCCTGTGTCCTGGGAAGGGATAGCATTCTTACTGTCCTGTAATTGTATTGGCAATCCATGTATGCTGATCATTTTAGAACAACATGCATAAAATAATTGAAAAGATTACTCCAAGTAATTACAATTTAAAGGCTTAGAAGAGAGAGCAACAGGAAGGCATCAACACAAACAGTAGGAGGAAAACACATCTTGTTGTCATTTTGTGAAATCCCCCTGCCCCGCTAGTCACGGAACCAGGACAAACCAGCCCGTCAACCGTCGACACTTGTTTTCTGCCCTCTGATACCTGAATATACGAAAGGAACTGGGGAAAACCAGAAAGCTTGTTTTACACATTCTGTGTCTTAGGCTTTGATTTTTAGACTAACTCCTAAATGAATGTCTTTTCCACTAACTTCCCTGTCACTCAATTTTGTTTCATTTCTCAGTGACAAAGACCTTCAAAATCTGTAACTGTTTTTGTTAAATAGGAACACTCTTTTTAGTTGCTTTCACTATTAGTTGGAATGCTCTTAAGTAGCAACCAGAATCACTTTTAAAGGAATTTTTGTGCTTCAGCAAAACCAATGAAATAGTATCTCTTTTTTACACATATGCTGATGGAGCAGACTGGATAGCTAACTGCATACTGTATAATATGACATCTTAATGCTTTGCAATACAACAGAAATAAGCGTTTTTTATAGTCATGTTTTGCTCCAGATACAACTGAAAGCATGCTAGAAAATTCTTTGATTCAGGATTGAAATGCAGTGCTATTTGCAAGTGAGTGTAGGAGATGACAGATGAGAAATTTACATCAGCAAATCTACGTGGAATTATTCAGTGTAGTTGTGCTTATTCAGAAGACCAAAAAAATCTGCTCGTTTTTGGCCATCGGTAGTGCTGACATTCTACTCTGTGTTTCTGAAATGAAAATTAAAATCTCAGCGCTGTAAGAAGCTTCTCAGAAGCAAGAAAAAATAAACTATTATTTTCTGGTTTTATTGTGCTTTTTGTTTTCACATTGCACGAAAACATCTGGAACAGACAGGAAACTGTGATGAATATGAAAATCAGCTTGATTTTTTTCCACTACCAACAGTTCTACAGGCTTCCTGGAGTATCCTTGGATTCATTTCAACAGTTGGTTATCATTTGAAGAGGTTAATGCCAGTTCTGGAAGAATACAACTCATTGCTGAAGTATAATCACAGCCCATATGTTTCTACTGTCTTTCACAGTACATTTAATTATCTGCTCATCTTTGACAAGATTATTAGAGTATCTCAGTGATTTCCTAATGGTTGTCTAGTTTGTGACTCTGTTTTCATTGTGGGTATCCAGTCTACAATCTTCATGACTATGTTATTGTCCCTGTTTCAGGTTTTAAATGCAGTTATAAAATCAAACCACAGCTGTTTCTGCCTACAAACAGTGGGAATTTTTTTCATCGCTTTCCAATACTACTACTATTGTTAAGTCAGTTATACCTTCTAAAGAAATTGCAGTAAGTATAAGATGTGCTATGATTCTTCATCTACTCTTTCTCTATGTTGGTATCTCGTATAAAGATGGATTGGGACAAAACCATAGATTATTTTTCTGAATGGAAAATTATGTAGCCAGTAATAGGCACTGTATGGCAATACTGTGTTCTGAAGATATATATAACGTGGATAAAACCACTTGCTCTCTAAGCATTTGTAGTTTTTATGCTATTGTTGTGACTTTAGGTATTGCTGTGGGAATTAAAAGTTATAATACCAATTTACACTTGCACATAATGAGGGTTGCTAAGTAAAGATGAATTAGTAGATCCCCTTCCCAAGTGATGTTTATATGTGATTATTGTTATTTTTCTCGTCTATGTTAGTCCTTCGGGCATTCATAGATCATGAAATTTTCAAAGCTGTTCATGTTGTTTACTTTTTGTATTGCCATTTTGGTTTTAGATCATGAAAATCTTTCTTACAGTGTTTGTTGACTGCATGAATCCATATACTTCCAAATCCATACAGTTTGCTAAATTTTTAACCTGAGTCTGAATTGAAGTCTGTTAAAACCATCAGAGAAGCTGACACTGATTTAAATCAATCTTGGTTTTGGACGATAGCTCTGATCTAGTGCAGTTAAGGGGAATAAAACTCATTTTAAACAAAGGAGGGTATGATTTGTTACTTCAGACACTGAGGACTTGCCCAAGAGGTTTAGATACAGACATTAACTATAAGGCAATAATAATATTTATAATAGAAATGTTCCTCATAAAAAAATTGTGCAATTAATCTCATCTGCATCTACAGCTACCTGATATAGCAAACAAACTGTAGTGAAGATATTTTACTTGGTGAAAATTTCATACTTCAGAGATGCATAATTATAGGATCGGTATTTGTTTTAACAAAAATATCCTTTGTATTTAATGGTCAGCCACAAAGTAAGTCTGAAGTAAGTCCAACATCTGCCATCATCGTGGCAGCCCTTTGTAGCATTAGCAGTGCTAATACCTTAAAACATCTAAATGCTGTTAGAAATAGAGAATGATCTAAACCATCATCATTTTTCCATATCTAGATTTTCAAGCCTATTCTTTTTGCATTGCTTTTCTTGTGTTCTGATATTTTGCCATTTTGCCCACAGGGTAATTAATTTCCCTCTCTTTTACCTATTGGTTTGTTGTTTTTTTTTTTTTTTGTTGTGTGGTTTTTTGTTTGTTTGTTTGTTTTTCCCCACTTGAGCCAGAGCCTTTGTTATTACATATCTACTATGAAATAATTCTATTCTAGTGTTGGGTATAGCAGATCACATGAAAATATACTTTAGTTGGATTGTTACTCTTATTACCCTCTACTCCCAAGTTCTGTTGTCCAAGGAGTAAGTACAACTTTGACAATGAAGATAACTTTGTAATCATGAGTCCTGACTTTCAAATTGATCTGCCCTGAGGATGGGTTGCCCAATACTGTCCAAAGTGCTGGATGTACCAGTAGTATTTGATAATCTATAAACAAGTCATCATTTTCATATGCTTGTGGGAGTCTTAAGGTATCTCCTCTTAGGCTGAAACAATTACTTCCAATTTTTAGTTTTCTTTGGATTGTAACACTGACATTATTTTATGTGCTACTGTCAGATTTTTATTGCATTCACATTATTCTTATTCCCTGCTACATTATTCTTATTCCCAGTAGGTACCAGCAGTACTTCTCTTTGCCTAAGATAAAATTCTGTTGTTATATCTCCCTGTCTGGTGCCTGCCCTTTAAAGTGGTGGATTGTTTGTGTGAAATGACTCACACAGCTGTGCTAATGGAAATATTAACTGTTGGCTATCTGAATGAAGTAAGGCAAAGAACAAGGATCCCTTCCTTTAAAACCAACAACAACAGCAAAATCAGCTGCAGCTTCTTGTCTTTGTTGCTGTAACTTTAGTGATGAAACTGCTACTGGCTTTTGCAGAAAACAGGTTACAGGAGCATAACAGTCAATCATTCTATCAAATGAAATAGGAAGGAGGTGGTGAAGCCTTGAATATTCTTTCAATAGTGCCTTTGTGCAGGACAGACTTTGCTGGCAAGAGAGTATTGACAGCTCTCTGTTAGTGAGCCTTTGACAACATAACTAGTTTATTCAAATCTGCCAGTACACTAACAGTTACAGTTAAATGTCTAACATATTCTCTGAGTTGCTTTTTGTAGAAACAAAATTGCTTAATTAACATGCTGAGCTATTGCTTTGTAGCTGCAATTGTTGTACTCCTTCAAGTTTTGTCATACAAGTTTGGTAGTATTTTTCTAGGGAAACCATCCTTGCTGTAAACAAGGACAGCGAAAAATGTGTAAAAATGTGTAAACTGTTTGAAAACCATCTCAGTAGCTATCTCTGGATATTAATCTCAGTAGCCAAAGGATACCAGAAGTCTTTTCCACACTATTAGCTGTCATTTGCAAAGGAGGCTTTGCCACTTTTACCTATAATTTTGTTGCCTGATGATGTTGCCTTACCATTACTTGTACTAAGGGTTGTCAGATGTTCTTCTAAAGAAGTGGTTGTTGCTTTTTAAGTGTCACTTGCCTTTGCACTCTGTCCTTTTTATCCCGAGTGTTTCCATCAGGAACAAGAGCTCCTGCTAGCACAGGTTACAGGTGCCGTGCTTGGTTTTTGCTTAGAAATTCAGTGAAGGTAAGGAGGCTAAGCATGGTGTAACATGTGTACATGGTTCAGGCTATTGCACATGGTTCAGGGTATTGCACCTTTACAGTCCAATTACCTGTGGCTTTTCCCTTAGTGTAGCTATGTCATTAAGGCTCATTTCCATACTCTGTATAGTTAAATACATTTTTTATGACAAAGTGCTGGTTACGAGAAGAAACATCAGACATACCCTCTGGAGTGAAAGGTATTGTTTAAGACCTACTAGAAAGAGCATTGCGTGAGTAGGCCAGAAATAAAAGGGAGAATTGAGAGATACAAGATCTGGAGAAGAAGCCAAGTAATTGAGGTTGGGAAGAGGCTTCTGAACGCTAATTTATAGGAAGGAAGTGAAAAAAGAATGAAAGAAAATTAGTAAGCAGAGAAGCAAAGAACTTGGGTTGAGAAAAGACACTAAGATGATAGGCACTAGAGCTGATGGAAGATTTATGATGACTACAAGCAACCTGTTACACTGGTGAAACATGTTGTGTAGCCACACAAATGAGATTCGGCAGGGTGCTGTGCCAATTCACTTAGCAGTCCTTGGACGTCTATTGTTCAGTCAGTCTCTGGGCTCGAGAAGTGGGACCCACTGCCAAACAAAGGCTCTGAACTCTCACTGAGGTCTTCAGTATTGGACTTCTGATGCTTTCTCTGTCCAGGAGGAGCAGATGATGTTGCCACAGATACCGTGTTCCACACAGCAAAGAGGGGAAGCCAAATCTGAAGTACATGTAAACTGAGAAGCATTATTATGCTTGTTTATCACAATAAGCAAAAACCATAATTGCCCTATCCAACATAAACACTAACACTTGCAAGGCAATTATAAAATGGAGTATGTGCTTTTAGGGGTTGAAGAACATAAAAATGTACAGGTAGAGATTCAAGCCAACACTTGCAAGAATGTGTTATCTGAACTGCATTCTGAGTGTACACATTATTCTAAAGAATTTTTAGATAGCACTAGAATCACTGGCATATAATGTTCAGTTTGCTGTGGTCACACTGTATCCCACTGACATTCCTTTCTTCCAGCTGTGACTTGTGTTAGTCTTTGTCCCTAGCTAATTACTGTGGACGTCAGCAAGAGTCATTCCATTGAACATTATGAGAATCGGCCAGGCTGCAAAGCATACTAGCTGGTTTATCACGATGTGCTTGCTGCAGTGCTTTTTTAGACTGTTTTCTTATTTGCAGAGGTTGCAATAGATCAAGTTTCCTTCTGATCTGCTCAATTTAGCTGAAGTCCAGAGTTTACTGCTTGATTCTAGTTTCTTAGATTCATCAAACAACAAAAAATAACACTTTGTTTTCTCTGAAACAATAGTAGAGACTATCCTCATTTGAATAACACTGGTGAACTCTTGGAGCCACTGTTTATAGCAGCAGTTAATCTTGTGGCTCTCTGATAAAAGTGTTCTAAGTTTATGTCTTGTTGTTCTGACAACAGAAAAGGTAAAAACAAATCCTAATTTAGCTTTTCTGTAAAAGCTTCTGTGTGCATTGGTTAATACAGGCAGGAAAATCTTTTAACACATTATTTAGAAAATTGTTACATTAATACTTAGGACATTTGAAAAAAAGCTGTGTTCAATATTGGATCCTACAGTTGCCCATCTGGAGGCACAGTTGGAACCTGTTAATTATCCTAAGTGATTTGTTTCACCTGTTTACAGTGTGTGTATGAAATCAAATGGAGAAAAAAGTAATCAATTCAGGGCCAAATTGTAACTGGAAATTGGGATTGAACAAAGGAAGAGGCTGAAAACCATAATGCTTGCATAAGTGTCTTGTCAGCTGCGGAAAGCAGAGTGCACTTCCTTCATGAATACACAGATGCTGTTACTCCCTGAAAATAAAAGCTGGTTTTGAAACTTTGTCTCCTAGTACTGCATGGAATCAGCTGGTAATTAAGAGACCTTGTTAGGGAAATTGTGATGATTCCCTGCCCCTTACTTGAAACATAGCTGTGTAAAATCCTATTAAATGTCTCTCTAAGGTGGGCACCATAGGTTAAAGGAGGCGGAAGGAACTGTGAGATTTTAGAGGCATTTGTTGATTGATGAAAAACGAGTCTTCATCTTCTACATTGTCTTCTGCCTACTTAGTGCAAGGATCAGTCCTTTCTTGTGCAGTGAATCTGTGTTTGTTCATTTAGGCTGATTTTCTCTGAAGGAAGCATGGCTACGGGAATCTTTTAAGTGTTTCTGACTGTTGAATGAGGCTGCTTTTTTGTGGTCAAAAGGATTTGCAGTGAGTTATGTTGCTATTATGCAGTTTTCACCTTGAAACGAACAGCATAAAGAAGGAGCATATGACAATGTGATAGGAAAACAAGTACATTGTGCAGTTGAGAGGTCAGTGCTTGTTCTCTCAGAGGGTGAGTTGGCCTTGATTTACCCAAAGGCACATGTGCTACTCTTGGGGAATGGCTGACTTGGTTTGGACTAGGGGTACCGTTGTGATTTTTGTTAAGTAAGGACTAATGTCCAGAGCTTTGCTTTTCACCACCTCTTATCAGACAGTTTAAAACAGAAATATTGAAATCCCGCAATATGGCTGAATTTTCATAAATTATGTAGTGTTTTCTCCTTGAGAAACATTTCAGTTGGTGGCACTGAACTAGATTTTTATAACTGTGTCATTGATTTTACAAAAGGTGTGCTATGATTATGCATATTAATAGAAAAGAGCCAACCATTTTCTTTGGTCTGTCTCATAAATGGGTGGACTGACTTGCCCTGACAGAATGGCTTTTGTTTCTGCTTTTCTTTGGAGTGAGTCCAAATGGCTATCTAGGACCAATCCCTATGCAAAGTCTGACAAACCTGTTCCATCTGCACAGCCTACAACCCATTCTGTTCTTGCCTACATTTCTGACACTGCTATTCCTTTCTCCAGTTATAAGTCTGACAGTTCACTGTGTCAGATCATAAGAAGTTAGTTAACACCTTGGATCATTAACTGACTATAGCAATTTGGTAATGGTTTATCATTTATAATGCATTAAAGTTTAATTATTTCAGTGAGTGCAAGGTATGAAAAAGACTTCACAATACATATAGACCTATTACAGCTGCTTATGCATGAATGTAAGTTCTTTGTGATAAGACGCTTTCTGCTTTACATTAAGATATGACTTCTGCTGGCTAATACTGAAGGGGAAATGGAAATCGTTCACAGATCCCATCAAAATCAGGGGCTTTATATGTGGCCAGCAAAAATCATCCTCGCGTAATTTCTTTCTCATGCCTAGAATTGATTTAGAGGCCAATGATAAACTTTACCCAAATGTGAGGTTTACTCATGCTCTTGTCTAGTGAGCTGCATTTGTTCTGAAATAACTTAGTTTTAGCTAGACACAAGTATTGTAAATGACACAAATCTGTGTCTTGTTTGAAGAATAAATCAGAAATACGTGTCTATAGATAATAATATTCAAGAGAAACAAACAAGCAAACACTAAAAACCAAGCTCTTGATTGTATATAGAAAATTGCTGCAGACTATATTCTTCAGTAAACTATGAATGCATCTTTTAATAGTTTCCTATTAAGCTACACATAAGGGCACTGAGAAGAGAATGGGACTCTTTGAAATGAACTTGTTCACTTGAACATATAATTTGAACTTGTCAGGTGTTTGTTCATGCCTTGGATGCAAAGACCTGGGGTTAGTTAGTTGCTGCTTTAAGTGTTGCTATTACTCCTGGGCTCATCAACCTCATTGTTTTCACTGCATCTTTTGAAAGCAGCTAGTCAAGTGAAGTATTTGCTCCATACAAAAAATAATAATAATTTAAAAAAGTGGTGATGCCTATATTTATTCCCAGACTGTTTTGGTATGTTATCAGTAATGTAACTCTGACAATATTTTTTACAAAAAACCCTAGGATTCTGTATAGTTGTGAGATCATTATGAGCTTATGCAACAACAAAAATGGGTTATTTTTCTCGTATCTGACAGTCTGAATCCTGTAGCTTATTAGATCAGGATATTCTGCAGAATATTTCACCTCTTTTCTCAGAAAAAAAGAAAGAGAATTATCAAACCAAGAAAATCATTTCAGGCCCCCAGGCCGTGTGGTGAACTTAGCAATGACATTTCAAAACGGAATCTTTTATGATTCACCTCTTGATTTTTGATCATTTAATTCTCTTCTGCTCAACATTTTCTCTCAATTTCTGAGGACTAATATTTCTAGAGAGGAGGCTAGAAACTTGAATCCAGAAATACCACATGATTCATCTTGAAATATACATTTTTGGAACAGAGTATGGAGAAGGGATTTTCCATTTGGATCCTATTGTTTGACTGACAAAGTAGTAATAGTAAAAAAAGAAATAATGGTGATGATTTTCAGAGCTTATCTTTGCATTTTTCTTCCCATTATATATCTTGATCAAGGCTGATATGGTGCTATAAAATCATCCATTGGTTTGGAAAAAAAAGCTGTCCTGAGGGAAAAAGCAGATGGTGTTTTCTGTACAGTTATGAGATATCAGAGGGAGATAAAGCTAATCAACAATCAAATGTGAAAAAAAATGATGATGCAAACTGAAACATCCAAAAAACAGACTAGCGAAGTTACAGAAGCTCATTTCACCCATCTCTTTGGGTGAACATGCTCCTAAATATAAGGGGGAAGCTGGGGGGAAATGCCACTGGTAAAGCACAAGAAAGCTGTCAAGAAACTAACCTTACTTTTGTTTTTCTTACTTCTGTGTAGATCTCTCCCTTCCTAATCTTCAGTGCAAGTTCTATTTTCTTGTCTCTGTACATGACAGTCATTTAATTTGAGACAGAGTTTGTGGGAAGTGAGAGGCCAAGGGCTGCAGTTGTGTTAGGGCTGAGCTCTGTGCAGGCAGTGGCAGCCTGCTGGGCAATATAGTTTTTTACTGCATAGTGGTGAGCCAAGTCCAGAAAACCTGATACCATGGCCATGTTCAAGTTCTGTTACCGATACAAGCACTGGTGTATGTGGCATATACTGATGCTACTACTGTATGACCACAACATGGGGTCATACCCTCTGTGTTCCAAATGAATCATATGTTTATACCTTGTTATACAAGCTTGTTATAGGAGACAATTAGAATACCTGTGACTATGTGGAGGAATTATTAATAACAATCTGTAATCGAGCAATGTTACCAAAAGGTAGAAAACTGACCTATGAATATGTGTACTTCTGCAGATAAATTAGAAGTCTAAGAAATAGCTTGGGAAACAAGAGTGACAAGTTTACATAAGGACATCGATGAAATAAGCATACTAGAACTAGGAAACTAGGTATTAGAAGCATAGCATTGTAGTACTACAGTTCATTTAAAAAAAAAGAGATTAGAATGTACAAGAAGAGTAATAAAACTTTATTTTAAATATAGTTTAAAATCAAATCAGGTAAAACAAATGTATTTATAAACAATATAGAATGTTATGGTTTAAAGCTCCAAGTGTGACTCTGAAAAGGTCAACTTTGGGGTTTTATACACTCACAATGCACAGTAATAATGCTGACATGCCAGAGGAAATTAGGTTACAAGGGAAGCTAATGAAATAATAATAGGAGATAACAGTAACTTTGCTGTACACGTAAAATAAATGTTTGGACAACATTAATGACTCCTCTCTGGAGACTTCTCTAGGGAGAACCACAAAGTAGACATGGCTTAGGGAACCTTCTTAAAAAGAAGTGAGAAGGGTAACCAGAAGGGAGTGGGAATGGTGGTAAGACTCCGTCATAGCCTAAAACACAGAGATTCTCTAACTACCAGGTGTTTTATTAGCAAAGGTTGAGTTTTTTGGGGTTTTGATGGGAATTCAGCAATGTGAGCTCTATCTGGGCCACCAGAAATGATCGCTACTGCACCTAACTCTCAGCTCTAATTTCTCCTAAAGATACAGTTGCGATTCTGTGGAACAAGAAAAAGGGCAATGCATTATACCATTGGTGGCTTTATCCTTCTTTTCCTAATAATTTGTAACAAAAAGTTACTTAGGACTTTCCTCTGATGTGAGCCCACCATTTTGATACCATAGTGTCGACCTCGTGTTGAGCAGCAGTAATGAAGAATTTCCTTGTACTTATATTTGTATGATCTATAGGCATACATGTAAATCATTCTTTTGGATTACTTTTGCATATAAAGAAATGGAATACCTAAGTAATAGTTCTTCAAACAGCAGAAGTTTGTTTATATATTAGGAAGAAGTTGTAAGATATGAATTGGATCAGCAGCTACTCACTGTTACTGTTAGAACACCTTGTTTAATTCCATACCAGTCGCTTTTCAATAGTTAAACTTAATGAAATAAAGGAAACATTATGGAATTCCTGAGAACAATAATTGAGGAAGTCATTCTGAAGATATGCTAATAACAGGAAAGATATTCTTCTGATGGCGTGATATTTTATGCTGTATTGCTATGGCTCCAAACTTCTGCTTTAACCCTCAGACACCTGCAGAGAATTTCTAGGTCACACAGAACTGGTCCTGTAATGAGACAGCCTTGGGATTGGAGATGAAAAGTCACTGCACACAAACCACTAATTCCTGCATGCTAAGAACTACTAGGAGAGGACAGTAGGTTTTCAGTGACCAGATCAAGATGTCCAAAATTGCACGGACAGGCAGAAGTTACATGACCCTTTAGGATCATGCACTGGCCAGAGGCAAAGGTATTTTGCCTCCAGAACCATTTAGTTCATCTTAGGAGTGTTTTATGGGTTTGATGCGTAAGTTAAAGAAACTATAGTGAGCGCTGGAAGTGAGGTAAGTGTGGTACTGTGCAGATCTGGGCATAGGCTACAGGAATAAAGGAATGCCTGTGAAACAGTGCTGTACAGAATCTCTGCTGCATCTGCCACTTGAGCTGGCTTGTTCAAAGCTGCCTGTGGTAGTTCTGCAGTACACTGCAAGCAGCCTGAACAGAAGAAAGGGGAAAAGGATCACCAAGAAGGAATGGTCAGAAGCATGAATAAATCCATGCATTTGAGCCTGTGTTCAATGGCCAGGTGGTCATACATTGAACGGGATAGTTATCTTGGATACTTTCATCCTCAGCTCCAGAGCCAGCACACCCCACAGCTGGAACTGCCTACTCCACACAAGTCTGTGTCAGTCAGGAATTTCACAGTGCACACGCTTTAGACAATATGGCCTGCAGAAACCCCATGCACAAAATCAGATGTGAAATGAAGATAGTTCTGCCCGTGACCTCTGCTCAGTGATGCTTAGTGTCACAGTGATTCATTTATTCTCTTGACTGTCAGTGTTGTCCAAAGCAATCAACAGAGGTAATCCTTAGTGAGTTGCAAACCATGACCCTTCAGTATTTTGAGATGTTACAGTTTCTGTTGCAAAATCATCCAACGTGATCCCATTTTTTAACTCGTTTGCTTACATAAACATATAACAATGGGTTTACTGGGTTAAAATTAAAGCGTTGTCTCCTGTTTGAAGTACTGGCTGAGCTTTTGCAGAAAGCAAATAGAAATTGGTGTTTTAAAAAATGTCCACCCAACTAATCTATGTTATAGATTAGGGCAGACTATACATTAATGAAATTCTTCAGGATTCATTTCTATCTATCAGTTTTCCTCTTGACTCTACAGAAAGGTAGACAGGAAATGGTTAAAGGTGCTCAGTGCATCAGAAGTTATTTGATATAAAAGGAAAAGGATTGGCAGTGTGAATCAGAAAGGGGTGACAGAATGCTTTTCTGTTGGCTTTAAGCAATGCTCCTTTAGTACCAAAGACACCTCACCTAAAGCAAGATTGTTATCATTGTTCCCCTAGAGGAGCTGAAGGAAGGGGGCAATTGCAATTCCCTTGTGCGTATTTGAGACAAAAAATGGATTAGAAGGAGCAGCAGCAGGAACTAACTCATTACTGAGCATCGAGTGTTTCACGCTGTTAAAGCAAGGAAAACATTCCAATGCATTTGTATCTGGATGTTGTATTTTTAACAGTCAGTGTGGCGCAGAAAACCATCCTTCCTTTTTCCAAGGAACTGCATATCTAAAACGTCCTGACCTTCATTTTCAGTTTCTGAGCATATTTAGGAACTTTCAGAATAGTTCTGATACTATGTATCTGTGGATATTTTTGTCAGAAAAATGAAAAAGCCTCCCTCAGAATGTCCTAGTAACTTGGCTCTGCTGGTGACATGGACAGCTGCCTGATTAACAGCATCAATTAAAAACTTGCCTTTCTCAGAAGCTTAATTGAGGTGAATATCTTTAGCTAACCTGAATTTGCTATCTTTGCCTGGTTAAAGACAGTATTAATGGCTTTACACTGCCTCTCCTTTATGGAAGTAACAGTTGGGAATAAGGTGCATCACTAGCAGGAGGAAAGAGCTCTGATCTCTTCCTGTCTTTACCTATCCAAAGAGCAGAGAGGTAGAGGAGTTGCTAAGACTTGAATTTCCTCTTGCACTTCCAGCTTTACAGAACAAAAATTTTCAGCATCTGTATGAGAATGCCACCCAAAGTTTGCAATTAGTACAGCCAACAGAAAATCATCATGCCCTTGTCCACAGCACGAAGAACAGTGCAGCAATATATTTCTATCTTTTCACCCGGAATCAGGTAATTTCTAAAGATTAAGAAGATCAATTTCACCTTACAAAATCTGAACTATTGATAGTGCTGCAGCTGTGCCACGTCAATTCATGCAGGATGCATAACATGATTTAATATGTGGAAAGGAGTTTTATGAGTAATTTCACTGCATTGCTAATAGGAAAATAAACCATGAAGAGAGATTTGAAATACAAAGCAAGCTGTTTTTCAGAATGAAAATCGAGGGAAGTGTTGGTTTTCTGAAGTGTTAAGTTAGCTTGCCAGTACAGCACATGTGAAAATGATCATAAAGGAAGGAGCATTTCCTACGGGAGAATCACAGGACCTTCTGAGAAAAATGATCCATTAATGCTCCAGTGCTGGAAATCTGACAACTATGTCTCCCCCTGTGCTCTACAGAGACTACAGCTGTCCTAGTCAATTACTGTCAAGAGCGCAAAGGTAAAGTTTTCCCTTGTCCTGTTTTCTATTAGTCTCACATGCTGCTTTGCTGAAAGTAATCAGAAAAAACCACACAAAACAACAAACCAACAACCAAGCACTTTGAATCCATGTTCTTACCAGAGCTCCGGGTATGCACAGATAGCAACCTAAATAGACTCATTAGTTAAAATCAGGAGGAACCAGGCAGCTCAGCTCTTTTTGTGAGAAGAGCTATGAAAAACAGATCCTGAAGTGATTTCTGAGGAGGGGGAAAATGCTTCTGCCAGCTGCAGAAATACAAAGAGGAGGGAAATTTAAAATGCTCTCCCTTTGCATGAAATCTCTACAACTCTTCACTGATGTGAATTAGATGGCATTGGCTGAGGGACAGGTGTTGTTTTTGCAGGTGGGTAAGCAAAACCCTGAGCAATGACTGCTGTCACAGGATTACTACTAGAAGATGGAGTACAAAGAGCAGCTGGAGAGAGAGCGGGAGTGTTTGTTGTAACAGAAAGCAAGAGAGTAAAACAAATGAAAGTCTGAAGGAGAAAGGCCGAAGACAGAGGAAAAAATAGTGTGTTATGGAGAGACCTTAAAGGAGCACAGAAGAGCACAATCAATGAACTATTGAGGACTCTGCCTCTCATTACTTAATGGTTGTTATGTTTGAATATTTATTTCAGCAGTGAAGTCTGATCTAAATTGCTCACGCCTGTGCATTATCTCTTTTCTCACCTGTCAACAGCAATCGCTGTCATGGAGTAGATGCTGGCGAAGACAGCTGTGATGGGGAAGAAGTTGTGGAAACGGCAGTAAGCCTCTCCAAAATACCACTCGCTGTGCAGTGCATAGATGAAGTTGATGAGAGTATTGAAAGCAGCCATGGAGGCATCAGAGAAGGCCAGGTTCACCAGGAAGTAATTGGTCACGGTCCTCATGCGCTTATGAGCCAGGATGATCCAGATGACAATGAGATTTCCAAAAATGGCCACTGCCACCACACCACCATATGCCAGAGACCACAAGGCGATGCGCCAGGACGGCTGCACAAACTGGTTGGAGAAGTTGGTTGCAACAGGGGTAGAAGCATTTCCAGCTGGGGCTCCCAGCGCCTGTCCCCACGGGTCGCTTGCTGCAGCAAGGCTCATATTCCACCTGCTGCTCAAGCTTGCATTCCAGTTGGCTGTGGAGACAGAATTCATCTTGGATGTTCCTTTCCTTTCTTCAGTGAATATCTCTCCCACCTCCCTCTCCCTACCCTCCAGAATCCCCCCAGAAAGATAAGAAGAGGAAAGGAGGAAAAAAGGAAGTTAGTCAGCACAGCAAGAACTGGGAGGGAGAGAGCTGTCAGAGAAAGCTTTGTCTGTGCTGTTCAAACTGTTAGAAATGCTGTACTAGCTACATCAGAAGAGCCATCTATGGGTAAAGAGTCTCATTCCTCTTCTGTGCAGCCACTCTTGCTTTTGGTTTTGCTGAAGGAGAATGGGACTGGGAGCTAAGGCACGTTTTATAGGCTTATGAGCTGTCAGCGTCATGAAGGGAGTGGAGTGATAAGCTCCATCGGCTGGTAAGACAACACCTCTTTCTCTCTGTTCTCTCTCCTCCCCTTTCATTTCATTCATTGTCAGCAGCAGGCACTTTCAGGAGCTGTGGGGAGCACCAAGAGGAATATAAATTCTTCTCCCATTTCTGTTGAGATTTGTTTTATATTGCCTTTCTTTAGGTTTTATTATTGCACATTCTTTTTAAATAGCCTTTTTGCCCTGTCTGTGCAGAGGTTAATTAGCTGGCTTATTTGAGTGTCCAAATGACAAAGACTGCTTTTTTATTAAAATCCTTTCCTGATCTGCTTCTCTGTTACTGTCTTTTCATTTTATGCATGCTTTTCTTTTAATCATTCTGTTACCTACAGATCTGTAATAGCGATCGCTTTCAGGTAAAGAAATATGTCTTGTTGCTCTCTAATTTCACTTCTCAGTCTGTAATTTGCAATTAGCATCACAGAACACTTATAAAACTAAAATGGGGCTACTTTTTCTTTACAGTGTCTAAATTGGTTTCAGCAGAGACTGTTGAAACATTATTGTACAGCCCTAAATACAGATGTACTTATATATGGGTAAAATACTAGTGGTTTGTTTTCTTTGAGTGTTTGAAAAAAAAAAAAAAAGCATATTTTGACTTGTTTTTACTTATTTGCATGTATTGCACACTTAGTACCGTTATTATTTTCAGCAAACAATTTTTAGATCCAGTGGAAAAATGTAAATGAGCAAGTGGAACACTTCGTGTTTTCACATCCAAGAAATCAGTTTTCTTTTTAATATGTCAGCAGTAGCTGGCATAGAGATTGCATGCTTTGTGCGAGGGTTGACTGCAAGGGACTTCAACTAGCGTATTTTTGCTAGTCATTTGGCTGCAGTCTTCAGGGAGAAAATGTATTTTAGTGCAATCCACTCCATTCTTCAACAATTCAGAGCTGCTACTTGTCATCATCTGAGATTTCAGCTGTCGTAGCAGCGAGAGCAGTTCAATACCCCTATTAGCAATCACACATTCTAAATATATATTTAATAAAAGATTCACAGAAAAATAAAGTATTCCTATGCGCCACTTAACTGCTTTATTGGATGTACTGCATATTAGTTGCTGTGTCTTCAGTTTTAATTTGAATACCTGAAATTGTGACCATTTCTATGTTCTTTTGAGGTCTTACCCACTGATATGATCTCAACCAGCACCCTAGGAGAGCTCTGCTGAAATCCACCTTTGCTACAGCATATCTAGAACCTGTCCATGTACTACACATCCTTCTCACATGAAAACCGTGGGAGTCAATCCCATAGTTCCCTGTATTGCTTCCTATATCTTCCATCTGTATCAAACAGTACTGTTTCCAATGCATGAGGAATACTGGACTCACTAATTACGGCAGAGATTTGGGCATCCAACTCTTGACATTAAAATCTTCATCCATGACTCTAAGCCTGAAAGCAGAAACCCAACCCTGCCTCTTTCTACTTGTATGCCCATACGAGGAACTTTAGACTGTATTCACAGTGGGAATTTTTGTGTAGGTGATACTGTAATCAGTATGAGAGTGACTGTTCTCTCATGTTATGCTGTTTGCTGTTCTCTTTTGTCTTTCCATTGATACCTTTGTTCTTGTACAGTCCTGTGTGGTCAAACTTGTAGTTATTAGTAGTTCTCCTTGCTGTAACTTCACAGAATTACTGAGGAAAGTATAAGAAACATCCAAACTGAGATTGAAAAACTAACCATGTCTGTAGTTCTTTCTTTCCCTTACACTGAAGCTATTTTATCACAGTTCCAGCCACAACTCTCCTGCTGAGCTCAAAGCAGAGGCTAAGCTCTTGTCTTAGCATTTTGACTCTAAGGTAGATTTAGAAAGTTTTCTGTTCTTTGCTATTTATAGAACTATGATTTCATCTTCTGCAGTTCTTACAGTGTAACTTGAAGTTTTCATTTGAAGTCACTCTTCCACTAAATTCACTTATATAGCATGGGAAAGAGAGCCAGAGGATATCAACAGCAGCTCACAAGTACGGGCTTATAGCAAAACAACATCCTGTACGGCATACTTAACAGTGTGTGTGCTAACCTGCATCACTGTAAATCACAGCAGTTGTCCTGTGTGGTTTCTTTCTTTTGTATAAAGCACCAGGGGCACAGCTAGGTTGGCTTTCTTTTGGGGTTTGCTTGCTTACACTTAACTGTATGACCTCCTTTCACTGCCTCCTTACCCAAGCCCCTAGCTGGAAGATGTGATTCTTCATCAGAAACTGTGGTGTCCCCAATTGTTTTTTTTCTTTGAAGTGTTACTCAGTTGCTTTTGTATCTTCTGTACATCAGTCAGTCAGGCAAAGTTTTAGTTACAGTAGGATAATGTTTGCAGTTTAAAAGTATATACCACTGTCCTATTTTTTTGTGACTGGTTGTTCTCATTGTGCTGCTGTTGTAACAATGTCAGTCTACTTGGATTGTGAACAGTTTGCTTTTATTTACAAGGCTTAAAGCATAGCTAGAAAACTCAGTTTGAATCTTGTTTCTGATTTTTGCTTCTGAATGCAAAATTTTTCTTGCTATCAACAACTGAGGCTGACTCAGTAGGATATCAGACAATTACACAAGCAGGTGAGTAAGGTTGTTAAAGCAAAGGGGAAGGTCAAACCCAGAAGTATAGTGTATGGCTCTTCTTCATAGAGATGGCTAAAAGACTGGGAACAATCCCATTCACTGCTAGACAATTTAGTTCCCAGGCTCCATGATCCTTAGCTTCCCACCTGTGTTTCCCAGAAGTATATAGTCTCTGCATGAATGCCCCATTTTTTTGTTATCCCTATTTGCATAGTAAAAAACAAAACAAACAAACAAACAAAAAAAAACCCCAAAAACCACAAATCTATTTTTCTTGTAAAATGCCCTATAAGAGAAATAGTACTATTTCCTCCATGTTAAAGAACAAAAGAAGCAATCAACTAACTCAGTAATTAAAATCGTGCTTTAGTACAATTATTGGAACTATGTATTTCTTTTTCATTTGAAGGACTTCCATCGAGGCAGGTGGGTTTCTCCAAGTGACAACTTTCCCCATACATTGAGGAATGCACCTGGCTGAAAGCTTTTGATGGGCAAATAACAAATCCATTTAAAAAGTGAAGGTATGGGCCAAAAGTGGCAATTAGTAATTAAATGCAGTTAGTAGCTGTAGCCAAAAGAATGTAGAGAGATGGGAGATTTTCTAGAGTTGATATTTCTATATGGTTGGAAAGAAACTCTTAAACTTTGTTTTAAAATTTGTTTCTGGAAAACAAACAGAATGCTGTCCCCTCTTACAAACACACCAACAGCATTTAAATCAATAGAAGTATTACTGTCAGTTTCCATTTTTGATCAGCCTATAAAAAAGGATTGGTCACAAAAAATGCATTTATGTTGTTGATTTTCATTTCTTGCAGTTGTGTCTGAGAATCTACAATGTTCTTGATAACGCCTTGTGTATAGGTCTAGTCAATGCTCTGAAATGCTTCTTCAAGCAATCAGATTTTTCCGCTGCTTTGGGTTTTTTTTTTTTTTTTTTTTTGTTTGTTTGTTTTTTCTTTCTTCTCCTCCTTCTGTGATTCTGTGATATTTATGCCAGCTGCAAACTGGAATGAAGATTTTCCTACCCTTTCAACCCCTTAAACTGAACAGAAGATGAAAATAAATAGAATAAATAATGACCATCACGTTTTCTAGAATTATGGTTTGTGTTTAAAGAAGTACTGAGATGATAATAGCAATGCCATGACTCTTAAGATCTGCTGGTAGGCATAACTAGTGTGGTATTATAGAATTGCATCTGTTGTTGCTGGCTTTTTGAGGCTTGCTGCAGAAATCTACCACTTGTGCCAGCCCATTTTCCTTTTAATTAATCTTTTAACTTCACATATAATCAAACTGGGCAGTAGCAGGTTTGTTCAGGGTACACTTGTCATTTCCGTGTAGCAGTATTCTAGAAAACCATGTGCTAGAAGACTTTCCTCTACTAGGAAGCTGTTAAAAAAAAATCCATTTTCAAAGCACTTTATCTTCTGCTTGAAGGGTGATATCTGAAGAGGTATTGACATTAACAGGTAAATGTGCAGTCATCATTTTGGCATCAAAGGTTTTTGGATCAATTGTATGTGTAAAGTCTGAAATGACTTGAATATGCTGAATCATACTTAGAGTACTTGGCTTCGGGTGTTGTCTGAATTTCAGTTGTCTAGCTGTGGGGCTCTGATTACAGTTACAACAGTGATGCGTGTAGATGTCTATGTTGCTTTCATTTTTATATTTTGGTAATTCAGTAAGCAATAACAATGTGAAAGAGTATTTGGAAAACAAAGCCAGAAAACATAATAATCATGAAACTCAGTTAATACCAACTTCATAGAGTGATAGAATCACAGAGTCATTGAATTATCATAGAATGACTTGGTTTGAAAGGGAACTCAAAGATCGTCAAGTTCCAATTTCTGTGCCATAGCCAGGGCTGCAAACTGATAGATTCAGTCCTAGATCAAATTGCCCAGGGCCCATGCAGCCTGGCCTTGAACATCTCCAGGAATGGGGCATCCACAATCTGTTGGAGCAACCTGTTCCAGCACCTCACCACTCCCTCAGTAAAAATCTCCTCCTCTAAGAGGAGCACCTCTCCTATGAAAAAAGGTAGAGGGAGCTGGGATTGTTCAGCATGGAAAAGAGAAGGCTTTGGGGAGATCATGTTACAGCCTTCCAGTGCTTGAAGGGAGCTTACAAGCAGGAGGAGGAGTGACTTTTTACATGATCTAATAGTGATAGAAAGAGGGAGACTGCCTGTAAACTAGAGGGGAGATTTAGGTTAGATGTTATGAGAAAATTCTTTACTCAGAGGGCAGTGAGGTGCTGGCACTGCTGCCCAGAGATGTGAGTGCCCCGTTCATGGAGGTGCCCAAGGTTGGATGGGCCCTGGGCAGGCTGAGCTGGTGGGGGCACCAAGCCCATGGCAGGAGTTGGGGCTGGGGGGTGCTTAGATGGTCTTAAAGTCCCTTACAATCCAGAACATTCTATTATTTCTGTGATGCTATGATAAGTGAGTCTTGTAATTTCTTTTGCAGGAAATGTAGAATAGGTAAATAGAAAACAGTAGCTGCAAATTCTGTGTCAAATACAGGATAATGTCACTGATCTTGTGTGTTAATTGTGTACTCCTGGAATGGAAATTAAGGTTAAAAAGAAAACAGACTTGGCTACTCTCACAATTGTAGGAAGATTTTTGCTTTCTCCCAGTCTGCATATGGGAAACTAAGGTTTGTGACCCACCTGCTTCAGAATTAATTTTTTGTCAGGCAGTTGAGATGCAGATTGAGATGGAATCTGAACTTCTTTTTCCATCCTAGAACAGTATCACATACTGCATGGTCACTGTTTCTTGTAATGTCTAGTGTGTTTGCTTCCTTGTCTGTCAGTTGGAAAAAATCTTTCAAAAGTGACATATGATGAATACGGTGTTCTTTAGAAATACCATTCTATTCCAAATGTCTACAATCTCTTTGGCCAAAATGTTTGCAATTTTGTTTGTTTTTAGGAAAAATAGAAAAATTCATATTTCCAAGATACAATGTGATCTACCTACGTAGAGTCTTATGAAACTTGTTACTAAAATGATAATGTCCTAAGGGTTATTGTTTTTCTATGAAAGTTAAAGCTAAATGTTTTGGTTATGTTTTTTTTCTCCATTTTCTGTGTCTCTCTGTAATGCTGTTAGTTTTTCTGTTTCATGACGCTTCTCCTTTGGACCTGGGATGAAAGAAGGAAAAATCATGACTAGATCACATACTGAAGGTGTGTACTTGGTTGTGTTCAGCAAGTTGCATTATAGTCCCAATAATACAAGAAAATATGACCAAATACAAATCAAGTGGAAGACTCTTGGGTCATAGTGACCCCCCAGAAGTGAATAAAAACCAGTGTCTAGTAAAAGTGAAGGACAGGATGAGAGACATAGAGGGTAATTTTGGTAGTTTTCCTTAATCGAAGATTTCTAGAAACGTGCTATTTTAATTTCTTTCCTCTGAGTCCTCCAGACATGGAATATTTTTTCTTCAAGTTTAGTGCAAATAGTTCTGCAGATTGCTCCTCAGTTTCTGTTTGCTCAGTAAAATGCTTTTCAGAACATTTTAGTTTTATTTGCAGGGTCAACAGAGCTTTCTTCCTCACTTGTGTTTTTATACTGCTTAGATTTTATGGGAAAAGAGAGTAATTGCATGCCAAGGCCTTAAGAAAAAGTAAATAATCACATTTAATATCCATCTCCAAAAGCCAGTTATAGTGGAGATAATCTAAGAAGATATAAGTCAGATATTAAGTGAGCCATGATTTCTATCTTCATCATAATTCTAGGAATAATTTGTAGTGCTGAGTATATCTTCTTGTTTTCACCATCTTGTGCAATAAGGATGTTCTCACTCCCTTTTTGGAGTCTGACTCATTGAACTTTTATTCTCAATGCATTCTCCTCCTGTACACTAGAGAAAAGTGATTTCTGGACTAGGTTATGGAGAGGACTATTGACAGAGTGGCAAAGAGTTACTGGAGAATTTGCAGTTCAGGCAAATGTTTTCTTACTAACTCCCCTGCTTCTAATATGTCTAGTAATGCCTAACAAGCTTAACCTTAAGTGACTTGTAATAACAAATTGTGTTCAAAACTATTTCCTGAGGTTTTGCTACAAGTTTTTCAAGAAAACTTTTTTTTTTTTTTTTTTTTTTTTTTTTTTTTTTAAATTTTTATTTTTTCCAGCTTCATCTGAGCCTGTATTGTTCTGTAGAGGGGAGACAAATGAAGAGCAAGAGTAGAAATAGTTCTCACCTTTTGCTTCTTTCAGCACAGTGTTTTGTGTATGCTGGTACTGCTTTGTCTGTGGCTGATCTACAATTCTAGACAGCTAGTCAAGAGCCACAGATTCTTCAGATGGCATATTCTGCAAATTATGGAAAAGAAAGAGCCAAGTTGCTCAAGTTTTGATTCAGTGTAAGATAGTGCTCCAGTTGCCTCTTTCAATTGTGATGACTTGTGAAACCACCTGGCTCTTACATCAACTCCATTAAGTATTCTTGACACAAATCAATCAGACTAATCTTATGCTTTTTCTTAGAGCACTGACAGGCAGAAGACAGTATGCTGACTGCTAAGAGCACTGAACTAGGTTTCTGAAGCCCTGCACTGTAGTTTGGCTGCAGCATAAACACATAAACTAGCTTGGATAAATCAGTTCCTCTCTCAAGTTTACAGTTATTATTCTTCCAGTCTCCTTTGTCAAGTGTTGCTGTTGGGGTTGGAAGCCAAGTGTCTGCAGTTTTGTCCTAAGTTTTTCTGTGTATGGCACTCTTTGGGGAAAAAAAAATGAAGATCAGATTGTTTTTCTATGTACTACATCACAAAACCCTTTTCCTGTTTCAAGTGTCAGACAGGCTAATTTGGCAGAAGAAGAATCTTATTGCAAATGATCTGACCTTTCTCAATAATCTAGCATGTTCCAGATGCGCTATGAGGACAATAGAGAAGTAGGTAATTTATTTCCTGAGGTAAAATGATTTAGACTAATTTATTTTTTGTGGATACAAGATATGTCACCGGATCCAGTTTGAAGGAGCAGTGGCAAAGAATAGGGGTGAGAAACAAAAGCAAAGGGTATTAACTTTTATAATTTGTAATAAATTGGAACTTATTTATTTAGACAGTCTCTAACCATTAGCATTCACATTTGGCTATCAGTTATTTTGGACCATTGTGGAAGGTATTTTGATGTTTCCAATCAAGTCTTTTAATTTAATCATTATTATTGAATCTCAGGTGATAATGTGACTTTTTTTTTATGATCTAGACTCAGTCTCTTAGCTTATCTTATGTGAAGACAGAGCCTGCATGCTCTTGAGCTATACTGTACTAGACTGTGTGGTGCCAAATGATGCTATGCTCAGCTATAGCTAATAAAGACAAGAGTTGGTGACAAAATTGCTTTCCTTGAGCACTCTGTCTAAAGAAACAAACATCTTCCATTTAAGAGAGTTGTAATTACCGTATTGCTTAATCACTGGCTGATGTCTCCACTTACTTGTCCATTCATTGACTGTGTTTGTAGACATAAATTATAGTGCAAAGTAGAAACTCTGCCTGACAAATGCTTTCTTGTATTATTTCATAAGCAAGATTTGATCAGACAGATTTTTTTGTTTTGTTTTTAAAATTTTATTTATTTATTTATTATTTGTTTATTGCAGCCATGTATAGATTCTCTTTTCTCTTTTCCTCTGCAAAACTTGCCTTTATAGAATCTTTGCTTCTCCTACTCTTCAGAGAATTGTAGAGTAGAATCGTAGAATAGAATAAGACCTCTAAGACCACCTAGTCCAACTGTCCACCTAACACCAATATTGCCCACTAAACCACATCCCTAAGTACTACATCTGTCCTTTCCTTAAGCAGCTCTGGGGATGGTGACTCCACATTTTCCAAAAAGATGAACTTGAAAAGTTTTCTGAGCAAAAAGCTGAAATTCCCACTGTAAACTGTCAAAAATGGTTGCAAGTTAATATTTGACTGATCTCTTACAGCAGTAGAATCACAGAATGGTTTGAGTTGGAATGGTTGCATTTCTGTTGCATTTTGGAGTGTATGATTATTTACTGGTTTATACTTATTTTTCAGTGAGCGAGCTCATACCTTTCACAGGTAGACTCTGCTCTGCTCTCTTGCCAAAACAGGCTTCTCACTCTCCTGAAGCCTTTGAAGAACTGGGATAGCTATGCTCAAAACTGATGGATTAACCCAACTAAGAAGTGGCTAATAACAGTATATCAGGCCAAGACCTTAAAGATTTTACTTGCTTTAGACACATAGCAAGAATTCAAGGAAGGACTCAAATACTAGGCTAGATCCTCTCAGAACTATTTTTTTTTCCTGTTGCTCTTTTTTTTGGTTTTGTTTTGTTTTTGTTTTTGTTTGTTTTTTCTTTTCGTGTTGCTCTTGGGATAAAGTAGGCTGTTAATTTGCCTTAAAATACTTGTTTCATATTCTTTATTTATCATTCCCACAGAATTCCCACAGGGATCTGCATGAAGATTAAAAATGCTTGGTTGCCTCCAGCCTGCTCCTAGCTTTTCAGTTCTGTAGTGCCTGATGTCAGGGCGTAACAGAAGGGCATTCTGCCATAGATCTGATTTTCATGTATGTATGTAAGAGATGATATGTGTATACAGAAAATACATGCATACATACAAAACATCTGTATAATAGACTATTGGAAGGGAAGTTGTCTGTCACTTAAGTGGGGTGGCATATCCAGAGGAATCTTGCAGCCATCAGCTTCTACTGCAGTTTCTGAAGGGTACCACATGCCTGTCTGTAGAGCTACCTGTGCCTTCCACTTGGAACCAAGTTACTTGTGCTGCACTTCCAGAACTTTGCGCTGTGAGAGTTCTGTCCTCAGGTATTTTTTCCTCTGGTGCATAACTATAGAAAATATGAAATAATCTAAAATAGTATTCAGGAAACTTGTGTCACAAATGCAGGTTATTAATCTATTAGTAGTTCTGCAAGCTTTGAATTTATCATTGCACTGTGGAAACGCCATCAGTACCTTTACGTAAAAAACAAAACAAAACCCCACAATTATTTATTTCTGACAATGTTCTTTAACAAAAGTATCTATTTGAAGTACTCAGTGAATCCTTCCTGAACTCTGACTCATTTCAAGGTCTTTTTAAACTTCCCAAATGTTAACAAGATTTGTTTTAATGTTGCCACTAGTGAGCATTTGGTTAACAGCAATTACAATCTCACTTGCAAAAAATTGTTATAGTTTTTAAGCTAACTAGGAACTGGCAGTTCTCATATTTGTTTATCATTTGTTGTCTGTCAACTAAGAGGTTTTCAGCCTTGACTTTTCTTTTTTTCCATTTTTATACTGACACATATTCCTGGAAAAGATGAATTGCAGTATTTCGTGGTAAATCCTTAGAGTTGGAAGGGACCTTTACAGGTCATCTAGTCCAGCTCCCTTGCAATGAACTGGGACATGCATAGCTAGATCAGGTTGCCCAGGACCTGATTCAGCCTTGATCTGAAAGTCTTCAGAGATGAGGCATCAACCACATCTCTACTAATACTTGGCCTTTGTCATTTTACCTCGTCTACTTGATCCTTATTGTCTCCACACAGTTATGCTAGATCTGTATTTTGGGAATATCCTCCTATATGAGTTCTTCTTCTTCTGTGCACATTTTCCAAGAGAAGACTTACACTCCTAGATATGCACTGTCAGTCATTTCAGAAATCTCATAACCACTGATGAGAAATTTTTTTACTGAGGTATTCTGGCTCCATAGATTAAATGAAGATAAAAAGTCCTGCCAGGAATAACCAATATTTAAACCACCAGGCAGGATTTCTGTGATACTACTGGGAGAATCAAAAGCCACTGGGAGTAATTCTCTTGTAAAGATCTGAAGTACCTTTACAATATCTTGTTTCTCAAGATTTTGGCTTTTTGTTTGATGCTGCTACCATAAAATAAAAGTGCATCCCTCTCTGAGGTACTCACTTTGCTCCTCTTATTTATCCTGAAGGCAGCTTAGAAACACCTGTGCAGAAGGTGATCTGCACATTGGGTGTGATTTGAATAATGAGAAAAATGATTAAGATCTCAAGAAGGATGAAAATGTAAAAAACAACTGGTATAAAGCAAGCAGTCTGGACAATGGACATCCAGGTATGTTATGAGTAAGAGATGATAAGAGAAACATGACAACTCTTATGGAATTATACCACAGCAAGGTAGGCTGCTGTCCCTTCAAACTGGATGATGGCTTTAACACTTTGTTGTTATTTGTGTTCTGATTGTGCAAATGCAAATAAATATCCCATTAAAATATAGTTCCATGCTTTAGTTCAGTTTTATTTTCTTCAATATTTTCTTTTGCTGAGTGCCTTCTATTAATTTATCAAACCTTCAGGAGAACCTAGAAGACAGTCTTTTGTTTATCAATTACTGTTTTTTAGTGGGATGTTATGCAAACCCTAAGGAGCCAAGGAAATGGGAAGTTTCCCTTCTGCTGGTTTGACCAACTACCCCATTGCTTCCTCGTCTGCAAGAGATTACAATTAATTCAGCAGTGGACAGGCTTTTATGCACTATGAATATATTCAGTGAGAGAAATTTAATTTTCAATAAAGTTGTCCAGATTTCAGTCAGAGTATTAAGGCTCCAGTAAAAGTATCTTGGGACACAAAGGATATTACTTTTACAGCATTCTGTGAGCAGATCCTTTTAATCTCTGATATTGTAGTATGAGTCATTACCTTGGTAACTATATCAAGAAGATATTCTAACCACTGGCAATAGCTCTCTCTTAAAAAGACTAGGAAATTGGATGATACATCCTAAGAAAGAAGTGAAGGGATTTGTCTTTTTTGGGGAAAAAAAAGATCATGCATGTGAAGATAAAATTAATCATGATGCCACCAAGCATATCATAAGAAGCTTACTCAACCAACCAACCAACCAACCAACCAAAAAAACCCAAACCGACAACTTTCTATCATTTTCTTGGCCACAAGAAATTGTGAATTGATAAAAAGCAGGGTATCAGTCTGGCCCTCCCCTTCAACATATGTGTGTATGTCTGTGGCATTTTGTACTTTGCTAGACTGAGTGATGCTGCTCCCCGGGACTATTTTGAAATAGCTTCCAAAAAGTGACTTTACTAAATAATTTTATTTTCGTGTTTTAAATGTTGCCTTGAAAATTGTGTTTGTTTGTTTCTTGTTGCTATTGTCTTGCTTTATAAAGAATAAACGTATGTCATTTATTTTTTGAAAAGGTACTAACAAGTAGGTGTATTTAAAAGACTCTCATTTTGTACGGTACAAGTAGTACAAGTAGTAGAAAAAGATGAGGTATTTTTGAAAGCAATTTGAAAGAAAACAGAATTTCAGATTTTATTGTGGTTTAATATTCCATTGCTAGGAAAAGAACATTTCAAAGTTTTCTTTTCTTTCACTTGATGGTTGTCTCTGCTCTGAGTGTAATGTTAAGGACTCAGTTATGTCCTAATCCCCAGATCCTCTTTAGGAAGTTCCAGTTAACTGTGTCTAATTAGATTTTAAGAAAAGTTTAGTAATCAGTAAACAGAGATCGGATGAATTTTCCCTTTCCATAAGCTTAAGATGTCTTCACCTTAATTGCAGACTTAAATTTTCTTAACTTTTTGGCTTAAACTTCTATGGTTGATCTTAAGACTAATTTATTCATTGAATAGTTCAGGTTTTGCTAAGAGCAAGGATAGCTGGAAGAAAAGCTGAAACACTGAGATAAATTTAATGATGAAGAGGCTGGGACAGCTCTGTAACAGGCTGCCCAGGGAGGTGGTGGAGCCACCATTCCTGGAGGTGCTCAAGAAAGGTACAGATGTGGTACTTAGGGAGATTGGGCAACATTGGTTGTAGGTGGGTGCTTGGACTAGATGATCTTAGCAGTCTTTTCCAACTGTAATGATTCTATGATTATTATTCTAACTTGTAGCTAAAAAATCAACTGATCCTTCTTGCTGTCGCTGCACAAGAGAAGGCCTTTATTGTGGAAATAAAAACGGTGTTAGTAGATAGTGCTGCTACGCCCTTCCTAGTTATGGAATCGAGGTTCATAGATGGTCACTGAATTTATCTGCATACATGACCTGGTATTGCATCCACAATGATGATAGCTGAAATTGTCTCATATTTTTTCTAACTGTATGTGAGAATCATGGGGTCATACTAATATGGTTCTGTCAATAACATTTTTCTCTTCAAGGGATAGCATTCATTTAGAGTTACCGGCAGGAAGTAATCTTATGGTAAAAATACTTTTTAGCTTTAGTGGTCTTTTTCTTAACAAAGGTGAAAACCTTTCCCTGTCTGTGAAAACAGCAAACCAAATGTCTCGCAACCTGGATGTTTTTCACACACACACAAAAAAAAACAACCCAAACAAACCAAACACAAACAAACAACAAAAAAACCCCAACCAACCAAAAAACACACACAAAAAGACCAACCCAAACCTACAGTTCAAAAACTTAAGCAGATACAAACAGAAAGGTCCTAAAGTAAATGTTTGGACCTTGAGTTAATGCTCCAAAAAGTGACAAATGAAAGTGAATTATAGCCCAAACCATTCCATGATTCGACAGGAGTCCATGTTTCTACAGGACTATGAATGTACTAAAGAAACTCTACTATGAAAAAAAGAAACACAAATAAAACAATCCCCCAAACCAAAAACCCACCACCCCCTCCCCACATATACATACAAAACAAATCAAAACAAGATGCATGCAAAAATCCCAGATGGGGTAACTGTTCTTCCCCATGCAATCTTTTTTGAGTATAGCTACAAAAAGGGCTATAAAAAAAGAGTTCAGAGATCTGGGATTTCTAAAATTGAAATGGGAGTCTTCCTTCACTTTCCTGAAGCAGACATGATAAAACAAAGTGGGCCTTTTGATTAAATCTCCCATATCCCCTTCAGGCTACTGTTTGAAAAGAATTTCTTTTCATATACATGGCAAGCACGTGGGATTAAATCTGTTTTATAAATCTTGTGCTCTTTTAAAACCAATACGGATGGTGGATGTTGATAAAATGTTTATTGTCTCACTAAATTGTTCAGATAATTTAATTTTGTCAAGCAGGATTTGTAGTGATAGCAACATGTGTGGAGCTAGTGTTTGCAGGCTGAGGAAACTAATTTCTTGTGTTTGACTCGTGTTTGCTCTTATATAATGGATATTTTTACAGATTATTCTGGCAGAGGAAAGACTCTTCATCACTATCAATATACAGCATGCATTTATTTTCTCTATATGGATGGAAATCCTGGGCTAACATATATACTTCAGGTGAATTCTGGCAATGCCATAATGAAGTAGTATCCCAGAGGGAAGAATCTGTGTTTCCTGCTGTTAAGCAGTGTTCTTGACACATGCTCTTGTTTCTTTCTGTGGTAGCATATGTGATGCCCAAGAAAGCAAGGCAAAGGGCAGTGGAAGCCTGCAGAGGAAGGGACAAGGACAGCGGGTAAAATCAGCTGCCATTCTGAACAAAAAGAAAAACGGAAACCAGAGAGAATCGAAATCCGAAGGAAGGACAAAACAGAAAAAGAGAAATCAATAAGAAACGAGGGAGCAGAAGACTGGAATGGGAACACTGGAGATAATTGGAGGTTGAAGCAAGTTGGTTTTTGGAGGTTATGTGAAAGGACTTTAAAATGAACTGCCTGTGTCTGCAGGTTAATGCTTGTCTAACAGTGCATTTTGTCTGTCTTCCATTGGAAGATCTAAAACTGTTGCTGTTTTACCTGTGGTGACAGAACAACTGTGTTTAGACTGTCTTTCATTGGCAGGATTTTCCGCAGCCTCCACTGCCGCTGAGTTTAGATGCCTTACACGTTTCCAGACCTCAGTCCAATGTAATGAAAGAGTTTGACTGTGGACTGCTGAAATGGTTGCTTTTGTGAGACGTGGCAAAGTATTTTGTTAGATGAACTTTTAAAATTCTAAACTGATGCAAATTTCCACTTAGGAAAAAAGAAAAAGTCATCTCAAACTCTATGTTTATGTTTTTCCCTTTATTCAGGACCAAAATTCATATTGAAATTTCTTGTGGCTGTGCTTTGCAGTCTGACTTTTTGGCATACTGCTCATTTTCTGCTGTCTCTTTACAAGCAGTCAAGCCTTAGGGTCAGAAAATCACTGTTTGATACCCTGGCCAGAAAATGGTATATTTCACTTAGAGACTTTCTTTATCCAGGTACATCTCCCTTCTCCCAAATGCCATCAATCTTCAGCAATCAACTGTATTCTTTTCTGCTGTCATGTCTTATCTGAGAAGAGCAAGCTGTTCTTTCTTAAAGTAAAGCGTAACCTAGTATTCCAGGTTTATGTGACTGACAAATTCATTTTGATATGCTAATTAATGCGTGTTGTCACCTTTCTGCCAGCCTCTTTCTTGCCAGAATGTTCTGTGTCCCACAGGCTTTGTGTTCTTCAAGACTCTTCACTAATGTGATTTGCCAGCTAATTCAGGAACCATCTCCCGTCCCAAAGAACATTTTTCTTTTTTTTTTATTCTTTTTTTCTTTTTTTGGTAGAATGTGCTCTGTATCTTTTGTCTGTGATGGAATCATATACTGGCATATCGATCTAAAATGTATTGCATCATTAGAAATAATTACCAGTGTTAGCTCAAAATCCTTTGGAAATTTGCCTTAGTGTGTATATATAAATATATATATATTTAAGCTTGTCTATATTTACTACTGACTTCACTGGCCATCAGTCAAGTGGAGACCCCTTCTGTTTTATGATGTTATGTTTGGAAAAGTGCAAAGATTCAAAAACTATATAGGGTATTTCCTGGTCGTCACAGGAAATAGATCTAGTAGAACTAGATTTAGAGATAAAATTCGCCAACTTTTAAGAGAAAGGAAACAGCGAAGAAGACTATTCTCTTGAATTCCCATTGCAGTGCAGATATTTTTCATTAGCCACTGAGACTTTTATATAGAGTGATGTCCCTGCTGTTTTTCATCTAATCAAAGAGGCCCCACTTTGGACATACCTGGATATGATTGGACCACGTCCTGAACCCAAGTGGTAGGAGGATCTCTGGGATCCTACTTGTTGCATATACTCAGGTTATTTATTTAATAACATCCTTCTTGTTGTTGTAAACTGACCCAATTTTAGAGTAAATATATGTGGTAGTTGTTGACAGAAGGGTATATCATATCCATATGACATTATTAATATTTAATACCTGGTCACAGGAAAGGACTGTACAGTAAAGGAAGGACTGTGAAGGATTTCTGAAACATTTTGATGTAGTAATGGAGAACAGTAAAAGAGAAAGCACTGATGTGGCCATTCTGTTAAATACCAGAAAAGAATTAAAGAAATCATATTTTAAAATGATTCCTCTTTTGGGAAATTATAATTATTTTAGAATGAGAGAAGATGTTTTACCATAAAAGTTAATCAGTTTTCCACCAACTTAAATATAGTTTTGTCTTCTTATAATGTCCCATTAAACCCCAGCATATCTGAGCCAACAACATCAACAAACACTTCTTAATAATGAATTACCTTCCATTTAGATAAGTTTTATATGTTATTATTATTAGGAACCTGCTATGTTCTCAGAGTGGGAAGCTCTTATTAATTTAGAAATTCAGAGTAGGCTCAGGCTTCTGCATTGAACACCTTTTAAAAAAGATACGCTTGTCCAGAACACAAAAGATTATGTGTTCTAAATTTATTTTTTGTTGCTGTGTAAGATCCTTAGTGCTAAATTATTCATCAAACATAAGTGCATATTTGGCATGCTGATTTTCCACACCTTTATACATCTTCAAAACAATCTGATTAACTAATCAAACATAATTGTGAATCAAAACTCCCTTTGAGTATCTCTATAATAATGAAACAGTAAGCAGGAACAAATGAAAATATACTTCATTTGACAATGTAAATAGCAAGGACTAGGACAACTTTATCTTGAAAGAGTTACTTCTTAAAAAAAGTGAAGTATTCTTTTGAAAGTTTTGCATTGCAGTGGGAAATATTTATCATTAAAAAAAAAGCATTTTCAGGTGATACTTTAGAGAAGCTTCATTAAGAAAATATTTGAAATTGTTGAGAGCAAAAACTATTTTCAGCTGAAAAACACTTTCAATGGAATTTTAGAAAAAAATTGACTAAAATTAATTTCAGTCCAGTAAGTTTCAAAAATTGAACAGTGAAAGTTTGTTTCAGTTTTTGTTACTGACTCTTTCCAACCAAACGTCATGTTCAGAGAAGAAAACTTGAAGGTTTTTATTTGAAATCTAAGAAAATTGGTTGGTTTTACTGTAGATTTACTTGATTTCCTATTATACAATCATTAACGTTGGTAAGATCAATAAGATCATCTAACCCAACGATCAACCCATTCCTGTCATGCTCTAGACAATGTCACACAGTTCCACATCCATCCTTTTCTTGAACACCTCCATGGACAGTGACTCCATCACCTCCTTGAGCAGCCTGTGCCAGTGTTAGGCATACTGAATATGGGAAGAGAAAGAAGTAATTCAGAAAAGTGGGAATGGTTTTAGAAAACTCTGCTAGCAAGTTATGTGCCAAGCTTCCCATGTATATGACTTTGTAAAGATGGGCTTTTGTGTGACAACATGGGTACTACAGTTTTCCAGTCAAAGATGGATAATGCTTATGGTTTACCTTCTACAAGAGTATAACCATCTTCAGCTTTCTGTTACAGAAGTACAACGAACAGGAGAAATATGAAGAAATCTCACATTTTGGTATTTATTGGAAACTTAGTGAGAAGACCACATTTAAATTACTGTGCTTAATAGCCACACTGAGAACAAACAGAAGTGATTATATTCATAGTTTTGGTATATACCATCCTCTGACTGTGGGAGCAAAACATAGATAATATCTTGTTATGAAAAGTACTTCAAAAAGTACCTTTTTAACATCTGTGACCTGATAACTTCTTTGCACTTTCCCTTTTTTAAATCTCATTGGCTAAACATTCTCTATTAATTTTCTCCAAAACTGTTACAACATTTTAGAATTGCAGAGTCATAGAATGACTTTAGATATACCATTTTTTAGTTTAAAACCACCACCCACCTTTGTCCTATCACTATCAGAACATGAAAAAAGTCAATCTCAATCTTGTGTATAAGCTCATATAGAATTTCTCATCAAACAACGCCCCAAGTTTTCCTAATTGTGGCTGCTCTCAATTCCTTCTACACCCAGCCCATATTCATGTTTGGGACTGCCCCAACCCAGTTCCAGGTCCTTGCATCTGGCCTTGCTGACATCATGAGGTTTGGACCCACCTTTTGCTGATGACACGTGCTGAGGGTGCATTCAGTCGCACTGTCTGTGTTAACAACAAAATTGGTAAACAGTCCCAATACTGACTCCTGAGGAATGCCATTCATCTCCACCTAAAATTGCAGCTTTTTGAATGCAAACTTCCAGCCAATTCCTTATCCACCGAATGGTCAATCCATCAAATTCACATCTCTCCAATTTAGAGACAAGAGTGTCATGTGAGACAGTGCCAAAGGGTTTGTGCAAGTCCAGGAAGATAATTGAGACGGTTGTTCTTTTGTTAGAATTGAAAGGGATGAATGGCCAAACAGACAGGATAGATCAGGCCTGCAGTAGAAATCTTTGAAGGAGCCAGCCCTTGTGGTAAGGCATAGGTTAGAATAAACAAGACTCAGAAATCACTCTGTTAGAAGAAAATTAGGACTTCAGATAGACAATTTCTTTTAGGATTGTTTTTGTGTCAACTACTCAGATACCTGGAGGTCTTTTTTTTTTTTTTTTTCCATTGTTGTACCAAGTTGATAGTTTATATGACCACATCATTTTATATTTTCCTTGAATATTAACAGAAAATGATAGGCATTCCTATGGGACTTTGTAATCAATATAAATTGGTATAGCATTATAGAAACCGCTAGATGTAGAAGGGAAGGTGTAAAGTCTCCAGAGGAAGATGATCATTGTATGTAAAATGCATGGATCCTCTCTGTAAGGAGTATGCAGTATGGTAGATGAAAAGCAAATGAAAAAGTAAAAAGAAGTTCTCCAATAGGTAGGAATATAGAGTATAAATGGATAACTGCATCTCTTACTTGACAAATTGAGCATCAAAAAAGAAAAAGAGACAAAACGTATACTTCCTCATTAGTATAACTAGACTTGTTGATTCATTTGATTTTCTAATCTGCCATGTATCTGAAAAACAAAGTCTTGCTGGAAACACCTTGATTGCATAACTAAATGTCATTCTCTTGGGATAAAAAATTTACACAGGCACAAGAGAAATCTAAAGACAGTATAAATGACAAGGGAAAAAGAACTAGAATTTACTCCGAAAAGGCAGGAGACTGTTTAAATTTATGCCTGTCATAAGTAATCTTTAAAGGTCAATACAGTTTCTTTTTTAGAAAACAATAAATTAAATGGTATAACAATAAGACATCAAACAGCGTAACAAAATACATTCTGTCATGAAAGAAGAATGGTGACATTTTGCAATAGGTATTGTGGGAGTCAATGGAAAATATTGAAGAATACTTGCAAACATTAGCAAAGGTTAGTGGATTTAGTTAAGTATGTATCCTTTTGTTCAGGAGAATGAAAGTATTTACAATTCAGTCATGGCATTTGGGTCTTCACTTTGATATAGAGAAGCTGAGGTAACACTGAGTCCTTTTTCAGCCCAGCCAGTTCAGTGGAAGCTAACAAAGCCATGAAAGGAACTGTTTGGGAGCAGTGTTTACATCAGAACCCAGAGTAAAGCAGAATTATTGGCAGTTACTTGAGGTCAGTTATTCAGTCAATCACAAAACTAAACTGAGGTACATAATTTTACTACTTGGAAGGGAATGCTGCATTTTGGGTAGTTAAATGTCTTGAGTTTGTTATTCTGTTTTTACACCCCAGGGAAGCTTTCCCTAGACCTTCCTTCTGGAGTTGACTTGACTCTCTCTGGGTAAGAAAGCCTATGAACAAACTGTGCTTTCATAACTCTTACAATGACTCGTATGTAGTGCCTCCCTACAGAAGCAGGCATCTTCAACTCAGGAGAGGTGAGGAAAGTTAAGGGTGCTTGGCTTTAGGAAGAAGCAGCTAGCGGATAGACAGAAGTACTGAGGGCAGAACTCACTGTGTAGTTACTGTGCATTAAGGCAAACCTTTATTAAAACAACAAAATCAGTTTCAAAGAAGGAACTCCACTCTCCTCCCACCTCCAACCAAACTCTTATTATTTTAGTCAAACCATATTTTAAGTATTATTCAAGCTATTTTCTCTCTATTGAGAAACTGGCATTATCATATTCCACAAATAGGTTGTTATGAAGATATTATGGTGGCTGAATGCTGTCAGGAAGATAGATCAGAAGGAGCTCCGTTAGCTGTTACTAAGAGCTAGTGTGGTGTCTAATTGGCTGTGCATGGAAATGTAAGGTGCAACTAGGACAGTTACAGGATGAATGACCACTTTACATAAGCTCACCCGGCGCTTGTCCTTTGATGCTATCTGAACACAAAGCCTTTGGATTATAGGAAAATCTTTTCAAATAAGGTTAGGCAAGCTACCTATTAAAACGTTCACTTCTGCAGCGAAGTAGAAAAATAAACTACCAAATGATAATTCACAGTAATTATCCAAATGATTTTCCAGCAGAGACTTATGTTGGATGCGTGTAAAAGTTAAAGCATGACAGAGGTTAGAGAAAACTCCTCCAGACCGCGTTGTTTAGGTATTTACCTAATAATCACTTCCCTTGAATGGGTGTTTTGTGAATCAAATAGCTAATATTTATAAAGCAATTTGGAAAATGTTAGTAGAAACATGGTGCAAATGCTCACTATTATTACTACATATGCATAATTCTATTAAGAACAACAATCATTTAACTCCCGATGTTTCTAATGGCATGAATTTCCTCTAGGCTAATGAGTAGGCCAAAGAAGTTGGCTTTTCTGTTGATTAGGAAAAAAAATATAACCTTTCCCAACATTATAATTATATACAGAGTCTCTAATGTGAGCCCCAAGCCTTTATCTATAATAGTTGGTCCTGTGGGTGTTATTTGTTCAATGGTATTTTTTGTTTATTATCCCACATCCACAAAATTTGAGCTCAATCTTAAGTAAGCATTGTATTTGCAGTGTTGCATTCTGATGGTTGGAACACCAGCAAAACTGCTGTGTTCACACCTCCCATATTTCGCCAGCTGAAAGCTAGCAGAGTGCTTCTCTGACTTACCAGCTTATTACATACAGTATCTTTTGATTTCTGTTTGGTATGTATAACTGTGCCTTATATTTTATTTCTTTTATTAGCAGGCAAGTTCATTTTCCTTTATAAATGTGCAAGTAATCAAATGACTCTTAGCTACAGCATTTTTTAGCGCTCTTAAACTGAGTATGTAGCATTAATTTAGCCCTATGGCAAAACTAGACAAAATGTATGTGATTTAGGTGTTTATTCCAAGAGCATTACCTGTTGTTTCCCTTCATGGTGTAGCATAGAAGAGCAGTAAAAATGCTCAACTGTATGTTTCACTTGGATATAATGTCAGTGAGCACTCAGAGTGTTGTTGTCAGGCTGGACAGAAGATAAATGTGTAGAGAGCAAGGAACTATGGCAAGATGGAAGGCTCTTTGTGTGCACATGCTAAGAAGTGTAATGACAGACTGAAGTAACTCCTCTACCTTAATTTCTCTGGCATGTTTTGTCATATAGGCAGCTTCTGCCTTTGTGTCAAAGGCTTGAATTCCTGCTTGTCTTTCCATTGTAAATGGCTTAAATATCTTTTCAGATTATTTTGTGCTTCCTGATACTGCCTGTGAAGCCGCTCCCTGTCTTGTACTTTGCACAGCTACCAACATAGGCCTTTTTTGACATTTTTAAAGAACTGGCCCTTGCTTACCCTCCCTCTGCTTTTTTGCCCTGTGCTAGAATACAACTGGAAGATGAGATGGAAAACTGTGCGTGTTCCAAGCTGATGTATGCTGGTTGCAGTGCTTCTGGAAAATCTTCTTCTTTCTGAACCATAGAGGGATTCACAGTGAATTTGAGGGCTTTATGATTCTGAATTTAAAAGTAGTTTTGATTCATAAGAAATTGTCATTACTTTTAAAGGATTCGTATTGGAATGTATATCTTTCAGAAGTTCTGGAAAAGATCTGCTCTGTTAATTTATCACGTATCCCATTGATATGTCCTTCCAATATCTAAAGGGGGATTGTAAGAAGGAAGGGGACAGACTCTTCAACGGGGTCTTCTGTGACAGGACAAGGGGAAATGGCTTCATACCGACAACAAAAAAGGAGAGCTTTGTCTCCTAACAGTTCTTGATTGCTTTGTCGGTGGGTTTGGCCCCTTTAATGTTCTAGATATGAAGATAAACTTCTATTCAGAGAACAGGCTTCATAGCTTGCATTTGAAGCCACATGTTATGAGCAAAGTACAGAATAACACAGAATCAAACAGTAACTGTGTTTCTGCTGTTTCCACAGATACTTAATTAGGAAGGAATACAGGGCAGTGAGAATGAGCAGGGAGGCAAGTGCAGAACAGGAAAAACATTATTTTATATTTGGCAACAAATGCAAATGAAATAATGCTGAACTACGAACTATGGCAACCATACACTGTTACATAAATGAGAGGTAATGGGAGAAGAGGCTGACCCCCACTTCACCACATCCTCCTTTCAGGGAGTTGTAGAAAGCAATGAAGTCTCCTCTATGCCTCCTCTTCTCCAGACTAAACTATCCCTGTTTCCTCAGCAGCTCCTCCTAAGACCTGTGCTCCAAACCCTTCACAGCTTTGTTGTTTTTCTCTGGACACACTCCAGGGCCTTGATGTCTTTCTTGTAGTGAAGTGAATTGAACACAGTATTCAAGGTTTGGCCTCACTAGAGCCAAGTGCAGGGGAAAAATTGTTGCTGCTGACTGTCCATGTAATAGCCAGCTAGCTAACAGTCCTGATCTACAAAGTGTGAAGGTGCTGTGAAATGCGGTATCTTGCTGAGTGCTGTAGTGAATTGAATCTGTCTTCAGTTCCTGAAGTGTTTCTGGACCATGATTCTTCTCTGAACTTGGCAGTCCTCTGTTGCAATTGGGCCACCAACCACTAAAGAACTGAAGAGGAAGAAAAACTATAAGATGGTAGGTTTATAGATGAGAACATTTGTCTGAATCAGGGAATGATCTCTGTTCACTGTTACCTCAGTGCTCATCTTTGTACTTTATTCAATTATTAAATGTGTATCACAGAAATAAGTGTTGCCTGGAAGAGAAGATGTTGCAAATACAGTAGATTATTGACTTGTGTGCTTTGATGGTCATGGAATAGAATGGTTTGCCTCTGACATATTGTTTGTTTTGGTAGTTGAGCAATACACCTTCTGAAGTGATTATTACCTAAGACTGGTATGCAGTTAACTGAATAGGAAGAAAAATAGCTGTTAAGATCTGATTAAACAAGTTGTTCGCGTTTTCTGACATTGCATCTTATTTTGTTGTTAACGATTACTGTATATGATAACTAGCTTGAAGAGAAATTAGAATTTGAGGAGCGGCTTTGGGAATCCCATTCATAAAATGACCATTATCTTTATCTGCAGTGCTGCTGATGTCTAAGAGAACTAGTTTCTTGCTAGAACTGACTTTCTTGTCAATCAAGATAAGTAGCGTCCTGTTGTGTTCTGTGCAAACCCAGCTGCAGGCAACAATTTTTTGTGTATGACCAGACAAGAATGAATTCTAAGAAGTCCCTATCCTCCCGTCCCCCACCCTCAAAACCTACCTTTGCAGTTTTGGCCAGTTAAATGGTTCTAGCACTCAATTTAAGAAATAATAAAACTATACTGGCTGGGAGTAATGCCTTTGTTAGTTGGTGGTTGGGTGTTTTTTGGTAGCTTTTTAGTCTTTTATTTCCCCAGTAGCTAACTACATTATATATGTTTTCCAGTTCTGAAAAGCCTTATATATTCTCTCTGCTCAGATATGATGATTTTGATTTGGGCTTAAAGTGAGCATAAAGAAATGTATTCACTGAAGACATTGTGCTCACCAGAGCCATGGTAACTTGTGATTTGTCTGTTACACACTGTAAAGTCACAGATGTTCGAACTGCAAAAATGTAGGAAAATATTTATTGTCTGTATCTCACTAGAGCTGGGTTTCTTCTTCGGACTATGAAAAGTAGCCTGAAAAAAGGAAAGCTTAGTGCCTTCCTAAAGTCTTTAATTGCATCAAGAACTGTGCATCTCATTCTCAGAGCACTGATTTTCTCTGACAACCCCACTAGGCAACAGATGGGGAATTTAGATTGCTTTGATTCTTGTAATTCGGAATTATTAAATTCTTTTTCCCCATGGGACATCTGCTGCCTTGCATCATTTGACAAAAAATATATGTCCTGTGAGACTGGGAGAGGGAAGGAGTGTTTCCAAGAGTCATGAACCGACAAGCTCACTTCTGCTACCCTGGGGTTTTGATGATGCTTTAAGCTGTAGGATCTGTGGTTGAGCTAATCCTGAGGGAATCTGGACTCTCACTTCTGTCTAGGGGAATTCAGAGGTGATCTGGCAAGTGAAACTGCAGTCATGTTCTTGTATCTGGTGTCAAACAGAATCCTCTGACAGATATCTTGTTGTACTTGGAGAAAAAGCTTCTTGCTCTGACATATTACAGAAGATTAACAGCTGCCTCTGACATGTCGCGTATCTCTTGCTGTTGAGGTATGACATCCATTCTGCAACATCAAAAATATTATTCATTAAATTATAGAAGTGTAAATGTATTCATTCTTAAAACATTTAAGTGCAGAGTGGTATCTATAAAATAATTACAGAAGCTGCCAGTAGCACACATTTTCCATGGTTTCATTGTTTTCCTTCCACTGCTTTGACAAGAAGCAGTTCTGGTTGTGTAAATATTTGAATACTAATGCCACACCACGGCCTCTCCTGAGGTCCATGCAATTCAGTGTGATGCGAATAGACTTTTCCCCAAGTTACTGAGGAGCTCAGGTCTGACCAAAGGACTTCAGGATGCACTATACATAGTGGAGAGCAGCACCAACCGTCTCCTATTCACAAAAATGGATGCTAGTGCCTGGATATGTAGAGCAGCTTCTTTTGACAAATGGTGAGCTTGTGTGTTACAGAGAGATGACTCACTGTGATGCAAAGTGCAACAACTCCACAAATACATGGGGCAAGGCTGATTTACCTTTTATAAATTCTTCCCTATAAATTCATTGGCATTCAGATTCTGCACTGGAGAACCGGGTAAAAATCCTCACAAGCTTTTTTCACTGTGAATTCAGGGCCTGTTTACTTTCAGTGGAAAGGGTTTACTGTTATTGAAAAGGTATGACAAGGGGAAATGTTGTATTCAGTCAAATTATAGAGATTCTAGCAAAATGCTAGTAGACATCTTTAATAAAAAAAACAATTATATGTTCAGAGGAAAATGCCTGTTTATTTTATAGGAAAGTTTAAAAGGAATGAACTATTTTAAATAAAAGACAATGCCTGGAGCAATCACCCTGCCAGGAGTTTCACTGCACAAACTTGTTTCACTGCAGTGGGTCTTTGTTTCTCTCCAGGCATCTCTTGATATAATGGATATTTTTTTTTAAGTCTGAACAAACATAAGAATATATAAGACATGCACAGTCTCACACACGGGAAACTGAATACACTGATTTCTGGTAATCCAAGAAGCGGGAGTTAGTTGCAATAGCCTTTGCAAAGTCTTTCTGAAAAATGTTTATCCAAATTCACTTTGAAATAATTTTCTCACTGTTTAAAATAAATATTTATCACAGACTGCAATTAATCTGGTAAAGACCGAAGTATAAATACAAACCCACTTCTGTTGCCAATTTTCTTTCCCCATGGAATTGATAGTGTGAGTGAGATCTTATCTTTGGATTTATCATGGGAAGAGAAATTGCTGGGAAAAAAATAATTAAATTTATGTAGTCTTGGTTTCTGGGGAGGCATTTTGGGGATATTGCAATACAAATGCAGCCAAAAGGCTGATTATTCCATCCCAGTTAGCACCTGTGAGTCAGATTTGATGCGCTACATTTTGTTTTGGTCTGCCCAGTAAAAGAAAGGTGCTGTCAAACTAGCAAGTCCAGTGAAAGGTTACCAAATAGTTGGGGAAATGGAGTACGTGACAGTGAAAGAGGAGCTGGGAGATGGTTTTTTTGGGGGGGAGGGGAATATAATTTTTGTCTTCAACTCCATGATGTGTTGTTGCAGATACAAGAAAAAATGTCAAGAACAGTGGCTGACAGGTTGTCCAGGGGGACTGTGAAAGGAACAAGTTTGTATGTTCATAGGTTTTTTAACATCTTCCTTGAACCCTCACTCACCCTGTTTTTAGTGCTCTGTAGCACTGCAGCTCTTGCTGTTTTGAGATTTAATGAAACAGACAAAAACCACAGAAAACAAAACAACAGCAACAAAATAGAGAACAATAACAAGGCTTCAGTTTGGGGAAATAAACAGTTTAAAACTGGAACAAAGAGAAGATAAACATGGTAAGATGCTGACAGTTATTATCATCTGAAGCAAATGAAATTAAGTGAGAAATGCTTTGATGCTTCATCTGGGAGGAAGTAGCGCTAGTGGTCTTTATGTGAGTAATTATGGCAATTGAAAATTTCTGCTGTGCTCAGTATTCATCAGATGTCGATATTCTGGTAATACTCCGTATTGTTGCTAAAATCTAACTGGTAGGACTTTCATTAACACAGTCACAAGAATATCTGAAGGTGGTATTAACTGATATTTCCTAAAGTGCAGTTTACAACGTCATCCCAAGCACCCTTCAGCTTTTTGATGTTCTTGAAGAAAACAAGTTCACTGGCATTAGTTACTCCCTTTTTTGTTAAAATCAAGAGCAAATATTTTTATGGCCAAGAGGAATCTGTTATGATGAATTTGTCCTTCTTCTGAATATATCAATTCACTGACTGCTACCCAGGAATTTATCTTGGAAAAGCTGGACTTTCCTAGTATGCGTGAGCTCCCTCCAAAGCTGCTGTCTTGGGGCTGATGATTTTTCTTTTGGAGAAACATTCAGTTCAGCAACTCCAAAGTCAACTACACCCTCTGGTAAACTACTGCAAATATTTATTTCCTTGATTACTTTTATTCACGTTAACTGTGAGTAGAAGTAACTCTTTCAAAAAAAGTCTATTCCTGTCTTCCAATCAGAATTGCAGTAATAAGAAACTGCAGTATCCTCTTCTAACAGTCAACTGCGGGATTGTTAGATCCACAGGAATCATTCAATGCCTCTTATTCTCTCATTCTTGCTCTTTTCCCTGTTGATAAAACAGTTTCCTCTTATTTTCATTCTCCACACTTTCAGACATTTTGGTAACTTATGGACCTTTTAAGCCTCAGCTTAAACTGAGATCCTGGATTCTTTTTAATCTTTTAGCCTTATTTCCATCTGTCCAGTTGCCTCTTCAACTTACTCACATGACTCAATCCCTCTGCATTTACATTGGTTTGTTTCCTCCATTGCAACATAAATAGTGAGAGCTTTGTTCTCAAATTTTATATTTACAGCCTTGGTAACCTGATGTTGCCTGGAGTAACAATTATGCAGTTCTGATGCAATCTTTGGACCAGCTATGGTACTTTTTCTTTTGCACCATTGTAAGGGAACTGTTAGGTCTGGGCATGAGCTGGTGATTGAGCACCAGGTGAAAGGCTGTGGCTGGCCCAGGGAGTGCAAGCAAATTGTTAGCAGCTGTGCTCCACAGGTGACCAGAAGGGGTGGACCCAGATTGGAGGCACCATGGGCTTATATAAGGGCTGGTCACTGAAAGGGAACAGTTCTTGGGACCTGGGCTGCTTTATGGTAGGTGCTACATGGCCAGCAGGACCCCTTTGCCAGTTGGGTGAGTTCTATTCTTCTTTATGTATACATCTACTAACTTATCTGTACACAGTTTGCCTGGTATTGCCAAGAATCTGTCTGAAGCAATTCTGTTTCTTTGTGAGCTGAACAGCCATGAAGGCAGATTTTTTTGGAGCTTATGTTCTTACTGTACGCTAGCTGTTTTTTATATTGCAGAAAGAAATTGTGAGACTTCTAAATGTGGACCCTTCTGATTAGATAAGATGAGTAACAATCTAAATCTTGTTTTGGCTTGAGATAAAGCAGCTGACTTCTAGATTTTTTTATAAAATTGTTACAGTCCATGAGTATGGTAGCCCTTGGTGTCATACTTACATGATACAGCAACTGTTGTCTTTGTAAAGTTATAGCAACCTAGCTCATGTTTGCAAATGGCCTTCCATATACATGTTATTTACTGACTTTTCTGAACTTGTGGAATAAATCTATGACTTTAACTAGTAACTTCTACTTTAGCCTCATAAACATGAAGTGTTCCTTAAGCCTCTGCAGCCCAGGCCTATATTTTCAAGTTGTGTAAGTGTCTGTGCTAACTTTTCTTGTGTAAAGTTCCAGATAATTAAAGTTGCAAAAGCACACTCCCGAAATTCTGCTTAGATTAATGATCAAATCGCTTTCTTTAAGACAAAGCAAAGGAATTCCTGCATGTGTGAGTGACTCTTGGTCACCCATTGCTGACAGATTTCCTGTGACTGGACTTCTTCTCTGCTTAGCTTACTTGTGATCTTAAGACCATTTGTGTTAGGAGCAGTTTTAAGCATCTCCTTGTTTAAGCAGTCAGAGTGCTGATAGCTGAATGGAATTTTAGGGTAGTGAAATGACAGGTGCTTGTACTAGTTGAAGCAGGAAGATAATTAAACTACTTAAAGCATGAAGGTACAATATGGGATAATGACAAGGTGAATAATCAAAAGTTATTTAGATGAGAAGGATCTTAGTGATGCCATGTAAAAGCTCACATATTCTGGTGGAAGAGAATCACATGAGAATTATTAATAATGAAGGATATCTGAGATGACAAAATATAGCAGGGAGCAAATGTACTTGTTTGTACTTCTTGCTTCAAAAAGAACTCAGTTTGCCAAGCAAAAGCATTTGATTTAGGGAAAGCTTTGTTATGTGCCACTGTTTAGCAGCTCAGAGCAATTTCATCTTAAGAATAACTAAAGTTAGGATTTTCAAAGGTTCTGGGATCAGGGATGGATAGGTGAATTTAAAACATGATTATTACAGAGTCAAATATTCCTTCATTTCCTTTTTTGTGTGTACCACTTCTAGCTACTGGGCTTCATCTTTTGATTCTCTGGAATGTTGTTTTCCTCCATTAATCCCACACTTACACCTGTGTAATATACTAGATAGCAGTGCTCTTAACTTAGCTCTTGGTCATCTACAGATCTTTCCTTTATGAGCTGAGGTTAGTAAGACTGCAGTGATACTAAAATTTCCTCCAACAGAGTATGGCTTTGCTCTTAACTACAGGACATCTATATTGTGTTCCATATATTAATAATGAAGCAACCTTACCAAGGTGAGACTTGAAGGTCTGGTGTGTTTTGTACTAAATTTACAGTCCTGCCTCGCTTGCTTGTGATTATAAAGATAGCATTGCTCTTACACGGGTCACCCACAACAATTTCCTGAGATCCTGAAACATGGTGCTAAACCAAATAACCAGCGTAGTGTTAAACAGCTGCATAGGCACATTTCAAATTAGAGGAAAACAGCTCCCCAGAGGCACATGTGACTGATTCACTTGAGTAAAGGAATAAATTTCTATGATGCTGTGAATATCCTAAGTTTGAAGAGACTGACAAGGACTTTGAGTTCATATCCTAAATGTTCCCTGAAACTGTTAGAAGGTGAATACAGATTTAGGAGGAAGTGGGGGGGAGGGAGGGGAACCCAAATAGCAGTAATGAAAATAATTAGCTGAGTTTCTCTATTCTTCAAGGAAAGACTTGTCAAACATCAATACTGCTGGCTTCTGGAAGTTTAACAGAGGTAAATACCAAAGTCAAAGAGGACTGCTCTAATTGCTTCAAGTATCCTTGTTGTTACAGCAACAGTTAATTACAGCTGAACTTCAATTATATGGGTATAATGGCAGATGCTGAATAGTTCTGGACTGTTTAAGTTTTGCACAAGTTACAGAAGTTTCATAATTAATCTGCTGAAAGGCTTTTCCTTGTCTGAGGAAACATGATCTCAGTATCTGTTATCTAATATAACTTAGGATCAATGACTGTAAGGTAATCTGCTCAGTGAATATGAGAATGCATAAAAGAAGAATGAAGTTTAAGAATTCTGGGAGGGGGGAGGAAGTATAAGCAACAGCATGGGGGGGGGGGGGGGAAAGCTGAACCATCTTACAGGTCTGGTCTCAATAGCTTCTTTAAAACTGTTGTGGATGTATTAAAATTGCTTATGGCAGGCTGAAGATAGACAAGTGAGCAAGTGAAATGCAGAGCTAAGCTATGTGATTCCTTGCCAAGGGCTGTTATAAATGCAAGCGTTTGCTTGTGTTACAAGCTAATTGGATAAATTAATAGAGGAAAAATATGACTGAGGGCTATAAAAAAAAAAAAAAAGATGCTGAATGTAGTTCAGCAAACTTCAGAACAAACAGCTGAAAGCTATTTTTCTTTCCTTTTCTTTATACTTTTCTCTAATAATCCTTCATTGGCTGTTTATGAGCACAGCACACTAAGCTAGATAGACCTTTCATTTAATATTTTTATGGTTGATCTTATTTTCTCACTGAGTCTTTAACCTAAAGCTATTACTTTATTTAAATCTGGTAAGAGATCCTTATCACTACAGATTTTCCCCTTTACCTCTCAAGAACTGGAAGCAAATCTCACAAGTGTGGTTGCTGAGTCTACGTAGTCTGTAAGACAGTGGGAGCCCTGTTTTTCACTAAATGATCACATTAAAAAGATATTTTCTGGGGAGAAGAAAACTGTAAATAAACAAAGGTAGTTTTACTGTAACATGCAATTTTGGCTATACAAATTATTCTCATTCTCATAAGCCACCAATTCCTTTTTGTAAGTTTCTGTTTACCTATATTCATGACCTCCTAAAAATTGATATAGGATTCTGCATGGGGAACTAGCTCAAAAAAATTGTTAGACTTAAGAAAAAGTTGTTAAGCTACTCGTCCTTGCTGTTGCTTGGAGAACAGTGTGTTTTGATTTAAAGAAAATAGCATACTTGTGATGAATGTCTATAGATTCTCATCATGCAAAGAACATTGTTTTCCAGATAAATTTAGAAGCGTCTGAGATAACCAGTTTCCTAGGAAAACAAATTTCAGTCCTACAATAGAGCGCAACTGTGCTTTAATCTTTGGTAGAAGTATTTCACAGTCCTTAGTTTGTTAAACGCACTTTCTATGTTCATTTTTCATTAATTCCATCTGTATTGCTACAGTGCGAAAAGCTTGGGGCTTGATGTCACCAGGAGTTTCAGAGAAAAGAGTTGCTGGATAACTTTCAGTTTAACTCTTGTGATCCTTTCTGAAATGATGTGGCATATAAAAACTATTTTTGTAGTCTTATTAATGTCTCGCTCCAATTTAGGAGTGAGGCAAAGGTTCTTTTGATATGTTATGCCCGGCGTGAGATTAAGAAGAAGAACATTCAAATGTTGATCCGACCAGTTTATTAGAAATAATAGACAATTGAGAGGATGGGGAAGGGAGAGCGGTGAATGCCAAAATTAGGGTGATGGGGAAGGGAAAGTAGGCGATAGAAAAAGGTAGAAAAGAGCAAGAATTACGTTAAAGCGGGGAATAGTCACCTCCTGGAAGCAGCAGCGTCCTGGAGCACGTTGTTAACGTTGGTCCGGGGCAAAATAAGCGTAGGGGAGAGCAGCAGCGAAGTAGCAGGCCGCAGATCGATGAAACGCAGAGAAGATGGTCAGAGTAGCGAGGTCCTGGGAGGCAGAATCTCGGGCAGCGAGGTCCCACGAAGCAAAGTGTCGAGCAGCACTCCCAGAAGAGATAGTAGGCAGCAGTAGGACAACGGTGGAGGGATCTGAGGTCAGATACCTAGAAACCCACAAACCGTGGTTTGTCCGTGCCCTTTTTATACTTCTTTCCAGCCTTCCAGACATTTCTGGACAGCTCGGGTCAGAGTCTTGTGATTTCCTCAGAGATGTCAATCTTCCTTGAGATGGGCCAACACCACTTAAGACCACTTAAGGGCCATTAGTCCTCAGAGATGGCCACCTTCCTTGAGATAGGCCAACACAAAAAGACCACTTAAGGGCCATTGATCAGTATCTTATCTCCCTTTCATAGCTCCCGGACTTGTCAATCTCCTAAACAAAGGGATTTCTCGAACCTTGGTTCCTGTGTATTTCAGACAAAGGCAGTCCTGGAACCTTGGCCAGGATTTGCCTGAACTTGTCCATTTCAGCAAACTTTGAGACAGTACTGGAAAAACATGGCTTCTCACAATTAACACATCCTCTTGGTTTCTTAACAGACTCTGATCTTCAGTTACAAGCATAAAATGAGCTAACCTGTGAAGCAAGCTGAACTAAACTTTCAGTGGTGGCTGTCTTGGTTGGCTGTACTTTCACTCTTAAATAATTAAGATGAATGCCATGGAAGAGTATTGCTAAAGCAGTGGCTGCCTGGGTATGCCTTTAATTTAGGAGGGGAAATGTTATTGTTGCAGTGTTTTCTTACTATGGTATTAGTGCTTGTTTGAAGAGGAGGGTTCAGTCATATTCAGTAGCTTAGTTGCCAAGATAACTTAAACAGTCCTGAGGAAAATCCTACATTCTTTCTCTTTTCATACAGTGCTCTTCAGTGAAATGCAGTTGAAATCTGGAGTGTAGTTCTGTGTAAAGAAAGTGAAGATGGATGTATAGATAAGTTCCACTACTGGACAAGCACAGAAACCAAAAGGGAACCCTAGATTTTGGTGTCTGGTATGCTAAGATGATGGTATATTGAAAATCTCTAGAACTGTACTGCTAAACATAAAACTGTGTGAAAAGAATGTAATAGTAGTTGTCCTAAAAACTTAGGGTGATGGCATTCTTTGTTTATTGTAGGCAGTATTTAATTAGGATATGCATCACATTCTTATCGAGTGGATGAAGAAAACCTTTTCAGGATGTGAATGTTTCACATAGGAAAGATTTTGTCACCTTTCTAAGTTTGGTAGAGAAGTCACAGGGATCATTGATCAGAAGTGGATCATAGTAATTACTAATTTGGCATTCCCATCAAGAAATGTTAATCACAAATGTATCGCTTAAAACTCCAGAATTTCTCATGCCACAGATAATTTCTGGTCAGGTGATTATATGGGGGAAGAATATGTACCCCTACTTTCTTGTAATCGTTCTCAAGCATTTGTTGTTGGCTGCTCTTTGCACAGTTGAATGTTTGGTGAGGCCATCACCATGCATGCTAATTCTTTCTCCTGATACAGATTTCATTGGGGTGGCCTTGGAGCTCTGAACTACAACAAATGTAGTGATTCACTGTAATGACTGAACTTTGACACAGCTGTTGTTGTACACATGTTCTGGGTGGGTGGCTGCAACCCCTTAGATCAGTACTATAGGGTCTTGAGAGAGCATCAAGAGAGGAGACACCGAGACACAAACTTCAGTAAGAGGGATGTTAAAATAGAGTTATGGGACACTGGTGATGCATGAGGTCATCTCTGCACTTACTGACATTTTGCAGGGTTATGTTCAGCGATGAATCACAAAGCTGCTCTGTCTTGGAAACATCAGCAACTGAAAGCTCTGCTGTTGCTTTTTTTTTCCCTTGGGTTGACTTTATTCACATGTGTCATGATTCTGAAAATCTGCCAGTAAGAATTATGTCTAAAGCCTCCAAGCTTTGGCATCTGTTACAACACAGATAAATATTTTATAGACTCTTAATCCAGTATTTATTAAATATCCATCATCTTAAGTGACAAAGGAATAAATAAGCTTCATACATATATCTAAAAGTCATCCAGATAATTTTTGTAGACCACTGGTGTTGATATCTTCTGTATTGATTTCTACTTTTCCTGTCATTAGAAGCACTGCTTATGACCTTCACTTGAACTATACTGTCAATACTTGAAATAATACTTTTTCTCTACAGTGTTTTTTTCTTTTTTGTGTGTGTGGTGTTAAGAGCATTTTTCAGCTTTGAATCAGGCTTCTTTTTTTCCCCTCTTCCTTTCTTTGCATTTAAACAAAGGTAAACGAAGCTGTTTCAATTCAAACTGCTTTGTGCAAGTCTCTATAAAGTAAAAATATATTTTTCAAAGGAACTGGGTAGAGGGGGGTTATCTAACTGAGATGAACATTCATCAAATGTTGATAGTGGGTATGATCTTTTAATTGTCTTCCCTCCTCTCTCCCCTGCCTTCTATAAAATGGATAGTGAGGTTTAATTCTAGCAGCTGTATGCAATCATACCTCGAATGTGAAACCCATCTGCATGGTAGTACTATAAAACAGGATGGTACAGTTTAAGAAAAGAGAAACTAAAATCTCTACATTCACCTTCCCCCAGTGCCAGGGCAATTAATGCATTATGCATACAAAGCACTTTGTGATACCATTTATTAGGTAAATACAGCTATTTCCTGTTCTTTATAGCATATATACAAATGTTACATTCTCCTCAGAAAATCTGTGTCAAAATCAAGATTGATTCCTTCTCCTTAATATATTATGGTATTGTTAATATCTCGTCTGATTAAGAGAGTAGATTTGGGTTTGGTATTAGGAAGAAGTTCTTTTACTGTGAAGGTGGTGAGATGCTGGAACAGGTTGCCCAGAGAGGTTATGAATGCCCCCTCCATGGAAGCCTTCAAGGCCAGACTGCATGTGGCTTGTCTAGAGGGAGGTGTCTGTGTGTATAGCAGTAGAATTTGACCTAGGTTATCATAAAGGTCCCTTCCATCCCAAACTGTTCTATGATTTAGTAATTCATCATCATTCATCTCTGTTAGAAAAGGAGTGAAAGCTCTGTGCAAGAATGTTCTCTCACTGAGGTCAGACTTTTATTTTGCCACTGGAGGATATTCCTGGCTTCGGTGCCCAGATGTGTTTATTACAATGCTGCAAATATCTACAGTTAATAATTATTTTCCAGATTAGTCACCAGGCAAAAAGAACAAACACAAAAACTTGGAATATAAATAGCAATAGCAAAATTTCTTAGCAGCTTTTTTGATTTTTGTTTTTGCCTGTGTTTTGTCAGTTTCCAAAGACTGAAGGTGCTATCACAGAACCATTCTATTTACCTGCTCATGTTTATTCATGTGTGGGTGATTGTGGATTTATTGCACTGACAGTCCCAGACATCTGCTCTTGAAGCCTGGTAAACAAAGTTTGTGGATTAATTGAACAGAATTTAACATGATTTATTCAAAACTGTATGTTTTTCTTTTGCAAGTGATACAAATAGTCTCTATTTCTGACTGTGCTTTGTGATAGATGGAACTGTAATGTTATTAGTATATAGCAGTCTCCAACAGATTTCTCTTGGCTTACAATTGGCTATGTTGCCCAATTTTTGGCAGTAGAAAATATACCATCTGCTTGGTTTTCTGAAATAGATATATTTTTAATATTCACTGTATAGGCAAAGTACTTGAGAACTGAAGTTCTGCAGATGTTCTTATTGATTCTGTTGTGTAGTGATACTGAAATATGACTTCCTGGGAAAGTTAAAAGAGAATTTGAGAAACACTTTGAATGCTGTATGTGTTGTCAACTCCTCAGGGCAGCAGATTTACAAGATTCACTGTAGGGGCTGATCTAATTTTAGATGTAATTATGAAGATGCATTTAACTGATTGTGTCTAGTTAAAATCAGGAAGAACAACTGGCTTTCAGTAATACTAGAGTTCATGAAAACTACTTACTCTCTTGGTATAAGTCTAAAACAATTTGATCCACATGCCGTATCTACAAATCAACTGAAGAAAAAAATCACTGTCCTCAGCTATTACACAGAACTGTTGTTCTGTAAAAGCAAGAAATGAGTAAAATTGTGCTGCAATCAGAAATAACTTTTGTGATAATTTCCTGGATACTGTCCCATTGTCTACATCTAATGAGAGAAATAAAATCAAAATGTAGAAGGAGTTTCTGGATCCTAAAGGACAAAAAACAAAAACAAAACAAAAAACCAAAAACAAACAATCAAACACAGAATTTAAAGCAGAATTTTATTTAAAGTTCTGTAAGGGTATAGTTTCTTGTGAGCATTCAGCTTAGTTGAACAAATACCATAAGTAAAATTGAATTTGATTAGGTTTTCCTACTCAGCTCTTTTTGCCTGTGTTGGACATAGTTCAGTATGGAAAGGTGCAAAGTATCTTTCTTTCCTCTCAACAAATGATCTACCTCATTACTCAAGTTTGTGGTATTACCCTAGTCTTGCTCACCAAGTATTACTGCATTTATTCAGAAAGCCTAGTAGATTTTTCTTCATTACAGAAGGTTTAATGATGGCTGAAGAGTTGAACAATATCGTTATCCATTGGCAAGCTTATGCATTGTGGATAGTATAGGAAGCTCTTGAACAGAGAGTGATTCTTTGTTGGAAAAGCATAAACTATTGTTTATTTGACTGCTCACTGCAGTGATTTACTTACCATGTACTTGATTTAATTTTTAAAATATTAGAAATCATACTGTATACAGATCAGACCATTTCTTTGTGTTGTCTTTTAAAATGATGTAGTTCTGATGGCTTTAGCAATGAAACCATCTGACCAAAACTCCCGGTGATGTTGTTGTTCAAATTGATTGCACTATTAATGTTTTTATTACTTGTGACATCAACTTCATACATTACTAGAAAACATTCAGCAGTACCTGTGAACTGTGTTCTTTTTGGCTTTTAAATATATTAGAAATGCTTCCTTTTCCCTTTATTTTACATTTGTAGCTGTAAACATGAAATCTGCCTACAAGAAGAGGAGTATTTCTCTGCATGATGCTTCCTTAGCTTCCAATATTTCATTCCTCTTGCTTCTGTATTGGTCCATTCTGCCTTGTGAAATGTAATCCTTAGTAATAGCTCCTGTTATTCTGATACTATTCTTTACCTTTACAGGAATTCCATTACATCCCATGCTTGCTTTTAAATAGATTTTACTTCTTGTGTTGGCTTTCAATCACTTGTAGCTGCAGATGCAGCAAATCTTTACTGTGGCAATCTGATCTAGTACTTGATCTGGCAGCTGTGTCTGTGGCAGGGGGTTGGATCTTGGTGATCCTACAGGTCCTTCCAACCCAAGCCATTCTATGATTCTACATGCTTAGTCAAGAGCATTTATTGCTATTCCCTTAAAAACGGCTACTTGCCTCTAGGCAAGAAGATCTATCAATGTTTAGCAAAGGGAGAAGTTGAGTTCTAGAAGGTTTAGGAAATGTGATGTAAAACCTCTAAGAAAAGATGGCTTCTGCTCTGCAGATATGAACTCACAGGGAGCTCATGCATAAATGCTTTCTGTGGAGAGGTCTAAAAGATACTGAAACTGATACACAGCTTGTTTGCATTCCTTCTTGATGTGCCTTACTTTACTTTAACGTAAACAGAGTTGGTGGGAATTATTTTCTTGCCTCTAGTTGCATTGAATTCTCATGTGAATTCTGTAATCGCAATTGTGAGCTAGAAAGGGCAGAAGGAAAATCAGTGAAAATTAATGTGCTGTTTCATATATCACCAGGTCTGTATTCATGCTAATCTTGGAGCATGGACTTAATCTAAATACTTCTGTAAATGTAAAATAGATATATCCTGAGTAATTTTTTGTCAGTTTTACTGTGTTTTTTCATTTTTTATGGACATATTTCCGACTAGAAATGCTTCAAGAAATCCAACTAGAGTCTTTTTCCATGTATAATCTCATGTAACTTGTCAGTATCTTTGATAGGGCTGAGAAATTGCTTCGTGCATCCATATGTTTGAGAAACTTTCATCTGTTCTTCAGTATGCAAGAACAAATACTTATCTACTAGAGTACACTCTAATGCTAGGGGTTGATTTTTAAAGCATCTACTCTTACCCCTGTGCAATTCAAGGCAGAATTCCCAAGTTATGGGATGTTGCTCAGTGCTTTGCCCACCTGAGTTTTGAATATGCTCATGAGCAGAGATTCCTAAACTTGTTTGGGCCATAAAGGCCACCAGAAGCACTTTTCTTCCCTCTCATGCAAGCAGAATGTCCCTTGCTTAATGTTTTGTTTGTTCTCTTGTCTTTTTTTCCTCAGAAAGTAATATGTTGTTCCAACCTTATCTATTAGACCCACTGCTGTCTCAGAGTGTAAAAATACACACCAAATTCTGTATTTCATTTCTCACCATGCATGGTAAAATTAGTTATTCAACAAGTATGTTATTGAGAGCAAGATGCATTGTTCTGAAAGAATATACAGTGAGAAGCAAAAGTGGCTATTCGTATCCTTGAGAGATATTTTGATTCTTAACAAAGCAAACTGTGTGGGAATAAAAATACAGAAATATAAAAGTATGTTAGAGTGTCATCTAGCATTTCTAGCATCATAATTGTGGACAAAGGAAGTGAAATCTATATGTGGTTACCCTAGGTGAAAATTCAGGGAGGGGGTCTTTCATAACTGCAAAGCATCTTCATATGCGCAATAAAGAGCAGTCTGGGTGATCAGAGTTGCTGGGGAACATCAGCTTTGTTCTAGGAAAGCTGCAGAATATAAGCAGGAATACTGATTAGCATTAAGTAGTTTGTCATTCCATAACAAATACTAAGTATGAAATATTGCCAATTAGTTATAATCATCATCATCATGTCTTAAAATGTTTTGACTGAGAAGAAAAAAAATCCTTATTCTTTAAGTTAATCTGTTTTGGTAGATGTCAAAGAATAATTTTTATCCTCTCCTTCAGGGAGAAAAAATGTTTTCTCTTGATAGTGTAGGATTAAGTTGGTGTTGCTTAAGTAACTGAAGGAAAGTGGACTGAGGACTTGTAGGGGTATTGAAAAGCTGACCTCTGTGCTGACTGGAGTCAGTTATACACTGATTGTTCTTCGGTAGCTGTTTGGACTTCTTTTTTTTATTGGTGCTCTGTTATGGATGACAGTATATTTAGCTGGTTGGTTTCTTTTTTTGTGTGTGTGTATGTTACAAATGTAATGACAAGTCTCAGATGCAGCTTGGCTCAAAGTGTGCTCATGGTCAACTCAGAGTATGCAGAGCATCAGCTGGAGCCTTCCTGTCTAAATAAATGGGGCAAGTGGAAAGCTTAGCTTATTTTTAAAGGTTTGGGGCTGTTTCCTTGTTTTGTGGTACCCTATCACCATTGAAATTCTCCAAATACTTTTCTTTTACATGTTATTACTATTTATGCTGTCTCAAATCAAATTTTAAGCCAGCGATCTTCCTCTTTGCACATCTTTACCTCATGTTATTCTGTGTGGAATAATGCTTACTGAAACTGAACTCTGATTGTTTGGATTTACTTCCTGCAGGTGTTGTAGCAGTAATTAGTAAATTCCGAATTCTAATCAAATTCTAGTATTTTTTCTATTAAAAAGGCATTAGTATAGTTAATATTTTTAATATGCTGATCAGATCTGATTTTTGTCTACTTCACAGTATTTAATGCATTCCTTGACAGTGTTGGTTGTCACTAGCTCCTTTCATAATAACATCAGCATGTCTGCAAAAACATCAAGTACTTTCCAGCCAATTTATGTGTGTAATCCCTCTCCGGCAATATTCAACTGAATGAAGGAACTCTATTCCTTTCCCTCGTAGTACTAGCTGTCTGAAGTAGTGTTGTATCTTGTTACTGCTTGGGGAGAACTTCTTGTCTTCTTGTCTGATTTTGAGGAAATTTTTCTTTCCCTGTCAGATATGTTACAAGGTGCTCCCTAGGGCTCTGGGCAGACAGAGGATGCAGCTAATGGAATGAGGACTGAGTGTGGGAGGGGAATGGGGAATGCTGTGGAAGAAACAGCAGAGATGGACTCCTGCAGCTAATACTCCATTGTGAGCCATATTCCATATAGAATGTGCAGATGGAGTTAGTGATAGCTGGGGTACTACAAATCAGATCACAGAATAACAGGGGCTGGAAGAGACCTCTGGGGATTGTTGAGTCCAACCCCCTGATAAAGTAGATTCCCTACACACAGGTAGGTGTGTGATTGGGTATTGGTCATCTCCAGAGAAGGAGATTTCACAGCTTGTCTGGGCAGCCAGAAGGTTGTTGTCTTCCCAGTTGTGAACAGAATTGTACCAAGTTTGTGTAGATTTGAGTGTTTGGTCTTTCCACCCCTCTGCCTAAGGATTTATGTAGGGATTATAGGGCATAATCACCTTTTATTTTATTTAATATGGTTGAGATTAAAAACTTGGAAGACAGCGTTTTCCCTTTGTGGCAGCTAATACATGATCTGATGGAAGAGCTTCCTAAATCAACAATGAAGTGACAAGAAGAACAAAAACAGCTTTCTGCCTTTTAGACAGCCCCCAAAGCAGCTCTAGGAAAATACTTGAAAGATTTCCTGTCTATCTAGTGTGTCATTTATAGTTACTAGTTTCAGGAAGAAGAGGAAATAGCTCTCTTTATGCTGTATAAGGTAGATGCTGATGAACTTTCTCCCTGTGTCATCTCTTAGTGTTGTTGTTACCATGTGATAGCAAGTAAAAAATTAATGAGAGTGGTTACAGCCATAGGAAACTGCAGAGTGATGAATAGTTGAAGGGGAAGGGTTGTTTTGTAATTTTGGAAGAGGGGAAAAAAATGTTATTCTATATTTGAGAAGCAGTAATTAATCTTATAGAACTTCAATTGTATTTGTCCTAATCTAAATCATAGTTAATCCTTAGGATAATTCTGCAGTTGTACATGATCAATTAGGATTTTAATGATCTGTGAGGAAATGAGCTGGTAGAGCTCTCTGTGGTTTGAAAGTACTCATATTTGATTTCAGTCCATAAATCAGAACGTAGCCTTCCAACCTCCAAAGGTTTTCTTTTTGACTGGCAGGAGCATCTGGCAGTGCAGAGCCTGCTGTGCACTACTATAACATAAAGGTTGTGTTAACTGAGAGGCGTTTTAAAGATGTTGGGCACCATTTGTTTTATCTGATAGCAAAGATAGTGAAAGAGTTACGATATCTGAACACTTCTAAATGCTATTTTCAGAGTGTTACCGAAGCGTTGGTAGTCTGTTAGTTTTTTTTTTTTCCTCCCTGATGCATCTGGCAGGGATATTCATTGCCGTGATGATCTACAATCAGTAGAAAGCAATCACCATTTCATCAGTGTATATTTGTGAGTAAATGATACAGGATCAGTGAATTTAGGAGGGAATGGATATCAGTGCTGGGCAACTGCAATGCAGTGCTGGGTAAGATGGGATTATAGACAAGAAAATAATGTTTTGTTCTTGCATCCAGGAAAAAAGTGTTTTTTCTTTTTTTTCCACCCCTTCCTATTTTTAAGGTGAAATATGTGACTGAAGCTTTAGTATGTGCAGAACTACCACATCAAGACAAAGATACAGCAAAGATGGAAACTCAAGGAGTTCGTAATCAGTTGAAAGCAAAAAAGCAAAATTTGACCTTTGAGGAATGACAGCTCTGAATAGATAAATGGCATGCCTCAGTTTATTGTTATGAGTTTGAGTAAGAGAAGGTTATAGTACAGGTTTTTGCCTCTTTGAAATCAAGAGATGGAAAGGATATGATTTTCTGTATCTGGCTGCAGTGTGATAGTCTAGTATAATTATCTCTCTGGAAACTCTTGCTAACTAGCTGTGCACAGAATGGGGGGAAGCGATATTAAAAATGAATACATGCTTTTTCTGCCTGTAGTTGAGATAGGCAGTGTGTATCTTTTTCTTTCCCTCTTGTGGGGAAGAGGGGGAGGGGAATTCCTCTCTAAAAATTTTCTTCATTTCAGTCCATTGAATCATTTTTACCCTCAAAACAGCCTGCTACCAGGTCTAAGCAGTTGGCTTCTGTGCAGGGAATGTGAATCCAGGTGAGCGATGCAAGCCTGAAAGGCATTTTTTTCTGATGGAGGTACAGGAATAGCATATAGTCAAGTTGGTGGAGTTAATTCTTTGTTTGAAAGAGGGGCAGTCATACTGAGCTCCTCTCAGCTTGTTTATCTCAATGTTATTGCCACTAGTAGCAACTCCAGAATAGGGAATGGTGAGTGTGCATGTTCACATCCAAGAAGCAGCCTACACTGGCAAAATGTGCCACAGTCCTTCAAAAGCCAGTCAGTTTACGTGCTAAGGATGTTGTGGCTGTGTAAGTGCAGGTTGGACTGGGGCAGTTCTTGCTGCAGGATAGCATGTTGTAGTTTAATTGTGGGGAGAAAGTGGAAAGTCACTGCATTATGCTGATTAGCATGGGAATGTCCTGCAGGCTGTTTCCACAGTCTTTAAGACTACCTGAATTGAAACACTGGAAATTCAGTTGCTGATATTTTAATACTGAGTTTAATAAGTGAAGCTGATTTAACTTCACGCTGCTTGTGATAAGATACAGTTCCTCACTGCCCTCTGGAAGAAAATAAGCAGCATTTAGAAAATCAGGAGTTTTTTTTCAAGGAGTGGGGAACCTTACCTGAGCATTACCAGTTCTGAGCCAGCATGCTTTACGTGAGCTAGAGCCTCACCAGTGAAGAGAGAAGCTGCTTCTTTATTTCAACTGAAAAGAGCATCTTCTCCCTCTTTCTTTCACATGCTATTGGTTTCATTATAATTCACTGAATTGCCCAGGGTGGATTTGAAACAGTAGGGAGAGAGAAGTGTTGTCTGAGCTGCAGGGTCTGGGGATTACAGGGTTGCACCTGGAGGAAAGGCTGCTTAATAGGGTTTGGTTTTATCTGCATCTGGTTGAGGTGTTTGGAGGTATCCTTCCTGAAGAAGAGTATGATTCAAATATCCTGCTTTGGGATGTGAGTGGGGTGAACAGTAGGCTACTGGACTAAGAGGGAGAGATTCTGTGTAAAGACCAAGCCTTTAATGTGTTGTCTATGGAGCATGCAGAAAAGATAGCTGTGCTCTTCTTCCTCTCTTTGTGATTCCTTCTGGCAAGTGAGAAAGACCTGAGAAATCTGTAGCTGCTTTCTTTCTGTAATTGTTAGGTGTGACTTTTGAAGGTGTGTAAGGCCCTGCTGGTATCATAGACTGAACTGACTGAGCCTACTCTTAATGTTCCTGCTAACAAAACTTTTAAAGTTGCTAAAAGAGAGGATGTTAAAAGAGAATATGTTAATAGGGAAAGCTTAGGTTCAGGCTGTTGTGATCAATAAAACTAACTTTGTCCCTTGTATAAGCAATTTCATTTAAGATACTCTTCTCCAAGTTTCTACACAAAACAAACTAAGATGTTTTGAAAGCAATGAAAACTTAAACTTTTTTTCTCTGCACCTTTTTAGAAGTTCTTAGAATGTCTTTAATGTGTATGAGCTTGTCTAGGTGTCTGGGTATTTTAGTGCCTTGAAAGTAGGACATGGGTTTTCTCCAAACCAGCTTGAAATCAGCTTTTTGGAGTAAGCAAGTAAAAAGCATGATTAATCTCAAAAGCTAGAATAAATGCTCCCAGCTGCAGGAACAGGATGCTATGCATTTTTCCTTTTTTTTCTTAAAAAGCAGCCAAAAAACTAGGCACATTTCATTTCACATCTAAGCTAGAACTGGAGAATCTAGCCACTAAGGCTGCTCTTCATGCCCCTTCGCCCCTCCCCCTTTCTAAGGGAATACAGTTTTGCTTGGCAGAGGATACCAGTTATTACAGCATGCTCAGTCATATTCATGGCATTATACCTGATGTTTAGCTCATGGTGCTCAACAAACTAAGCTGCAAACATAAATGAGGTGTGAAGCTCTGCTCTTGCCAAGCTGCTCACTGCTGTCTGACTCTCCAGGGCTTTCATCTGGGCTGTAAAAGAGCACTGACAACTCCTGTGCTTGGCTGATACATATATAATTGACCATCTGTGGACATCAGGTTCTTTCTGATCGGGCTGTCCAATACTTGCATTGCAGAGTAAAGCTTCTCTGGAAGTTAAATCTTATTTTAATTTGTAGCTGTATGATTATGTTAATTGGGAATTGTGCTTGTTGTTTGCTGCTGGCTCTTGACTGAGAACAGGCTGGATGGCAATTAATTACACTGAGATAAAATTTGGGCGGCATCCACTTTCAGCACTGCCTTTGGGCTGACTGGCAGCCATGCTGCTTTCTAAACAGGCATGTTGAATGAAAGATGCTGCTGCTGGTAATGGTTCTCCCTGTGAGAGCTTGCTTCTTGTGGACCTAACAAACGGTCATTAACTAATTGTGGACTTTGACTACTGAGTTAATGTTGTCTCTGAGAATGCTTGTTTAGTCCATTTGTTTTCTCACTTCAATCTCTGTTACTAGTAGGGGGAAAAAAGGAAGCAAGTACAATTATCCCATTGATTGTCTTTCCACCTCCTCTTGATAGCTAATTTCCTTAATATCTACTTTTAAAGCTGATTCATGACTTTATGAAATGCATGTCTGAAATGGTCTCAATTTCACAATACAATCTGATCTTATAATGGGGTAGCTTTTGGAGATACCAATTTTATTTATTTTCACGGTTGGCATAATGGACCTCTAACTGCTCTTGTGATCATCATTGCTTGTCACTTTCTTCTGACTAATCACTGAATGGCTAAACTGTGTCAAGATGCCACATGTTTCTTTCTCTATAGTTCTTTCAACCTGTCATTACTATAATAAGTGTCACACCATGGCATCTGCTGTGTCATCATACATCACGCAGCCTGGTTCCTCTGATGTTAATTCCACAAATCATATGGAGCATTTGCATGGAGTAGAAATACTTCAAAATCATGCGGCCAACTTAACAGTCTCTATATGCAAACAGTCAAATCTTGCAAAACTGAGAAGTTTCCACCTTCAAGTGTGATTCTCAGTTCTACTGAACTGATCTTCACAGGGTTCTGCAGTCACTTCTAACTACAGCCAGAAACAGTAGTAACTTATCCTTTCACTGCACTGCCTTTCTATGGCCTGCGCTGTAGTTGGTTATGTGGCTTGTGTGAGTTACAGTAATGTTTTCGTTGAAATGTCAGATATTTTCTCTACTGAGAAGCTTACTGCTTAAATAGTTAGTTCCTGAAATCTTCACGTTGTCAATATCATAACTTTATATGTGACCTTGGCAATGTATACCACTGACCTACCTGATGAATGAACTGGTAGAGCTTGCTGTGCAAATAAGGTCACAATAAGATCTTATGCCAAGTGATAATGCAGTGTGAAAACAAATGTTTCGAGTAATCTTAAACTGTTGGTTGTACCTGTGTGTCATAGCCTGTAGGAAAGGTGAAGGAGTCTTCTGCAGGTTTAGAGAGTGGATGAGGAAAGGTTATGAGGGATTTGGAAGCAGAAATGAGAAGCCTTTGCTAGAAAGAAAGAGGAGGATAAAAGTGTGAGTGGGAAAAAAAAAAAATGTGTATAAGGAAAGAGCATGAGGAAGGAATGAGTTTTTTAGAAAAGGAATGAGTTTATTATTTACCTGCCTGCTGGCTTTGGCTTTTCTGGGCTTTTTCATATAGCTAAACTAGTAGGAAGCAGAATGGTAATAGCAATTCTTGTGTGTGTGTGTGTGTGTGTGTGTGTGTATGCATAAAAATAAAAGATAAAGCATACAATATCAAATGCTTCTAAGTTAGCAAGTGCTGATAATCCTTGACCTTAAATGGCTCTTGCTGTGTGTGAATTAAGAGTTATGAGTTATATCTTAGTAGTACATAGTAGAGTGAAGTTGCTTTTCCAGATGCGAGTAGTTTTAGGTGCTACCATATCTCTTTGGAGGGAACACAGCTCACTATGTACTCTGACAATTGACTGCATTTCTTCTTAGAAAAATGCCATTACAGAAAGCTATCAATTTCCCCCCCAAAGAGTATCTACCTATCTATAAGCAGCAAAGCTCTTCAAAGAAATCACCTTTCATAAATAGAAAAAATACAATGGTTTCTTTTCCAAGCAATTATCAACTGCATATCTCACAAATAACTGTAATCATCCTTCTCTAAAGAGTACATGAAGCTGTTTTATAGTACAGTAATATTCCAGTGACAGCAGAAGCATTTATTACAGAAATAAGTCCAACATTCAGGCAACTTGGTGAGAGTGGGAGGGAAATCATTTTTCTGTATAGTGGCCTGCAAAGTTGTCGTGCAATCCTATTTGTCCCCGTCAAAGCAACTTATCAACTTCCTTAACTTTTCCAAGTTGTTGCTCTCTCCTGGCACAACTTGAGGCCCTTCCCCCTCATCCTAATGCTAGTTATGTAGGAGAAGAGGCTGACCCCCACCTCGCCACAGCCTCCTTTCAGGGAACTGCAGAGAGCTTTAAAGTTTCTAGGCTGTGTCAGAAATCCTCACAGGTATTCAGAGAGAAGCAGCATAGAGGTGTTAATTTTTTGGCAACTCAAAGTGTTAAACAGCAAATACCATCAAGTAGTAAACGTGTGCTGTACTACAGTATTTGCTGAACTCTTTGCCTCCATTGCATAGAAAAATAGCTTACCATTCATAATAAAATATAGGCACTGTAGAGTTGACCTGCATGCAGCAGGGAGTTGGAACTAGATGGTGCTTGGGGCCCCTTCCAACCCAGGCTGTTCCATGAATATCAAAATTCAGGAGTAAAAATGTAATTTCTTTGTAAATACACTCACTGATTAAAATGAGATTCCTGCCCCTTTTCAGCAGAGATCTGCTGCTCAACAACAGGGACTCACTTTAGGAACAAGTTACAAGAACTGCTATTCTGAGGAGAATTTTTGTCAAGCAGTGAAATGAGGTTGTAATTTTTTTTTATTACCTTTTTGATAATGTAGGCTCATATTCCTGTCTCTCTTAACAACAGGAGTATTAGTGGACTTGAAATATCTATCTCCTATGTTTCACACCCCCTGCCAAGCTTGTGAGTAAATAAATCTGCTACCACTTTTGGCACTAATGGCATTTTTCTACATTCTTCCAATGTAAGAAATGCCATTGTTACTGATTATTCTCATCTTCCTAGAAAGGAGATTTACACTGAAAGGGAATGATATTAAATTAATGGTTATGAATGAATTGAACTATTTCCTTTGAAATTACAATATTTAGCTGCAGGTACACCATCATTCAAGGAAGCTGATAAATATAACTGGTTGCTCTAAGTAGTGGCTATGACAACTGCCAAGGGGAAGAAGAAAACTGAATAATATCTTAACTTTCATTGTCCCAGGAAGGAACTGTCTGGATTGGTAGGATTTAAGAGAAGATATCATTGTCCTCCTTGTTAATCTTGATGCAATCTTTAATTATCAGAGGTTTATCCAGTGTTGGTCTGGAGGATTCAGTCATGGTAGTATCTGCTGCTTCTCCTCTGCATGCTGGTGGAGGAGTTGCTTTGTTTGTCTCTTCCAGAGATTCTGCAGCTGTGGGTGAGGCACTGTCAGGTGAAATGGTGTGACTGGGAACATGGTGCCCCTCAGGAACAGCAGAAGCTGAAGATTTGGCCTCTGCCTCACTGTGGATATGTGATTGCTGGGACATCAGCTGCCTCTGCTGTGTTATTTTGTTTAGGGCTATCTTCCCTCTTTCCCTGCACATCCTCTGGAACAACATTGCAGGTGGCAGGGTGGAGACAGGAGGGCAGGCCGTTGGCACCCAGGGCTCCCTCATCAGAGGCAGTAGTGTTGGCACCATTGATGCTGCTTGGAGTCTTTTGAGTTTGGGTACCTGCACACTGCTGCAGGGCCAGGACACATCTCTGTGTGTGGCCTGTGGGTCATATATGCCTGTTCTAACCTGAAAGAAGTTAGGGTTTATATAAGCAGAAGTAAACAGATGACTTTTTCTGAACCAGGACAGTTATTATCCTATGGAGAACAGCAACTTGGTTACTATTCAGCAAACACCTAGAGCAATCATGGAAGCATTGCCTGTTTCCTACTGGGTGCCTATGGAGCAGCCACAGTACCAGCTGCTTTAATGTGCTATTCCATAAACTACCTGTGCTTTCACCTATAAATTCCCATCTGTCAAGTTCTATTTCATCCCAGTATAAGGACATTCTAACCTACCTGCGTTTCTAATGTTGTACATTTGTAGTATATCTATGCTTTTTTTTCTAAACAAGCCTTGTGAGGGGTAAATCACATCAATTCTTCCTCTTACTACCCATTCTATACGGCAGTTCTTTTGCTTGTGATCAGTTGAACACATGCTGTTCCCCAGTGAAGGTTAACTTAAAAAGCTCTGAGATATCTTAGCACAGTAAATAAACTTTATTAAAAAAGAAAAAAATTATCTACAAAAAAAAAAAATCATTTTGCCTTTTTTGATATCTGAAAGCAGAGGGCACCAAGGATGGTTATTTCCAGGGGCTCTCCATCCTCTAGAGGAAAATTGTGATGTAAATAGATGAGGGCTGAGAGGAAAAATGTTGCAATTTGATAGGTTTCTGATAAAAACAACAAAGAATATCTAGAGCAAGAAACTAAGGCAAAGAAGACCATGCTGTTAGTTCTTACGTAAGTGTGCTACTTGCAAGCTGCGAAGCGTGAAGAGTTCAGAGAGCCTGTGTAAGGCTGGTTAGCTTTCCAGCCAGGATGGTTGAATGTGACTCCCTACCAGCTTTGAGTGCTAGCTCCTCAGCATGTACCTGTGTTTCATTGCTCATCTACCTGAGCCTTCCCAGGGCCTTTTGCATGACTAAGCCTTGAGGAAAGCTGCTGAGGTGATGGTAGCTCAGATGCACAGACATCTAGTAAGCAGAATGTAGTTGAGTTTGCTTAGAGATCTTCTTTCTCCCTTTTCAGGACAAGCCAGAGCAATGGCAAGGCCTCACTGAGAGCAGCTTTGGACTCCAAATATCATAGTCATGTTATAGATCATGAAGGCTGTTCTAGGACACAGGAGTTGCTCTGACCTAAAAATACTTTGCATAAAGAAAATTAAAATCACCTGCCTAGCTTATGCTTTGTGACACAGGTGGGATGGGAAGGAGTTGTTTTCCCCTTGTTTTACCGGAGCACCTCTGGCATTGTAATGCTTTTGAAAAGTTTAGAACTTGATGATGTTTTCTGTCCACACAACAGGAATATGCTGCATGCTGATACCCTCTGGGAGGAGGAGGATGTTGCTGGTGTGGCACAACCTATGAGGTGTGGAATGTGTGGTGGCTGCTCTTTGTTGTGGTGTGGCACTTTGGTCCTCTCTTCAGGCTGTTCTTCAGCTCTGCGAGTACACTGGTTTACGTTCTAAAATATAGTTTAGTCTGCTGGTGTGCATTTCTATCTACCATACCCTGTCTGCTATTAGCAGGATAAGACACAGTTTTCCATTGCCATTCAGTTGAAGATGAATTTGGCATGAGTAAGTGCTCTGCCATGTGGTAAATATGCTGTACTGGGGATTACTGTCTTCTCTGCCATGGTCTATAGCAAGCAGGGATATGAGGAAAATGCACTGGAAATGTTCAAGGCTAGGTTGGATGGGGCCTGGGCAGCCTGATCTAGTACTGGATCCTAGTGGCTGGCAACCCTGTCTGTGGCATGGGGGTTGGAACTTGATGATCCTCGAGATCCCTACCAACCTAAGCCATGCTATGAGTCTATGAGTATTGTGCTATATGTGAAAGGAGCAGTTGGGGAAGGGATTTGTATTGGCACTGCTTCTGTACCTTCGTTTGTCTCAGGTGGCCTAAGTGGATTGGGGATTTGGAGCAGAAAGATGAGTGGGAGAATGATCCTCTTCTTGGCTGCCTCCTGTGGCTTTTCATTGAGCTTTTGTTGTTTGAGAACTATTGCAAAGCAGTTGCACAATTGTGGGGATGAGTTTGTAAATCACTGGTATACATTGTGTTGCCTCTTTTATGTTTATTGTTGTATGGCTTTTCTTTAAAAGGTTGAACACCTGTTCACCTCCATATCAATAATATATGTGTACGTAAAGTTTTGCATTCTAATTCCAATATGGGGAATAAGATGCTGCAGTCTGTCTCTGACTGGAGCAGACAGAATGCTGAAGAACTTCACTTATTGATTTAACTGTTCAAGAGTGGTGCACTACAGGGAGGTAAATCATGTAAACTGCAAGTGGAAAAAAGAACATCAGTGCTTTACAGGAACACTTTTGGTCTGTGCTGAAGGGTGATTCTGTGTGGTTACAGTGGTTTAAAAAAGCACAAAGTAGCTGGTGGCCTCATACCTCCTGCTGAACTTCCAAACCAAGTGAAAGAGCTCTGAACTGACTTGTAGGCATGCTATCTGAGCACTGGTTACTACTGCATCTTTAAGCTTCAGTTGCTGTAGCTGATCCTGCAACAAGCAAAGAATTGGCAAGTCAGGGTACCTGTTAATTTCCTACAGCAGTTGAAAGTCTTTTAATATGTTCACTGTCTGCTGCAGGAAAGCCTTGCAAATCACACCACAAGACACATTCCTTGGAGGAAAATTGCTCCCTTACACTTAAAATATTACCAATTTCCACTCACTGCATGTGGACTGCCAGTGTCACCCAGAGCCCTTGCCAGCACTGCAGAAGCTGTCCTTGTGCTATGCCTGCTGCCCTGGGTACCTGCTCCTGGCTCTGCTTCTGCACAGGGAGAGCTGGCAGCACCAAGGGAGCTACCTGCTCTGTCACAGGATCCAACTGCTGCCTATATTGATGCTTTTCACAGCAGAGGTTTTCACACCAGTGTTGTTCTTGTGCCACCCCATCTCTTTTGAAACCCTGTGTCAGGTTTAAGGTGAGGATGGGGGAGCCAAGACATACTCCTGAGGTTACTGGGCACAGAAATGCCCAAGTGGGTTCTGCCTGTCTGCAGTAGTGCCTGAGCCGGGACTGTCCTTATGCTGGTACAACATACCTTGGTAGGCTTTGGGGCCAATAGGGATGTGACTGCTGCAGCTCTCGTTTCACAAGGGCTTGAAGGCAGCCATGAGCTGCTGTTTGCCTTCTGCTTGCCCTTGGTAAGGCCAGGGTATTAGGTCTGCCACTAGAGCTGTGGAGTGTCTGTTCTGCTCTTTTTCAAACTGCTCTTCTGATGGTGATTCCCCCAGCATCACATAACTTAAGCACTGCTGTGCTGAGAGCAGCTGGAGGCTGACTGTTGTGAAGCCCTTTTCATAACAACCCACTGTTTTAACTCCTTCAGTACACGTTTGTGGTGCTGACTGGCATTTACAATCTAATTTAGGGCAGCCTGGTAATGTCTAGACACTGCAATACTGACATTTCCTTTAAAGAGCTGTTGGCAGGAATTATTTCAGTATCAGTTTACTTGCTGTGTGCAGTCAGTAGTGGCACAGCAGTTAAATGTGATAGCTCTCTAATGGCCTCTGCCTGCTGTAGTGCTCTTGCTTGCTATCAATGAGGCACTTGGGGAAGAGGGATTTTCCTGAGACTTCTGCATGGGAATTTATTGTAAAAGGGGAACTATGCTTTACATCAGAGCTGTTGGGTCCAGTCTTTGGGGTGGGAAGGAGACATTGGGGGTGCCAGGGATTTTCCATGAAGAGTGGTCTCTCACAGCATCCTGGGAGCTCTGCAGGCTGACAGATGACTCCAGTAGGCTTGTGCTCATGTACCCATGTTGTCCTCCAACATTGGGAAAGTTTCTCAGCTTCTTGCTTTGCATCCTTTTAGTGTAAAGTCTTAATATGCTACTGTGAGGCTGGTACTTGCACATGTGTCCTTAAAGTAGAGCTGTGGAGGATAAATCTGGCCTCGCTGGTGCAGCTGAGCCAGACACCTCAGTGCTTTGCAGAATGTCCATGAACCACTCAGCATGCACTGCCCGCAGGGGTTTAATTGCTCAGGAGGACACCCAGACCTAAACAGCCACTGGGAAAAGAGCAACAGGAGACAGTCTATTACAGAGGTCCTTTTGAATGTCAAGCTGCTGGAAACCCCTAAAGAAATACAATGCTGAAGGTTAAGGGCATCCAGTAGAGGATTTGAAGCACATATAACATTTTATTGCCAAAAGAATTGGGCAATGCAGTATGCATAAATTTTAAAGTTTAAATCTATCAATTGACTTTGTGGACGGCTGGTTAGGTTCAAATCCAACTTTCATGCCCCCACCTACAGCAGCTCAACCCCCTGGGGCAGCTATATGCAGCATGCTAAGCAATGCAGCTGCTGTGGGAACCGAGAAAGCTACTGGAAACAAACCTTTCATTCACACCACAGCTGTGCCTCTCTGAGCACTCTGATATGTGTCAATAGATTATCTGATTCATAAAACTGCTGTCTGAAAGAGATGCTGTTAAAAGAAATTGTTATTAAAAGCAGGAAGTACTGTCTCTTGTGTTGGAATGGTAGGGCTCTCTGATGCTGTCACCATCGCTCCTTGCAGCTAGAAGCAGCAGCTCAGAGCCATCCTTCAGATTTGGCAGGGTTAGGAAATGCAGGCCAGCAGTCAGCCCAGTGCTGTCAGTCTAGCTGTCAAAAGTTGTTCTACCTGAGAGGAGGGCCTGGAGTGCATGTACCACAATCTTTCAGATCTTTGCTTGGCATTGGACTCTGGTGTTAAAGTTAATACAACGGTAGCTCTGAAATACAGCATGAAGGTACCGAGAGTGCCCTGAATCTGAGTCTTTTTTACTGAGCTGCTTCACACCAACTTACTAGCAAGCAATCCAGAATTATAAATGTGCTTCACCTTTGCAAGATAATTTTAATTGACAGAACAGAGGTGTTATGGTTTGGGGCAAGGTCAAGAAGGGGACGATGTAATAGCAAGGAATTTGCTATCATCAGTTGCAGTGGCCACAGGTTAGGAGTAGAGAACTGCACTAACCTCTGTTAAAATGTTGCTCTTTTGAAATGCAAATAACAGCGGATTTCAAGGACCTACAAAAGTAATTTTAATGATTTCTCCAGTTCCTCTTCAAGCAGATTGATCTATAAAATAATTCTCTGCTGTTCACTGTATGTATTTGGAGTCCTTCTTGTGAGAACTAGGCAGTATTTTCCTTCTGCTGTCTGCTTTTCCTGTGGATCTTTTCTGATGTAAAACTACTTATCTAGTCAGACTTGGAGATAAAGCATTCAAGCAGCAGTGATGAGCACACTATCTATCTATCTATCTTCATCACTATTCACTATGAGCAAAAATTTGCAGTAATTTCCCAGGGAATATGTTCCTGCAGAAGGCTTTTCAACAAAAGGAAGAGCAAATCAGTGACTCCTTTGTGGGGAGGTTGGACAAGCTTTAATATTACCATAACTTCATGAGGATATGTTCAGCAGACACCTGGTGTTGCTTGCCCCACACACAGCAATGTGTGCTGGGCTTTGGCATGCTATTTGGGCTCTCAGCAGCCACTGTAGCTCTCAACTCTTTGTGAGACCTCACTTGAGATTAGTGACTAAATAGACCAAACTGAGCCAAGCAGCTTCCAGCCAGCAGAGGCTGCCCCCAGATCTGCCAGCTGCACTGGGTTCAAGAGCTGCTCTTGCCTTTCCCTCAGTCAGGAAAGCTGCAGCAGAGCAGCTCAGCCTGCAGATTTTCTGTAGTGCTTGTGTTGGGGAAACCACCCCTCTGTCACTTGAACGCTGGTTAGAGTGTTTTCCCAGAAGCTATGAGTCTTTGATTTTTGGCTCCATACCAGGAGCGTGCTGCTTTCTTTGTCTGCCCATCTGCTTTGTTACAGATAGGTTTGTTAAACCTGGAGTCTGATGGAATTCCTATGCTGGCACCTATCTGCTAAAACATCCTTGCGCAGTTTGACATCTTAAGAATATCCTTCTGCTGAGTTAAGAACCATCTTTGTTCTTTCTTTCTGTTGTATAAAGCCAATAGGTACTCCAATATGATACTGTGAGACTACTAGTAAGGTCATGTTGGGGTGTTCTGGAAATCATGATGTTATCTTCACACTTGCAGCCATAGAATCATAGAATGGCTTAGGTCAGAAGGGACCTCAAGGATCACCATGTTCCTATCACCCTGCCACAGGCAGAGCCACTAACCTCCATAAGCCAGGCTTTCCAGGGCCCCATCCAACCTGGCTTTGAACACTCCCAGGGACAGGGTATCCACAATTTCTATGGGCAGCCTGTTCTAGCACCCCACCGCTCTCTTGGTAATGAGCTTCCACCTGATATCCAATCTAAATCTTCCCTCCTTCAACTTAAAATCATCTCCCTTTGTCCTGCTGTTATCTATGCTTTTGAAGAGTTGACTTCCCTCCTATTTGTAGGTTCCCCTTAGGACTGGAATGAGGTCAGTGTGCAGCCCTCTCCAGGCTGAACAAGCCCATCTCCCTTAGTGAGTATTTGTAGGGCAGGTGTTCCAGCCTTGACCTACTCTCAATCTAGCTACCATCACAGAATGGCCTGAGTTGGAAGGGACCTCAGGGATCTTGAATCTCCAACCCCCTGCCGCAGGTGGGGCCATCAACCTCCCCATTTAATACTAGACTAGGCTGCCCAGGGCCCCATCCAACCTGGGCTTGAACACTTCCAGGGATGGGGCATCCACAGCCTCTCTGGACAGTCTGTTCCAGCATGTCAGCACTCTCTTGGTAAATAACTTCCCCCTGACATACAGTTTAAATCTTCCCTTCCTCAACTTAACAGCAGAACAAAGGGAATGGTTTTATCTACCCTTTCAATGAGTTGATCCTCCTCCTGTCTATAGGCTCCCTTAAGGTATCAAAAGGCAATTAAGTTGCTCTGCAGCCTTCTTTTCTCCAGGCTGAACAAGCCCAGCTTGCTCAGCCTGTCTTCATAGGGGAGGCACTCCAGCACCCTTATATTTGTGGCTCTCCTCTGGACCCTCTCCAACAGAGCATAGTAGGGAGGGACAATCACCTCCCTGTCCCTGCTGGCCACCCCTTTTCTGATGGAGCCTGGGGTACTATTTGCTTTCTGAGCTTTTTCTAAACCTTCCCCCTGTAATGACCCCAAAATGCAAGGAAGAAAGCTGTGCTGTCATAGAAATTAATGAGGAAAAAAACCCATTCTGTTTTGTTTAATCTCTGGGCAAATGTATAAATTTTCTTACAATTAAGAGAACAAATCTGGTGTAGAGTATCTTATTGCTGAACTGATACCTGTGATTGTTTTCTAATTGTTCAATCCTATAATGTTGTGTGGAAATCTGCCGCAGAAATAGATAACAAGAAAGTGTCAAGACAGCAAGTTAACACTTGTACTGACTTACCTTAAACCATGCCAACACCAGAAGCTGGATTCCTGCTGTGCAGACCTCCTGATATCAACAGTGGTCAATAGCTTATGATAAAATGATCTTATTTCCCCACTCCAGTGTCTTCAGTTTTGGGTGGTGCTTAGTAGAGATGGTTACTAACGCATTTTACAACTTTTGCTTTTTGAATGCTGAGCTTGCTGTGTTGCATGCTGAAAACCCTTGACGTTTGTCTTGTATGCTATTTTCTTTTGTGTTTGTTGAAAAGGCTGAAAGGATATGTGTTGCATTTAGGTGGCCTAAAAGAAGTACTTCCTGATGTAACAATTAAGGCATGATGCTTTTATTGAAGGAGAGGCAAGACCAAGACTACAGGATTTTTACATTCAGGTAGTTATATGGATGATTAGACCCAGCGTATTTCCTTCCAAATAGTAATAATACAGACAGGTCACGCTTGTGTCGAACACATGAGATTTTTACTGACAGAGGAAAATAAACAGAACTGTTTTATTGGTGTCCATAAGGTAGTAGGCATGTCAAAGCCAGGTACACTGAATCTAGACATGATCCATGTGTTCTCTGGGGATGTGGTATTATATTGTGTGAAGACACTAAATCATATGACTGCATGACTCATTTAAGTATTTGACTCCTTTTTGCTGACAGCATAAAGCCAGGCTTCCTTGAAGGTGGTACTCGTAAGTAAACTGAGATTGCTGCTCAGGTAGAAGGGCATTTCTCTTCTAGGAATCAGACAGAGCTTGGATGCTTATTCCAGAAAGCTGTCAGGACTCCAACAACAGCATTGGTTTGAGTAGTGTGTGGTTTTATTAGCTAAGCATTCTTGAAATGTATTTTATTATTTCTGAGTGTTTGTTGTTATTTATAATGTAGCTATGCTGACAGATTTCAGGATGCTATGGCAAGCATCTAAGTGGCTGTTCAAAGGTCAGCTCCCTCCAGGCAGTTTTCTTTTAAGATCACATATAACTTGTGACAGTTGGGATTTTTTTTAATAACAAGAAAAAAGAAAACATCTTCATTTACCTTAAGACAGATGAGAGCATAGTGACTAAGGCATTCATCTAGGCTGCAGCAAAAAGGCTTCAAGTCCTTGTAGCAAACTGGATACAGTGGAGGTTCTCTGTGTCCTTAGTTGCTGAGTATCAGCTGGGCTGGGAGGGAGACTTGCTGCTGCTCTCTCCCATGCTTTCATTGAACGGTGTTTCTGTGGTTGTCCTGAAGAGTTGGAAAATGTATGGTTGAAGAAAGTTTTCAAAGTCAGAGTTCTTTGTCTATGAAATGTGTGTTACTGAAAAAGGAAGAATATTTGTATCTCCTTAACAGCTGTGAGAACCAGTGGAGAGACTGAGGTGACACTTTAGGGGAAAAAAAACAAACTGAAGCACTTGGCCTTGTCCTATTAATTGGTATCCTTCCCATTTAAGTAGGGTCAGGTGCCTTTTGAGTTGGGTAAAACCAGCTGTGGAATGTGTAAAATCATGACCTGTATACTTACCATTGATCCAACAGTGAGTATTTGCACTTTAGCTAGTAAAAACACTAGTTAGCCTTGAAGGTAAGAGCGTTGCTGGTTCAGAATTTGAGGCTCTGGCCTTTTCCCTCAGTTTGTTACTTGACAGTTTTCTTTTTGCTTGTTTTATCTTGCATTTATGAAAATACTGTTTGCAAATGTTTTTAGAAGCTGCCCATATGGTGGTGAGTTGAGTTACCCAAACTGGAATGAATCATTTGGCTACAGATAAAATCTGAATGTTCTTTTGTTTGCTTGTTGTACACTCTATGGTTTAAAGCACTTGTTAGGAAACTTTACAGTGCAGTGTATTTTTGCTCAAAGGAACCATCAAGATATGGCTCTCCTTGTGCTGGATAAATACAGATGCAGCACTTGAATACCTAATGGGAGGTAAAAGACATCAACTAAGAGGATATGAGAAGATTGGCCTTTTTTTAAAAAAAAGTCTTCAATCAGAATCATGTGCTGTTACATTTCAGCTCTTCAGATTTGTGGTGTGGGTTGGTCATAACAGAACACTGTGTGCTTGTTCCCTTCACCCTGAAGCTGCAGCATTGTATTCCTGCATGGGGCTGGTCCTCCCAGGCCAGCTCAGCCCAATCACCACCACTGAGCAGCAAGACTTTCCCATGCTTGGTTTGTTTTCTTTTGGTATCAGAGCTGTTTTATAACAGACGACAGTATCTTCAGCTTATTCCATTGACACCAAGTACAGTGAATTCAAATATTGCTGTCTTCAGTAGCTGACAGTAGGGGAGGTTCTGATGATTGAATATTAAGCCCCCAAGCAGAGCACTGCATATTGCTAACAGAATTTAACAGCAACTTCCCAGCTTTCAGTATTTCCTTCTTGAAAGCAAGGAGAACAGGCTGATGAGTGGAAACTTTTGCATGACACTGGAAAGTAATGCCAGTGCATAACTGATTAATGTCCCCAGCACTATCTACTTTCCCACATGAAACAATCACCACAACCTCAAGAAAGCTTTTGTACTGATTGTTTTTGGCTTGGGACTATTTTGGCAGCCTGGCCATAAATCCTATGTAGAATAGTAAGGTTTCATTAAAGAATTTCTGCAATTTGCTGGAGCAAAGAATTGTAGTGGTAGTACTTGGACTAAGTACTTGGAAGTCTTGATGACAGGTGAATATTTCTTCAACTGAGAAGAAGGGATTAAGTGGTAATGTGGAAGACCAGGAGATGAGGTTCTCTGACCTGGTTCTGAGGGTTGAGGAGAAAGTAAGGGTAATGACAAAGTTAACTTGAGGCAGGGGTGGACAGAGAATGACATCAGAAGAAAAGGTGAACAAAAATAACAGAAACATAAACTGTCCATTTTTAGGCCTGCTTAATTGAACTGCTAGCAAAAAGTTGATGCCTAATGCTTGGAGAAGACTTAGAGAAATCTGCAGTGGTCCAATGAGCCAAATGGGGTTAGTGAATAAGAAATAGCATTTGAAATCCTTCAGTTATTTAGTAGATTGCATCCTTGGAAGAAGACCAGTCAGATTTAAATAAAAAAGGATTGAGAAAACCCTCAAAAATAGGGGTGGGCTGACCTGGCAAGATCTCAACTGCATTAGTTCATTCCTGTGTTGTCTTAATCCTCTGTCCTTCTGCTGAATGACTTGCTAAGTAACAGCACCTCTGAGCTAAGGGTTTTGTTAGTTCTCCAGCCTCCCAACTTGCGCTGCTGTGCATAACGATGCCATGCATTTATCAGAGCTTGTGAAATAGTTACCTGAAACCTCCAAGTTATTAGTAAGCTTGGCTCAGATTCATTTATTTTCAATGATATTTTTATGGAATTGTAATTCTTCAAGGAGCTGGGCACTGATTAGAAAGACACAGCAATGTGATAGAAGAAGAGGGAACTGAAATTAAGCATTCTGGGATTCAGTTGCAGGAAGATGTTTTTTCTAGACCTTGATTTCCCAATGGCTTGAGTTTACAGCATTTCCGTTCCAGGAATTTTATTAGAGCAGCAAAGGTCTTGATATTGCTATTGGAGAGGCCGTGAGGAAAGTCTGCCCAGTCTCACTGCATTCCCCTGCATGTCCTCTGGGAGTCACAGCTACGTGCCCTTTACAATGCCTTCCAAGCTGCTGACCACGTACCTTCTGATAACTCCAGTTCATACTAACATGCGTGCTATATTCATCTGTTGAAAAGAATTCCTATAAAATTCTGCTGAAAATACCTTGTTAATTTTTTCACTAGCCAGTATGATTTTTTTCCATTAGTATTTTGTGTACCCAGTGCTTTTGAATGTCAGAGCACATATATTTTTTTTTTTATTTTCTGTGTTAATAGGCAACAGAGTCTTTTGTGAGTGGTAAAACTAGGTCAGAATGCTGCTGTGTGTTCAGTGATGAGTAAATTGGGCCTATATTGTGCTCAATTTATAGGTCACAGTGCTTAAATGACTTTTATGTCAGTAGATGCAAAATTTGGTTGGATTCGTCTCTATTTTTTTACCTGCTGATAATTCCATGTAATTTTAAGAACTGAAAGAGTAATTGTACTCTAATTACCGTCAATACAATTGCATACCTTGTGTAACTCTGCCCTTAAAGTCAGAACTCTGCTGGAAATGGTGTACTTTGGTTTGGATAGTGACATGTGTTGATGCAACTGGGTGCATCTGACATACTTAAACCCTTCAGGTAGGTTTGATGGGTCTCTTTTGCAGCTGCTTTATGGGCTTGGATAATCATACATACTTCAGTTATGTTATCAGTCACCTACAATCAGGGTAGCGCTACTTTTTTGTTTGTTTGTTTTCAACTATCTGTTGCATGGATTGCAAGGAAACTATTCTGCAACAGAGCGTGAAGGATACAGGAATGTGTATGAAAGGAAAGTGACATGTTGCAAAAGTACAGAGAAGTCAGCAAAGGAATATATATTTAGCTAGACTGAACTGCAGCATTATCATCTAATTAACAGACCGTTTTGTCTTGCAACAGAACAAACCTTTTGGTTTAGTCAGCCAATGGACATTTGAAATTACTTCTACCTGCTGCTCATCCTTGGTGCTAGTGCACGATCCATAATTAAGTAACGAAACACTGTTTAGATGTTTACTTACACTGTTTTGCTTGCTGTTTTGGTGGTGAGGAGATGGTGGTGGTTATATTGTGCATGACAAGTCATGCAACAAGCTCTATGAGCCCAACCAATGGATATTGAACAAAATTATGGTTGCAAGAAAGGTTTGTGGCATAATAATTAAAAAATAAATCAGTAAGTCATACCCTAGTATTGCTTAGGTAGCATTCAGAATCCTAAGCCCTAGATAATTCTGTTGGCCAGTTTGGTATCGAGAAACTGACTTCTAGTTAAGATTGGAGCAGGAACATTAGCACCAGAAAATTTCCCTGGGGGGGGGGGGGGAATAAGAACACTTCTCATTAGACACCATTTAAGTCAGTCACTTCTGATATGGATATGTGCCAAGTATTTGGATCCATGGTGTACATATGTTTGGATTGTAAAGCTCTAGGGAGTTCTTCACTGTAATTTAGCAATTCATTATCCTCCTGCAGACTTCTGTCTATCAAGAGGCAGTCAACTGATTGTGTGCACACAATTTTAATTGGAGAAATGCAAAATAAAATGGATTCACACAATTGATCACTGATAGTGGCAGAAGATAACCTGCAAAAGCCATGTAAGGAAGTTCTGATGTTAGGATCCAGAATGCATGATGTCTGGTGCCTTGTGCAGGGCAGACTGCAAACAGAAGCAAAACAAGTCCAGAGTAGTGGTAGCTGTACTCACCTGCCTAAGGTAGCCCCGTAACAGGGTAGGTGTGTGGGTAAATAAGAACCCAGTCACCATGCCTCACTTATGCAGTAACCTTCTAGCAGAGAAGACAGCTAGCTTTTAATAGCTTTGGCGTTTGTACATGCTCATATTCTATTAACTGTATGCTTTCCTGGAATACTATATGTGAACAAGTTATGTTGGATTGTTATTCCTAAAGGATGAAAATCCAGGCTCAGGAGTGAACTGTCCAAAACTTGGCATTTGTGTAAACTAAAAATGCTTTAGAAATGGAAGAAAGCTGAGTCCTGGAGTGTGGTGGGTATTCACTGGGGTTGCAGTAATATGTGGATCACAATCCTGCCAACTACAACCAACAGGGGGGTGCATATTGTAAATAACACATTTAATATCAACTTACTGGAGAATTTGCAGTCATATTATTTCTGATAATGTTTGCCAGGAAAGAAATGTTAATGCTTCCTCTCCGTGAATAGAAGCTCTGAAATTGTTTAGCTCTATTTGTGGTTCTCTTAGCAGCAGGTACAACTCAGATGGAAGAGGCTGATGAAGCGAGAGTGCAGAAATAACACAAATAGCTTGCTGAAACCACATCAAATAGAATTAATTCTCCAGATCAGATGTCCTGAGTTTTTACTTCTATGAGCTCTGGAGGTATATTTCCAAAACTGATTAGAGAAAGAAGAATCATAGTTTTGCCAATGTAAGTGATTGTTTGGCTATCAGGGAAAGAAAAGGCATTTGTGTGAGTAGGTCTGTGGTCAGGTTTCAGTTGTGTGAAGTACTTGAGCTGAACAGCAAAGCTGTTTGTTGCTATTGCAGATGATGGAAGTGTACAGGGCTCAAAAGACCTAAAACACAGAGGGGTTGAGTGTGGGTTATGATGTGCCAGATAGTATTTTTGTACAGGGATTTTGATCCCAAAAGTAATTGAGAGTACATAAGTATTTCTCTCTTCTGTCATGCAGTCACTGATGTCTGATATGGACCACCACTGGAGAAAGTACACCAGGCTAAACATCCCTTTGATTTGTTGTGATATACATCAGCAAGTTTTTCACTGGTGAGCTGAAGTAAGGGGCACTGAAACTGAGTGTAGTATTCCAGGTAGTCAGAAGGGAGAATGAGGAGCATGGTTTAGTGGGCAGTATTGGTGGTAGACGTTGGTTGGAATGGATGATCTTAGAGTCTTTTCCAGCATTCAGGATTCTAAGAACAAATGTGTGGAGAGAAACAGGAAGTCCTGCAATGATCTGTGAGCTACTGTCCTGTACTGTATCTACAATCAGGATATACAAAGTGGGTTTTGCTGGCTGCTTGGCTATTTCATATAAAACTGGAAACTTTATCTGAAGTTCCAGATCCACCAATCAAGGTAAATTAAAGGACAGGATCTTGAAATAGTTTGTGTGTTTTTTCTTTTTGTGCTCATTCCTCATTCTGCCCTAGAATTACTATAGGGGATAGACATCTGGAACAAGTTGCCAGCTCTGCTCCTGACGGTAAGCACTATGAACAAAAGCACAGGATGGTACATCTTGCACACGGTGAGGCAGTGAAGGATTTCCTTTGCACTAATTAAGTCAGAAGTTTATCAAAGCATGTGAAGAAATAAGATTTTGGATTAAGAAATGCACAGGGACCATCTTCAATTTCTGATTGCTTCTCTCACCTTGTTATCTCTGAACAAGTTGATTAGGTGGTTTCCAACCTGAGGGAAAGCATTTGTTTTCATATCTGACTTCAGTCTCTGATTTTGTTTGCATTTCTCTTTTGGAAAACACAAAGATACATTTAGTCATATGAACTAATATGGCCGCAACAAAGGTGACTTTCCATGGGTTTGTTCTTCATAAAACCACATGCACAACAGGGCCTTAACTATCTATACTGCTGTTTCTGGAATTCCAATTATTGCAAAATGACATTGCAGGTACTTTTACCACATGAAGCAGAAACAAATTTCTCCTTTGCCAAGCAGAAAGACATCACCAGCACATGTTCTAGGATAATGTGTTTACAGCATACACAAGACCTCTTTAAACAGGGGTGGGATGGTCCAGATTGCACACAAGCAATTACACTTGCAGGGCTCCCAGCTAACAGACCACTGCATCCTGCTCTGTTGCCAGGAAACAGCTCCTATTTTTCTCACCCTTATTTTTGGTGTCTGTCTCTCTGCTTCTAGATCACTGCCAATTTCCATTTTCTGCTGCACCCTGTGATTTCATTTGGCAAAAGCTCTGCCTTAGTTTTGGTTGCACTGAATATGCTGCGTTCCAGTTTTCAGAACTGAGTATGGTGTCCTTCAAGGGTGGAAGTATTCAATAGCACTTCTTTTGTGTTACATTGGTGGTGGCTAAATGTACCCTGGAGTTCACAGTCTCTCATTCAGCCTTGGTACAGAAGCAAAGTGTGAGAGGCCACCAGGGAGAACCCACGTAAAATGAGCAAATCAACCTGATACAGGCTGGGAAACCCACAGATGGCAGTAGACTGGTACAGAGTCTTTTTGACCCAAGTTTTTGCAGAACAACTCCATACAGCATCTTTGTCATTATGGACTGTGTGGTCTTGGTATAGAATAAATGGGCTGTAACTCTTATCCTTGAATATTAGCATTCACACATGTTTTATTTGTAAACAGAAGATGATTTTAGGTAGTTGAAGTATTGATGATGATATGATATCAGTCTTTGGCTTCCATCAGGCATGCTTATGAGCTGGGAGAAGCTGCTGAATGGACACAGTAAATTTGCTAGTAGAAATCAGCAGGCGCTTGTTTACCTGCTGGCCTTTTGACTGGAAGCTATTTAAGAGTAGCTCTTACTTTGCTACTTGGTTATTCACTTAGCCCTATAGAGTGGATGGCATCAGCATTTGGGGCACAAAAACAAATGATGAGATGTCTTCCATAAATGCCAGTGTAGCCAAAAGCTGAATCATTTATTCAGTGTGCTTGAGCCAGCATGCCTTGGAGGGTGGTTTGGCAATCCATCATCTCCATGAGGAACTGAAAAAGGAAACGGATGCAAGGCAGCAAAGTCACGTTAGATCTGTCACTGTCGAAGTCCAGATGGTTGCAAGATGCTAAGCTACAAAAAGGCTGCAGAAAGCAATATATATGTTTCCCTTAATAGCCCATGAATCTTTATTTTCCAGTAATATATGAACTGATCATTGCACAGTGTTGAAGGCCTCTTGAGAAATACTAATTTTGTGCTACTACTGTTGGCTAGAGCCCTAGAAGCTAAAACTGCTTTGAGTTTAGATTATTCCTTGCAGATAGGCTAACCTGAAGGTAGTGAGTGTAGGCTAGATACCTCACACCTGAATAGCATTCAGCTACAGCAGTTCTTGATTTAATTGAGTCAATGCTATGGAGAGGACAGAAGATTAATTCTGTTGTTCCTTTATTTATGCTGCATTCCCATTTGTAAGTGCCAGTCATGTTATACTGCATCTGTCCCAGAGTTTATTCTCTTTAAATTGAAGTCCACAAAGGGAAGTGGATGTGAAAAGCTGAATAAGTAGAATTAAGTAGCTAAAGTCATAAAGGAGACCACTGGGAAATGTCTGCTGGTTTCTAGTCTTCTACTGTGCCTGCAGATGCTGTGTAAGTAGCTGTAACTTCTGAAAGCTATGGTAAAGCAACAGCACTTGTCAAAAAGCCTGGAAAGCATTTGCTTACAAGCTGTAATGCCTCTCTGTCCTGCAGTTAACCAGCTGCATGTTTATCCTTTGAAGACAAATGGAGAGGAAAGCAAGCAGCTTATAATGCAAGCTAACCACTTCTGGGATGTGGCATAGAGCATGAAGCTCAGGGTTCATTACAGCAGCTGTAGTAGCAAAGTATTTGGGGTGACTGCTCTTTCATGTATGCAGATGGTCAAGCTTGGTTAGTATAGGATGGGAGACTGGGACCAGCAAATACAACAAGCAGTTGTGGCTCGTGGCTCATTGCTATATATATATATATATATATATATAACTTTGTCCCCTGGTATTTCTTATCCTGTTCAGCTGTGCTGCAGGGGCTTGACCCTGGAGATGTGTAACAGTGCACTAATATTAAGTCTGCTGCAAAGAGAAAGCTGAGCTGTAGGAGAGCTGAAGATATTTTTATGTTGTTTAAGGATATGTTGGAGGAAAGAAGATGTGGCCAAACAGACTTCATTTTAGATTGAATTCAAACAGAGATTCAGAAGGCATCTATAAATGTGGATTGTGTCAAATCGATACAGGCTAGTGAAGGCTAGTAGGCAATTGCAGCAAGAGTGGCAATAAAATTTCTGGCCCAAGTACTGAGAGAAAACAGATTGAGTAGCTCAGCTGGAAGAAATAATCTGTTTTAATTAAAAAGAACTGCAATGGAAGTATGTGATGTAATGGCAAATATCCATAGTCAAGGCATCATTGAGCTTAAAGCACAACTGGGTAGTGCTAAAGAAACTTTCTGGCTCAAGGCACTAACAGGTACAGAACTAGAAAATAAATCTGGCCTTTGGAAGAGTGCATGTGTAGAATAAGATCCATGTGGAAGTATAACTAAGGCTGCACGTTCAGCTTTGTCATTAGCTCTTCTTGAGTGTTAAGTGTTCAAATTTGGCAGTGGATTAAAGAGTTTTAAAAAAGACATTTTAGCTTTCATGTCTTCTAAAAAAGCATGTCTTCCTCACTAACAGAAACCAAGTTTGTAAATCAGTTCCACTTCAGCCATCAAGGTTGGTGATCCCTTCACAACATCACTGATGCATGAGGATCCCAGAACATTGCCTTGGGCTGTAGTCACTACACTGCCTCTTTACTGATCAGGGAAAAGGAGGCCCTCAATATGTGTCAAGGAAGATGTTCTATATCAGTCTTTTTGACCTGACAAGATTTGTATTTAATAACTGTTTAATTACTGTGCTTTCATACACTGTTTAGAAGAGACTGCTTATGAGCTAATCCAGACCTTTGCCATCCAAAATGATTATCAGATAAGTCAGAGTGTCAAGCAGTGTTCTAGTCTATTCCAGCACAGTATTTGATTCTGAAGTGTTGACAGTATTTGGGGTGTACTTTGGAAAATATCTTTTGCTATCATGATACCCTGTGATAAATTTTACTGTGGTTGAGAGGTTCAGTTCTCGCTGAGGCAAACGGGTACAGCCCCATTTTCTTGTTAGAGGTTGGTGTTTGGATATATACATTATATTTAGAGGCTTATTCTGAAGTGTGCTTTTGTGTAAGACCTCGTTATGCCCCAGGTCTCTTTGCACAGGGCAGTAATGGACTCAGTGACATAGTAAAACTGCTTCTACAGAAAAGTAGTATTCACAGACAATGAGAAGGTTGAGAACTGACCTTAAGGAGTCACTCAGTGTAGAAAAAAAACTGTAATTACCAGACCTACAGTAAGCAAAGTCTGTTTATTGCTATAGTAATCCCTTAATATAGGAACCTCCTGAACTATCAGGTCCCATCCCTGTTTTTACCAGGCAGTACTGACACATCAACCCTTTTAGAAGCCATCCAGCAAAATCTTAAGACAAGTTGGTTGTTTGTTTTACCTGCCTGCATCTTTTGGGAGACTGTTCCACAATTCCACTGTTTTTATGTCCAGAGAAAATCTAATTCCCTAAGTTTAAATGCATTCCTAGTTATAACCATGCACTTCTTGTTTTGTTGTTTTTTTAAACTCACCATCTCAACAAATATGCTGTAAGGAGAGAATTCATTTTTTATACTGTCATTGTTTTCCGTAGGACAGCTGGAAAACCGTGGGTCCTAATTCCATCAGTTCATTGTGTGATGTCATTTTATGGGGTACCTACGGAAAACTACAGCAGATAGACTAGTTTGATTCCTTCCTGATGCAGTGTTGTACACTTGCAAAAGTAAGAGCAGCTTCCTTTTTGTTTTGGTTTACTTTTCAATCCTGAGAAGTGCCTTATGCCTTCAGAAGGATCTGGGAGCTGGTATCTTCTGCCTTGAATCAGCTGAATAAAAAAAAAATCTGGGAATTATTGGGATGATTATTCATTGTAATTTTATACAAGAGTGAATACTTGAGTATGCTGATGATAGCACAGCATTAAATACAGCTCACTTGCTGATGTGGTCATCAAGAATCCAGTGTTTGCTGGAGTGGAAGCTCAGCCCATGCCTCCAGCTCTAGGATGATTTCAGATGGAATGTTTTCAGTTTGTTTTTTGTCTGTATAAAGTGGAGGGCCCTGTGTTGTTCTCTCCAAGATGTTTTTCCTTAGGCTGTTGGCCATCAATTTAAACTGGAAGAGCGATTCCAGGTAGTGCTTAGAGTAGTTGTGGTTTTGTCAGAAAACTTGATACCCCCCACTTAAATACTTAATATTGTACAGAAATTTTCTGCTTTACCATTTAACAGATTTCCCTTCAGTTTTAAAACTCTCAGAAATGGGATTTTTTTTGTTTTCACAAATTCAAAATAAATGGAGGCAGTGTTTCAGAAAGTAATAATAGCTTAAAAAAAAAAAAAAAAGCACTTTTTCCAAAGGGCAAGGTAATCAAACACAAATCCACTTATTTCACTTCCAGATTACATCCCATTTCTATAATGCAGCAGTTATTTTAGCTTCTTTGTGAACATATCGCTGATCTCATACATCGTAACAGGTTCACTGCTCCATACCTCGTATTTAACTAGCCAGGTTTTTCCTCCTTTCCTTTACAAATGAACTGGAACAAATTATATACTTTCTACCTTTAGAAGGTTTCATAGAAGAAAGGTAGTTCCATTTGAATTAATCTCAGACAAAATTAAGATAGGAACAGTGATTTGGCTAAATGCATTTCCCATTTGCTTGCTTTGCTGATGGCAGCAAAAGCTGTTAAAGTCTGGACCTGATTCTGCTATTGTTCACCTGGATAAAGAGAGGTCAGTGGAGGCAGCTGTGGGATAAGTGGAGCTGACAGAGGATGGAGGAAGCACGGGGATGGTCCATACTGCAAATATTTGCTGGGAATTTAACCCCTGAGCCTACAGAACAGAGCTAGATTTGCTCCTGTGTCTCAACAAAGACAAAGCCACTGGGTTAGAGCAAGGGCCCCAATACTGCAGGGATATACAGAATACTGAATATATTCAGAATACTCTTGAGTTTGTTATTCTGCTTTCTCTTGCACAAGGACTTTGCAGATCGGTGCAAATGGATGATTGCATGAGATATCTAATCCTTCTATCAGCACTTACTGAAAGAATTATTCTCCTGTTGTGCATTAATAAGCTGTAAGGAAATAACCACCTGAAGAATGCACTGGGGGCTCTGCTCTGCTCTCACCCTAACCGGTAAAATGTGTCTGTGATGTGAATGGAACAAATGAGGTGTAAGCACAGGAAGATTAAATGTACAGAGAAGAGGTTACGCTTCTCAATCAGCCTGCAGGGCCCTATGGAGATGTACTTAATAAGATGGGGAAAAATGTTGCTGAAGCTTTAAGAAAAAAAAGTGGAGAAACATGCAATTTTTTTGTATTGGGGCAACTTCATCAGCCCGTGCTCCTTATAGGTACAGCACTGTGCTTTATGGTCTGCAGTCTGGCAATAGCTTCCTACCTTTGTTTCCTGCTAACTAAAGTGGTGAAAATATTTTAAAATAGAGACTCCTTTCCCTACAAGCCTGAGCTAGGAACAAAAATAAATAGTCATTGGTTTACTGCCAGCTGCAGTCATCTTTTTCTTTATTTTGGCTTGCTTGCCTGTGTTGAGGTGACAAGTGAAGTGAAATCCTGTTTTGGCACAGTTTAAGATCTGGGGAGGGTGGGAAGAGAAGTCCAGTTACTGCCATGCTCTGGCCAAGAGGCAAGGATGCAGAATAGAGCTATGGAGCTGGGTTCCTGCAGGGAAGTGCTCAAGTCAATACTTGTTGAGAATGCTCATCCAGCTACACCCAGCTCCCTTTACACCACTACTGCAGCTCTATGTGGAAGTCTGTCCTCAACAGTTGCATGAGATATTTTGCCTTCTTACTGTTCTTCCTTCTATACATCCAGCTTCAAGCAAGTAATGTACATCAAGCATTTGGAAAGAGAAGCCAAAATCCTGCTCTTGTATTTCAACTGCAGAAAATAAGTTCTTTGACTCCTCAACTTGCTTGAAGACTCTCAAGACTGGAAGATGCCACTGAAATCCATTTAAAAAATGAAACATAAAACCGCACTGAATATGTTGTTTATGGAAAAGCTGGAATAGTCGTGGTCCTGTCATTGTTCCAGTGAAGCTGCTGATGAAGTAGGGAGAAGCAGCATGTAATCAGCTGGGGAAAGTAAATGCCTAAGTTCTTTGTTCTAGTCCTAGATATTTTAAATCCCCTGTGGCATCTTAAAGGGATAAAATTATAGTATATTACTATAGTGGCAGCTGTGCTTCCAAGCATGCCAGAAATCTCTGTTAATTATCTGCAAAAATCAATCTCTTTTGCTTTCCTTTATCAAAACCATTGGGCAGTATCTCTTTTGTGTGTCTTGTGTTTGTTTTGCAGTGAAGTCTGAGAAGTGTGAGGTGCATCTGTATTATTTGTACAGAGCTGCTCCTGCATGCTGGGGGAAACTCCGTCTTAATTTGTGCTGAGCTATTTGCCAGTTGAAAACCCAGTAGTAGTAATAGTAACAGATACCTGCGGCATATGCTGCTAATGTCAGCTGTTACCACAGATAGTTGTTTTACCAGATGAACCACAGATGTCACTGCAGGCCTTTATTATAAGAGACAGAAAAAAATTGGTGTGAACACTTTCCAAGATGTTTATGTGTAAGGAGATTAGATGAGTTTTAGCATTTTCACCATTAATGCCACCTGTAAACTGGGATAGGAAATTGTTCTTTCTGTGTTACAGCTGCAGCACTCAGGAATGTCTCTCAGGATTAAAGCGTAGTGTGGAAGTCTGCATTAAACTATATCCACTGTCAGTGTCCCTCAGTTTCCCAAACCACTTTGCAGTGCCTGTGTTTCCTTGTATCGTATTTTGGGCTGCACCAAAAATGGGTGATGGAGAGGATGGGGTCTGAAGGGCTGCATGGGGCTCAGGCAGAGGCAAGCTAGGCACCACCCAGAGGCATTCTCTAAGTCTTAATTCAGCTCTAAAAGAAAGAGAGACCAGAAGAATGATAGGGCAAGCAACAGAGAAACGTAATTGTGGGGGGTGGACTGAGTGTCCTGGTACTGTGCTGCCCACAGAGCTTTCCTCCTGGCTCTGTTTTACCTTGGAAATGGTATGCCAGCTGAACTCTCTATGAAAGACAGCATGCTTCGAAATGTAAATAGGTTTGAATCTCTATTGTACCCCCTGCTGCAGAGATGAGAACACAGAGCAAGTTCTCTCCTTATTTATATAAATTGTTTCTTTTTCAACTGTAGTTAAGTGATACCAAAGTAAAAGAGTGTGGTGTGGAAGAACAAACTTCATTTAAAAAGAAGGAGGCAGCTCAGGGGAGACTTTATCACTCTCTACAACAATTCTCTGAATAGAGGCTGTGGCAAGGTGGTGGTTGACCTCTTCTCCCAGGTAACAGTGATAGATTGAGAGATAATGGCCTTAAGTTGTATCAGGGGAGGTTCAGGTTGGATATCAGGAACAGTTTCTTTTCAGAAAGAGTAGTCAAGCAGTGGCAGATGCTGCCTAGGGTGGTGGTGGAGTCACTGCACCTGGAGGTGTTCAGATAACAAGTAGATGTGGCACTTGGCACAGAGGGACATGGTTAGCAGGTGTGGTGGTGTTGCGCTGGTGGCTGATCACTTGGTGATGTTAGTGGTCTTTTCCAGTCTTAATGATTTTGTGGCTCTACAACTCAAAGCCCTGCAGTTCAGCATGATGGTCACCGATGAGGGTCATGAGATGTCAGGAAAGGTAAATGAGTTGTATCCTCCCGGTAACTTTTGCATTTAATAACTAATTGATGAATAAATAAATAAAAGTAAGCACACTGACTGGGCTAGTCCACGCTTATAAACTGAGGCTTGCAGATGGGACCTTCGTGAAGTGCCCTCCAGCATGGTATTTAACAAAATGTATGAGTTCAGTGTTTATACTGGCAAGCGCTTTTGAACATCAGTCAAATAGTCTCTGCTTGGCTTTAACAGATATGGGCTATAGCAATCTTTCCCAGTGGGGAACTCTATTCTGTCATCACTGTCCCACAGTATTACAAATCATATGGAAAAAAAGACAAACATGGGCATGATGCCAAAACAGATTTTTTTTTATACATAAAACAAATACAAAAATGTAACACTATGTTTCTTAAGGAACCTTGTCATTTTTTCTTGTGAGAAGCAGAAATGAAAAAGGTTTCCTTCCTTAAAGTGACATGCGTCTACTGGGTACAGACATACATGGCTATATTTTATGAGACATTCCTCCTCTGGAGCCTGAAGAACAATGACATGGAAGGCTCTGGCAGCTGCCGCTTTGGTTGCCATAGCTTTTCCCTCCCTCAGACTTCAGTCACCCTGAGTCCCTTTGAAGGTACTGAGTGAAAGCACTGCTACAAAGCTCTGCCACATCCAAAGCAACAAATGAAAAAGTTATGCTGGGGGAGAAGGGTGATGATAGAGGGGGGGAAAAAGCAGAGGTGGAGACAGCATCCCAGCAGCTATCCTGCCCTGGATGCTCCTTGGCCTCACCTGCTAAATCTGCACTTCCCATCAGCTTCTGGTGGCTGCTTCCTTTCATGGGGAGGGAAAGAGCAGTTTTCCAGCTCCTGATGATATGGTTTTGTTTCAGCCACAAGGAAAAGAGCATAAGTAAGAAGAAATGGAGGGGAATGATAATAAAGGAAGATGGTTTTTCACAGCAGCCTGCTATAAACCAGCAGTCCTTGCCCTGTTTGTGGTAGCACTTGTATTTTTAGTCTTTAAGGAAGCACAGAGGAGTAAACAGCATTATTGGAATAAATGTCCGGTGACAGCTATTAGCCCAGAGAATTATTATGCATGCAAATCTGAATAACCAAATGTATTGGCTCTGAAAGCATCATCCATGTGCAGCAGTCTCTCCCAGCAGTGGTGACAGTCCAACATGATGAATCCTAACAGGCAGTTAATCAGTCACCACAGCCCACAAATGATACTCTGAAAGCGCTTGGTGTTTGCCACAACAGTTTGCTAGCAAATAGCACGAATCAGCTGCGTGTGTTAAACTGTTCCAATTCTGTTGCAAGAAGACGGGGCAATTCCTCAGGGACTCAGAGCTGGTACTATTATTTTCCTCCAAAACAGTGTTAAGAGTCACTCAAACTCTGCTCTCAACATGCAACAGCAGCCACGTTCCTTTTCTGGCAGCACCACCTGCAACTTCAGTGCTCCTTGGTGGCAGAGTGAGGAGCCCAGCCTTCCCTTCAGAGCAGCCCTTGGCATGGCACTTCTGCATGGCAGAAGGGGAGCAGCAGCCCTATTCTGTGCCATTCTGCTGCCCTGCAAAGTGCACACCCTGGCAGTTTGGATATAAACATGCTTATTGACTGTCTGAGCCTCTTGCCAGACATCCTAAGATAAGCATGTGCTTAATATTCAACATCCTGTACAGTCTGTGAATTGCTGGCCAGGAAGCAAATGAGGCTGCGATTTTCCACAGAACTGAAAATGCGTGTCCTGAGAATTGGTTTGGGGTTTTTTTTTTGCTTCATTTTTCCATCAGGTTCTTTTCTGTTAGAGGAAATGGTTCATATAGGTATAATTACTGGCACTGTTCTTGGCAAAAAGGAGCCGAGATGCTCACTTTCCTGCTCCAGAGCAAGAAATACATCAAGGCACCTGTTAGATTCATTGACTGGTCTCTTCTAATTAGAGGGAAAAGTGCAAGCTTTTGACTTGAAGGTATAAATTTCCACATTCTTGAATCCACAGAGTGATAAAAAATGCAAAGGAAGTACAGACAGAGCCAAGAGTCAATATTGAGTCTAATCAGACTTTAAGAAATTTAGTTATGTGCTCTCAGGGGGCTTTTCCAGTTTCTGCTTGGAAAAGGCGTGTGTTGGCTGTGAAAAACACTTCTCAATGCCAAATTTCTGAGCTGTTTGCAGAATACATAGACAGGTAGTTTTAGAGAGGGAGAGTGGCTTTTCCAGGTCTGTTAGGTTTTGGCGCTGGCATCAAGGGCTCTCATCCAAGTGAATGGGAATGTAACCAACACAGCTTGCAGCTAAGCCAGCATCACAATCCACCCTTCGGTGATAGTTTCACCCAATTCCAGACATTGTCTCCATAGAGAACTGTCAAGTTTGCCTCGTGTTTCAAATCCAATTATAAAACTGTGCTATAAACTTCTAACAAGCCATGTTATTGTCAGCAAATGGGTGTTTACATACTACTACTCAATTCATTACCAGCATGCAACTGCTAATGAGTGCACAGCCCGTTGTTTGCCCCCTGTGGGCCCCAGCAAATGTACCTGCACTAGGTTATGGGTAGGCACCGCTGGTGGCCATGGGAACACACAGCCTGCCTGCAGGCACAGCTCTGGGGGCATCATTACTTCAGCAGTGCAGGGAGGAAGGGTAACAAACCTACTTTGGTAGCGGATGTAATAAATGTGAGCAGTTGTCTCCCTCAGCAGGGATAAAAGGCAAGTAACAACTGTCAGACAAAAGCAGAAGAAATTCCCTTCAGTGCCAATGTGGTCCCTCCAGTCCAAAGAGAGCCCATGGCCACGTGGCTAGTTCTGATCACACCACATCTTTGTACTGACCAAATTTTGGCTTACATCTTCATAACACCATATTGATTAGCATCTCTCTTTTCCATTCACCTCTTCTTTACTTCCTTGTACATTATGTTCCTATCCCTACTTCAGGGCTTAGCCCACACCCCTCCTTTCCCTGTCAGCCTCCCCCACAACAGAACAGCTATAGCACTCCTTCAGATTAATAAAGCATATTGAAACCTCTCACTGAATGAGAATGTTCTACCAAAATGTATTTTTTCCTAGCATTCCCACTTATTTGTCATTGATTTATGTTATGGTCTGAAATATTTCTTGAGCATCTCAATAGATGCTGTATTTTTCTGCCCTTGGAGCAGGGTGTTGGGCATTTCTTGACAGTGTTCCCTCAGAGCTCACATTAATGTACCTTTTCTGCTGAGGGAAAGGGAACTTATTTTTAAGCTAAGGTTGCCATCTAGTGAACAATTACATAAATACAAACTCTTCTGTTTTTCTGGAAGAGATGGGCTGCAGGAGTGATTTAAGCTCTTATTTTCATGGGAGGAGTGGAGTGATGTCATTAAGGTTCAGGAGAGGAATCCAGCTGAGGATAGAAGACTTTTGCAAGCTTCTGAGAGGAACCTCCAGGGCTGAGCTAAAGGTTTTAGCGCTAAAGGTTTTAGCGCTGAGACAAAGTACCAAGCTAAGGTTTAAAATGCAGCCCTTGCAGGCACAGTCTCCTGCAGGAACTAATGAGCACTACACAGCTGGAATTGCCTACAGGTAGGAGAGAAATGGTGTGAGTCCTCCAGAATAGCCTGGTCTTCCCTGCATGGGGCTGCATATGAATGGTATTCAGGCACGAGCAATTGTGCAGCCCCTTAGGCATTGCTCCTAGCTGCAGTTCTCACATGCCAGGTTTGCCCTTATAGCCACAAGACACTGAGGTCTGGATTGCTTCCTGACATGAAGCATGTGAGGGAGAGGCTTGCTCACTCTGATAAAGGAGTCCCTCTTCCATTTCAAACAACCATGATGCCACTGCTCATAAAGAGTATCTTCCCACAAAGTGATAGTACAGTTCTTCTTTTGCAGAATGTAGCCCTTAACAGGTATGTGGTGGTTTTCCACATAAGTAAAAACTCCAGTGGTCTGTTTGGTCCTCCTATGCAGCAAATGAGATTGGAAATGTGACCAAATCCTCTTCTTTGGGGAAAGGGTGGGCAGTTTGTATTTAAAAACTGGCCACTTGAGGACAGGAGGTAGTACTGGGACGCTATTTCAGGCAGCTGCCAACTTACGCTGGGATGTCTCAATTCAATATAGAGCTCTTTCCATTAATATTGAATGCTGGAAGATAAAGACAACAGAGAAAAGCCAAGGCCAGTAGGAAGGAAGAAGCAATAAAGTCAGTAATTGTCTCTATGCAAATGCAGAGGGTATGGGAAATGAGATCGGAGTGACATTACAGGAAGGAAATTATGATTTGGCTGGTAACACAGAAATGTAATGAGACAAATCAGAGAGCTGAAATGTTAATATTGATGGATGCAATCTGTGCAGAAGGGACAAAGGGAAAAAATGACAAAAGGCTGCACTGCACATCAAAAGACTGTGTGCAAACTGTGCAGCATAGGTGGATGGGGAAATAAGAGGTAATGGTGATATGTCATGGGTAAAGATGGCAATGAAATGATACAAAAAGAAGTGTACAGGTAGCTCTGAGTATAGATTACTTGACTTGGGATGAAGAGGCTGATTGAGAAAGTTATCAGAGCTGATAGTGTTGCAGAAAGATGAGTATGACACTCACTGCCACTATACTGACATCTGTTCCTCACGTGTACTGGTTTTGGCTTAGATAGAATTTAGTTTATATGGTGCTATGTTTTGGATTTGTGACTGATACGGTGCTGACAGCACACCAGTGTGTTCATTGCTGCTGTACAGTGCTTGCATAGTGTTGAGACCTTTCCAGCTTCTCACAGGGCCCTGCTTTCCTGGAAACAGCTAAACATCTGCCTGCTGCTGCATGTAGTCAATGAATTCCTTATTCAGCCTTCCTTGTGTGCAGCTTTTGCTTTACCTATTGAACTGTCTGTATCTCAACCCAAAAGTTGTCTCACTTTTACCCTTCTGATTTCCCCCCACTGTGGAGGAGCGAGTGAGCGGCTGTGTAAAGTTTAGCTGTCTGATGGGGTTTTTAATATTCCCTTTGAAGGCATTCCACTGTACAGTGGCAGGGTATGCCTGCAGCACGCAGAGCGAGAGCGATGCTGTAGCTGAATGGTTTTAACACTAGGCTGAAGAGGAAAATCTTGGATTTCATTCCTTCCATTACTGAATATCTAATACAAAAATACCCAGGAGAGCAGAGCTGGAACCCCAGGTTGCCTTCTCACAGTTTAGTATTCCATCCGTTGGGCTTTTGCTAGCATCAATGACTGTATAACTATACTGAATCTTGATAGTGCTTTGGAGAAGATCAGTCCTTTCTTTCTTTCAACCCAATGTGCTTTGCACACTTGTGTTTTTGCTTACTCCCTGCGAAGGTTGAGATCCCCTTTGAGAACTGAATTCACATCTCCCAGGTGTGGGTTAAATGCTCTGGGGGCTGGGGAACTGCTAATGAGAGATGTCAGCAGCTGATGGGGATTGCATCATATCAATATCAATAAATGAAATACAACCTGCCCCGGTATGGTCCATTCCAACCCCCCTACTATAATAACACTATAAGCTTTTATTCTCTGACAAGATTAGGCAGCTTACGTTCAGATTCTGCAGAGTATTTCTGAAGAAATGACAACAGTAGTAATTATAAAAATCACCATTTTATTTGGATAGATAATTTTATTTGGCTTAGAGGATCTCTTGTTCACATTCATGTGGCTTGGAAGATCTTTTTTTCATGCTCATGTGTCTTGGAGGATCTCTTGTTCATGTTCACGTGGCTTGGAGGATCTTTTTTCATGCTTGTGTAGCTTAGAGGATCTCTTGTTCACATTTCTGTGGCTTAGAGTATCTCTTTTTCATGCTCATGTGACTTGGAGGACCTCTTGCTCTCTGTGGAGCTGTACATGAAATGACTGACAATCATCTCAAACAATAAATTGGAATTAGGAACAACAGGAAAATAAAGATATCTGCAGCATTGTGCCTCTCAATATGTAGGCCAGGTCATTACATCACAGCTGTAAATAAAAACAGGAGGAATAAAACACCATAAACCACACAAAGTCGGGCTTCCTTCTGTCTTGGGTTTGTTCCTTTCCTTAGAAAAATGGTTTGCTTGTTTGACAGTGGAACTGCATTAAGGCCATTCGTCACAGAGAGCACACTAGGGGTCTCCCCCTGCAAGTAGTGTGGGATTGAGCCCTAATACAGCACAATGGCTTTTGGACATGTGTCACAAGTGAAAGTTAATAAATGAGAAGCATGGGGAACCGTACACATGCTACTGAGAAGAACATCTTTTAAGATTGGGTACTGTTTCCTTATCTCCCAGATGCACACAGGCAGAGAAATGGCTGATCCAATACAAGGTTCCTCCTGTTCTGGGATGAAGGCAATGCCCTTCATCAATGACAGGAAATGTAGTGAGCTGAAGGGAAAGCTTATAGAGAGGATTTAGCCCAATGAGGAGAAAACATGATTTCTAAGATGGTAAAAAAAGAAAATAGGAATGCATGATAATTTTACCGGCCACGTGACAGAGATATTCTTTCAGAACTACAAGAACTAATTAAAGCGTTGAGTAAGAAATCTCCGACTTCGTTTCTCAGAGGAAAAAATCAAGTCTACATGCACAAAGACAAAGCTGAATCAGGGTTTAGTAATTTCCAATCAGCTGACCTGCTGAGCAGAGCAGCAGTAGCTTACATAGCTTACATCTTTTTGCCCCAAATTCCTAAAAACTCTTGGGTTTGTATGTGCAGAACAGGTGTTTTGCTAGATGAAATAGCCTAGACTTTCATGGGACTACACCAAAGTGGGGCAGTTACAGATCCACTAGCACTGGCAAGTTCTGGTGCACTTACAGATGCATTAGAACAGTAGATTGTGGTTTACATGTCAGCAGCTCCTCTCAGACACTGGCTTTTCTGTCAAATACACCAACTTTGCACTTCAAACTCTACTTTCTTGTCCAGGACTCTCACAGTCAGTATGTTTATCTTTAGCTTGATAATGCATTTAAATTCCCCTATTTGCTATCTTTTCCCATCATACCAGCTGTGGGTCTGCGCTCTTTTTTTTTCTCTCTCCAGGTGAATTTAATTCAGCTGCTGTAGCAGACCGAATGCTGGACTTAGGCAAAGTAACAGAGTTCAAATTCATGTATCTTGGTATTTTTGTTTAGATTCTAGTGGGGACAGCTGAAGACCACAGTTAACCTACAAAACCTGGATTTTCTTTATTAATATTAGTCATTTATTATAATGATGCCTAAAAACAAAGCTCCGTTTACCAGACACTGTACAGAATTAATCTTTGTTCTGAACCTCTGCTCATCTGAATAATCTTTGGCACTTTTCCTACATCTTCTGTTCCCGATGACCTATAAATCCCATGTAATAATTGTCAGTTGTTTCTTCTTACTTTGTGAATGGGATGCTGGTCTCACTCACAGACATGAGACACCTCCTTTCTCTCTGTTCCAGTCATTCATAAAACCCATAAAGTCTCACAATGAAATGCCCTTGCAGAATTACCCAAAAAAGCCACACCAGGAACACAGGCTCTTCCTACTGCTCATCGTGCTGACCCAGAATTAATCTGTGCAAGTTCACATCTGGGGATTTGAATTCAAACTCCTTCCATTGAAATTCAAAGAGGATCAGGTCTGAGGCTCTGATTTTGCACAACTTTTAATCTGAACAATTTTGACCGAATCCAGGGCTCTGCTACAGATCTGTACAGTTTTAATCAAGGCACTACTAACTCATTCTAAGGTGAAAGTAGGAAGCTGAGGGTGACATATGCAGCTACCACATTCATTAATAAAAGGTATTTTACTAAGTAAGCATTGAAAGAACATAATTTTCCTCTCAGTCTCCTTCTACATTGTTGTATCTTCCAATTTCAGTGGAGTTATTCCCAGTTCACCCTGGTATAAGTGGAGAAGGATTCCGTCTTCAACACTGGAAGTAGCACTTTCTTATATAGAAAGTAGAGTTCTACAGCTGGGGAGGAATAACTGCATGCATCAGTACAGGTTAGGGGCTGACTTGCTTGAAAGGAGCTCTGCGGAGAAGGACCTGGGGGTCCTGCCGGACAACAGGTATCCTGGAGTGCATTAAAAAGAGTGTGGCCAGCACATGAAGGGAAGGGATCCTCCCCCTCTGCTCTGTCCTGGTGAGGCTGAATCTGGAGTACTGTGTCCAGTTCTGGGCTCCCCAGTATAAGAAAGACAGGGAACCTCTACGGAGAGTCCAGTGCACAAAGATGATTATGGTCTGGAGTATCTCCTGTATGCAGAAAGGCAGAAAGACCTGGAGCTGTTCAGCCTGTAGAAGACTGAGTGGGGATCTAAAAAATGCTTATAAATACCTAAAGGGCAGGATGGGGTCAGGATCTTTTTGGTGGCATGCAGCAATAGAACAAGAGGCAATGGGCACAAACTGAAACATAGGAAATTCCATATCAACATGAGGAAAAACTTCTTTACTTTGAGGGTGACAGAGCACCGGAACTGGCTCAGAGAGGTTGTGGAGCCTCCTTCACTGGAGATATTCAAGACCCACCGGGATGCTTTCCTGCAACCTGATCTAGGGAAGCTGCTGTAGAAGTTAATGTAGATGTAAATCCAGTCACAAACAAAGGTCTTTTCCAGCCTGAGTTCGCATCTGTTCGGCTCCATCTCAGACGAATGCAGCTCCCCTGGCCATAGATCCCAAGTGCGGCGGGCCCCGCCTCCAGCACAGGGCGCACTACTGCGAGTGGCCACCAGAGGGCGCTGCCGCCGTCCTCAATGGCTGCGCCGCGGTGCCGTGGGGAGGCGCTCCTCGGGCACACCGCGCCGGGAGCCGGGCCGCGATCGCCCCGGCCGCAGTGCCTCCGCAGCCTCGCCCCGCGGGGTTAGAGGCAGCCGAAGCAGGTATTCTGCCCAGCGCCCCCAGCTGCCGTGAAGAAACGTGCAAATCTAATTGTGCTGAACGGAAACGTACATCTTCATCGCTGATTATGGTGCGGAAGAAAATGACTACAGGATTGGCACCGTAATGGCCAACGTTGAAATGTGATGACACGCCAGTATGATGTACATCTCCATTAGGAATGATAAATCAAAGGTTATTCATTTGTGCTTGATTTATTGCTGCCCAGGGAAATCTCGACTTCCATCCCCCAAGTCAAATGGGGCGTCGGCAGCGCCCTCTGCTGGCAGCGTTCGGAACTGCCTCCCCTCAGCGCCTTCCCCAGGTGTTACTTCTGTGCAGAACGTAAGCGTTTGGTTTGTTTTCCATTATCCCGTCTACCGACATCGCAGTCTGTTATACTTGAAGTAATATAATTCATTGTCTTTTCGTGCATTTTATCCTCGGCTTCAGGAGTAGACTGGATAATATTTAATCCTGTGAAATCTCCCTTCAAAACCGGAGGCCTTAATCTTGCTGGTAATCTTATTCCAGGAATACAGCAGAAAACTGCACAGTGTCTGCGCAGTTTATTACTGAGCACGGGGGAAAGGATTTGTGTTTTCTGAGTTAGATGAGAGATGCAGCCTCGTGGGTATATATGAGCAGAATCCAGACCATGTGAGAACAGAAATATCACCAGGACTGCATTTAAATTCCTGGCTCAGTTGATGGTTTATCCTAAGCAGCTTCTCTATAGTTGTCTGCATGTAATAGCTGCAGAGAGAAGAGCTGAACAGGAGATGAGGGAGAGACAATGCCTGGACTTCTGCTAGCTAGCATCCTCTTTGCCCCCAGCCCTGCACCCATAGTGCTCCCTGACGCTGGGGACAGCATACTGTGCTATCTGTCACATATGACTGCGTGGCAGCATCGGCTCTGACCTCTGTTACATACAGGTAAAGCCTCAATCTTTAAGCTGCTCATACCATCCCACACCCAGCCCCTACTTCCTCCAGCTCTTAAGGTGCATCTTCTTCCACTCTTCCTTGCAGCTAAAATCTCATCCTAAGTTCTCATTATTTAACAGCTCCGTTGCTGCAACATCCTTTTCTCTGGCCCCGACACAAGCAGGGTTGCCTTTACCCTAATCATACTGAATGCTGCCGCTGTTGCTTCAAAGATCATTTTCCTAGCCTGTCACTTTGAACGTGTAACCCTTTTCCTGGCATCCCTGCACCTCCTCCCCCTCCCCTATCTCGCATCAACATAAGCTGCCTATCTTCATTCTCAAGGCCCCCTGGGACCCCACCTATCATCTCTCATTGTCAGGAGGCACAAACAGGGAACAGAGCAGCTCCAGTGACTGCCCTGCCTGCTGAGTCGGCTTCTAGCTCAGCTGTGCTCCATCCTCATGTACCTTTTCAGAGTGGGATATGGGTCAGCAGGACTGGTCAGGAGCAAACTAAGGGACGGTTGTTGAACACAGCCAGGAATGCGGACAGCTGTATTTAAACACTGCTGGAACCCTGAAATGTACCCTCTCCTTTTGTCCGCTGTTACCATCCTCCTACATTCTCATCCCCATTTTCTCCTCTGTGGCCCCTCTTATACTTGGAGGTTACACTGCACAAGCGCTCTCAGATTTATTTTGGTAGCTCTCCAGAATCTCTTTAAAGCCCTCCTTTGCCGTGACGTCCACAAAAGCTTTGACAACCTTTATGCTGCTGGTGAGGTACTACTGCTGTCAGCCGCACTGAGCTGTTCTCATTTCCTTTATTCTCCATCTGTCTTTTTGCATTCATCTGTGGTCTTCCATCCTCTGCTTAGTTTGTAATCACTTTGGGAAAGGGCCATCATTCTGTTCAGTGTTTACACAGTGCTTCAGACAATATTTGTGGTTAGGGTTCCTGCGTGGTCTAATAACACCGACAATAAATAAAAGCAGTAACAGCCTGTGGTGCTCTCTTTTTGCATAGATCTCATTGATCTCAGGCTGCGGGCAGAGCACACCGCATGGATGCAGACTGTGCCTTGTGGTATCCGAGCAAAGGGCAAAACAGAAGAGCAGCACCGCATGTTCTGTTCTAAACGCCGGCCAAATCGCCCTTAATCAAAATCCCTTTCTGTGCTTGGGATTTTTGTTGTGTCAGGCAGCGTACAGCAGATCCAAGGGCAACCTTTTAGCTTCATATCATTTTCTTCGAGAAGAGGGCAGGGCAGGGGGAAGAAGGCTGAAGTTTATGGGCTTTTGTTTCTTCAAGAAAAATCCAACAGGAGGGCTATAAAGAGCAGGAGGAATTTAAAGAAGCACAGCCATTGGAAGGTCTTTAGACCTCTCCTTTTGTTCTTTGTACACGGTAGAAAACTACTTAAAAAACCTAATCTTTAGCTGTTTTGGTAGCCTGTAGTAAACAAAGCCATTGTCTTAGTTTTCTAACCTATAAATGGAGCATCTCTTTCAACTGACACAGGTGCTTTAACCCTTTTTTTTTCTTAAAGTCCTTTAAAGACAGACAGAAATGAGTCATGAAGTTTTTGTTATGACTTGAATTCAGTTCTATTAGCAGAACGGGTTTAAAGCTTGCCATCCTGCAATGTGCTCTCACCAACATCTAGCTGTGCCCTGTGCCTGCTGGAGAGAGGAGAGGGTATGACATGGCTGCATTGCAGAACACTCAGAAAGGACTCTCTGTGGCTCTGAATTGCAGAGTTGTCCACAGAGAGCTCACTTTAGTCTGATATAGCTCATAAAGTGAGCAATCTTTGGAATCAGCTCAGAATCCAAATTGCTCAAAAGTGACTTAAAGTGCCTTAATGACTATTGGTGGGAAGCTTCAACCTCAACTTCATGGTCTCAACTTCGTAAAATAGAAGGCATTACTTTTGGAGCAGCCCTCATAGCAACAGTATAAAAACCACAGAAAGTTTTAGTGGCGATAACACCCTGCATTTTATTTAGTGCCCTGTAAGCAGAGAGCTCCTGAAACACTTTCAGAGTAGCGATTAAGGAAATGGAGACATTCCACTGGGTTACAGAGGTAATTAATGATTAGAGATTATTAATGAAAGACAGAAAAAGCCCTGAAGGAAGACCACATCAGTGAGCATAAGGGAAACCAAGATGAGTAATGGAATGGGCAGGATGATGTAGTAGACCTCTGTAACGCAAGATACAGGAATGTAGTCAGAACATTTAGCCCCGATTTATATGTGAGAGACACTCCGCTTCCTCAAGCTCACCAATTTAAATACTTTTTCCTGCCTAACGTCAGCCTTTCCTCAGCTTTAAGATAATCCTGTATCAGCAGCTTGGCTTCTTTTCTCTCCTGTCACTAATAGTCAGACTTGGGCAGGACCTGACAACTAAATAGCAAGTTGGCTTTCCTCTTGGTGTCATAGGGACTGTCCGACAGTAATATTCAATTCAGGAAATACGGAGTGATATTTATTACGTGTTTTGGAGGGTTGGTTGGTTGTCTTTTTTGGCGACATTTAGTACATCAGTTCTAGAAGTAGAAGAGGGCACAAAAAGCGAGGCAGTTAAGAAAGAGACTGAGCAAGCACAAGAACCTTGTACTTAGATGGTAGACCATGAGCCAAAGTGAAGGCATTTATTTATTGCCTCAATCAAACGGCAGCCTTAGCTTTTTCTTTTTCCTGTTGTTATTAATCTTATGACATAGAAAACATTTACATTCCCCGTGGAACTCCTCCAAGTCAATCCAGCCCTGTAAGGAAACCCAACCTTTAGTATTTAGTAATAAATAAAACATCAGGAATAAAGATATACAGCAACACATTATAATGAATATTACCAAAAAGAATACACGGGTCTGTTCAATAATGCCTCTTTGGAAAACTCCTCTACTGATGTATCTAAGCACTTAAGAATTAATATCTGAGCGTCTCACAGTCACTAATGGATTTTAGGCTCCCATCACTCAAAAGGCAGAAAAGTATATTGTCCTTTTACAGATTTGGAACTGAATGGTCAGTGGCTTGCTCAGGGCCATACATACATCTTTTGGTGGGAGTGGGAATTGGAGTCAGGGTTTCTGTATCCTGTTCCAGTACCTGAAGCCCCCTTTTTACTTGTTAAGAGATGTACGTGAGGTGATTTCCACACTGTTCTTTGGCATTTTTAATATCCTAGGTTTTTGTAGGTTTGACTGGGAAATAAGGAAGAGTCTGCAATTAGCTTTGCCTTGAAGAGGAGCTGCTCTCCCGTCTGCTACCTGTTTGCCATAACCTTAGGAGCTGTAACAACCCGTGTATCTGCAGCCTACCCCACAATTAAAAGGTTCGGGAAAGGTTCAGCATCAGGCTTTGCAGTGCATTTAAAGGCAGCTTGCTGCACACAGCTTGGTTGGGAAAATCCTCAAGGAGCAAAGTGATAAAAAAAAACAAACACAACAATCAAATGCAGAAAGCCTCCCTCAGGCCAAGATCTACAATAGCAGACGGCTCACAGCCAGGTCCGCACCCATGTCTAAGTTCTCTAACCTATACCTAAGGGAGCACTTAAGCACTCTAGCCTTAAATGCATACATAAGCAATCTCATCGCCTGGGGGTAGGGGGGGCCGGGTGGAATATTCATGTGCTTTGCTGGCTGCCTAACTTTAGGCAGTGGTATTTCTGAAATCGTGGCCTACCTGTGTACAGCATCCCAGATATTTGGGTCACAACACTACCATGAGGGATGCTTTCTCTAAACTACCCGCAAACCAAGCGAAACAAACCAAAGGGAACGGCCGCACGGCACCCTGCCCCCCACCAGCTTTCCTTACCCCCAAGGTTAGTTTGGGACCCACTCTGTTCTGAATGGCTGTTGATACAAAGTCGTGCTCTTTTCCTTTTCATGTCACTTGTTTAAAGAGGAATTTTGAAGCGGTTGCTTACCACAGCAGTGCTTGGGAAGGAAAAGAATAGCGAGTGTATTTTCAGAATGCCCTTAGCAGCTTTCTTTTTGTTTTGCTCTCCAAGCCCCTGCTATTCAAGTTCTCCTCAGAGCACTAACAGCTAAATTGTTCTATGCACACAGCTCCCATTAGCAAGAGGAGTCATGCACATCATTCCCATGAACCACTCTAACAGCATAGCCCTATATGACAAGATGTGCCTCAACCAGAGAGGATGCCAGATAAATATTAACCACACAATGCTCTCATTTTAGCCTATGTTTAAAATAGCATTGGGATTTTTAAAACGTACCCTCTCGCTATTTGGCATCAGTCATCTTTGTCTTTCTGGTTTAAGAAATTAGATATGCCACAGCATAACAAATCTGCATTAGAAGCACGGGCTTTGCTGCTTTACACTGGGAGAAAAATTTGGGGGGTGGCTGACATTTGGATTTACCATGGCATAATAATCCAGCAAACCCTAATTTATCAACGACGAGTTCACGTCCTTTACTTTGTATTAATTGCATCGAAACTTCTGTCAATTATTCAAACTCATAACTCATTTCACATCTCTTGCTCCATGCAATCTGAGGTCCGACTGTGCTTAGATTCATTTATGAAAAGACAGCACGATTTCTTTACATGGCAGAGACTCCCTTGGAATCTCCCTGCCCCCTGGTAAAGGTTTAGTTTAATAAGAATTAAAGTATGTCTCTGACTAACTCTCACACGGGGAGCGTATCAGTTTCATGGGTTGCATGAAGATCAATCCAAGTGTAATAATAAATGTATATGTTCTCATCATGTACATTCACACATACTACACAGTATAAAGGAAACAGAAATACTTATGTTGGGTGGAGGTAAAAACAAGTTCTTCCCCAATGTCAGACAATTAGTTTCTGATTTATTCCTCAAAGCAGATCAGTTGGTAAACCTTGCGATTTCATCTTAGCTCGAGTAGCTGTGGATGGCATTACAGAGAGCTCATAAAAATTTAAAACCATTTCCTAAGTCTAGTAGACTTTTTTCTTCCCTGTTATCAATGACAATGAACGCTGGTGTCTGGATGGGGATGCTGTAGTAAAAGTAGACCCTCTTTTGGATTAGCTTTGTTTGATTGTTTTTACTATTATTGTCATTATTATTGAATTAGTGGAGTGCTTGCTCTTCATGGCTAGAAACAGTGCTTGGCAGTCACATGGGTGCTCTGTAACCATCAATGCCAGTAATTAGAAAAACGAGCCAACAGCCCCAGTTTCATAGTAAAAAGGTACAAACTGTGCACCTTAACTAATTCAGTCCACACTCAAAATGGCCATGCAGCCACGCTCCAGTGCAGGGATATAACTTAAAGAGCACAGCAGCTTTCAAGGTGGAGTGCCCCCTGACAACTGTAATTCTCCAGGCAGTCCTTACTGTATACCCAGAATTTTGGGCAAGGCGAAAACACAGAAGTGCTCCGAATTGTTGCATATTACCACCATCCATCATAACGGAGTCTTTGGGGTCAGTGTCTTTTCTTCCTCACTTGATGTTATTTTCATACCCTTTTATCACCACCTGGGAGCCTGTGAGAGTCTGCACAGCAACAAACCGGTGAGCTTATGCAGCAAAGGGCTGCAGTGTGGACAGAAGAGAGATTTCAAGCACTGTGCTTCCAGGAGGCTTATTAAACCATCACAAAATAATTAAAAATGGCTTGACCATTCTTTTTTAGTTGGCTCCTGGTGGAAGGGTTAATAGGAATGATCATACCTGTGTTTAAAAAAAATAATAAACTTAAAAAAAAAAAAAAAAAAAAAGGCTGATAGAGAAAACAACGTAACATGAAATAATTCATATTGTCTCTGTTTAAATGAGGCAATAAATGCCTGGAACACGAAGCTAAGTCTGACTTCACAGCAGGGCCCAGTGCTTAATTGAAAGCCCTAACTAGACCCATTTATCAAAGAAATCACTCAGAGGGAAATTTAATTATCACAATTAATCTATATTTTTTTAGAAAGCCTCAGTAAAACACATGGAACATTTCTTTGGGAAGAACTCTGTCTCTATTTCTATGCCTCCAGCGTGAGCCTGGAGTGCTGCAAAGGAGTACTGCCATCACACCTGGAGGTGCAAAAAAGAGCAAGTCTGTGTGGGTAGTGTGGCTCTGGCCCTGCCTGTGTGAGGATGAAAGGCCTGAAAAAGCATGCAGCTCTATGCCGTGGTAAAAACCCCTCCAACTTTTTAGGACTTCTGGACTTTAGTGTGCAGCTAGTGAGGTCAGGACCTTGCTCCTTGTCTTACAGACTGTGGAGCTCCAGCACTCACCTTGGATGCAAGGTGCAAGGAGCAGGTATTCCTGCAGTAGCTACAGTGGAAGGCAAAAGTGGGACAGGGAAAGCAGGACCTTGGATTTTCTTTCACCTAGTGTGAATTGCACAGCCCCACTCCTGCTCCTGTTCCCCTGGCTTAAAGGGAGTCTGTAATGCATGCCCAGGTAGCACCATCTTGAAATCATAGAATCACCAAGATTGGAAAAGCCCTCCAAGATCATCCAGTCCAACCATCCACTAAGCCACATCCCTCAGGACACCTCCAGGGACTGTGACTCCTGTTCTCCTGACCACTCTTGCAAAGGAAGACATTTTTCCTGATATCCAATCTGAAATTCTTCCCTCCTCTTCTTAGGAGTCGGGGAGCATCAGAAATGATGACCCTTCTTAACGCTTTTGTGCATGCTCTTTTCCCCTCTCCTTCAGTAGGAGAAGTTGTAGCTTGCTCTCCCAATATCACGGAAGTTGATTTCTGTGTTTTCTTCTGTGCTTCCTACATTATTCAGGTTATACCAATCACCAGATGGGAAGGAAACAACTCCAGAGCAGACTGAATTACTGTTTAATTGGGCATCCTGTGAAATAAACATTGTGACTTGGATAAGATTAAAGCATGAGTCACAAGTCGGGTGAATTTTCAAGTGCTGGAGAATGCACTGAGAGAACCAGACAGGGACAAGCAAGGAGAAAGCAACTCTGGACACAGTGGCTTGCTTTCCCAATGCTCAGATGAAAGCTCCAGGGGGCAGAATTGGGCAAAACAAACAATAGTTCCTTTGTTAAGAAGAGTCACATCGTCCAACAGATTTCCTTTAACATTCATTTACCTGTGCTGTGCCCATCTGTGAACACTCCTTGGCATTGCCCTGCTGTGCAGTTCAGCTTGGTACTTAGATATTGGCACTTGGGAGCACTGTGAAGGACCCCGCCATTGGGGCCAACATCTCCTCTGCGCTCTGCATTTACATTTGACACTTTGTGGTACTTCTAGGCAGCAGTTTTGCTGGAAGAAACAAATGACACAGAAGTGAAAACGACATTGTAGAACTTCATTAAAATAGGAATGCTAAAAGTGTAACTGTGACCATTCCCACCAGCCTCACTTGATTTACCTGCACAAACCTGGTGTTGCATTTAGGGACAGAGGCCCTTGCTCACCCAATTAAGCCTCCCCTCCCCTCCACCAAGGCATAAACTTACCTAGGTTCAGAGGTCCTTGGATTGCTTTCTCCTTCACCTCCCTCCCTGGCACAGCAGGAGCTGGCTGGGGTGGAAGGCTGTGACAGAGGGAGAGCCCCCCTGTTCTGCACTGCACCTGAGCTGGAGGAGGTCACAGCTGGCGGCCATCTCCCAGCGGTGGCTGCACGCCAGCTTATGGCGGTTCCCTGTGCTCTCTGCTCCTCGGGATATTTGTTGTGCCTCAGAAATTGCAGAGGTTGTTGGCTCGCCGTTTACCACCAGGTGGCCTAACTATTCCACCGTTCGTGAGGAACCAAGCCTCCATTAGAGAACAGCAGCTGGAACTTTTTAAGCTTTGCATATTTTTCTTACCAAGCCTCCACCTTCTCTCCTTCCTCCACATTCAGATGATTAAAAGTGAGCAGGGCTGCTCTTGTTTCTCAACACAAACCTCTTCTCGAAGGAACTGAGAAGAATGGTGCCTCCAGCAGCGCATCCCTAGCTTTAGAGCCTGAGCTTAACCACTTCTACTTACCTCTTAGTCTGAAAGTACTCTTGCCATAACAACACCGATAACTGGCACTTTTCCTTGTGCCTCAGTAGCTGGACATTAATTCATTTCTTTGTTGCCTCAGATATGCCTGTGGTAGCTAGTTTTGTGACCTCTCAGTTATGCACCAGCCATGCATGCAGGGTTTAGATCTGTTCCTGAAGCGGCACAGAATGGATTCTGTGGGCCAGAGCATTAAACTTGGTAAGAGGGAGTTGACTTTTAAAACTATAGACAGCTTGGAATGTGAGAAGTGCCCCCAGTCTGTAGATCCAGGGCAGCTATTTGGGCTGAAGGTGTTTACTCAGGTGTAAAGTGGAGTCTGCATTACAGCTCTCTCCGTATAGTCACAGACTGACCTCCCATCTTTGGCTGATAGGAGCTGAATTTAATGATCTGAAAGGGGGAGGGAAGATAGATGCTCTCAGATGTTTGTCTCAGATTTCTTGGTGAGAGGGGTGGGGAAAACTCTAGCTGGCATCTCAGCATTGTGAAGTGAGAGTTAACTACACTGACGCTGTCAGTGGTGTTACACACAAATGCCAGTGTTCAGAGGTCATCAGATGTCTTCTTAGGAAAAGAATGGTTTCAGGAGTAGTTTAGTTATTCCAAGTTCTATAACACTAATGGCTTAGTTTGGTATTTTCTACCATCTCTATAATATCGGAAGGGTTTGGAAGATACCTTCTGAACAAATCTCAGCAACCAAAATGACGAACCGAGCTGGTTTATTTGGATAAAACATCCCTGATTCATTTGTTTACTCATCTCCATAATGATGCATTTCTGTTTTGATGCTAGTGGGGACAGCGTACAATGATGGCAGGCACAAACATCACATCAGAGCCCAGCAGTAGAAGCAACTTTCCCAAACGAGTTCAAATGAGCTCTTAAACCGGTGCCTGACAATCCCAAATCAATGGCTGTAGCCTCTGAATGTATCATAATACAATTGCGGCACAAGAGGTAACTCCACCGGGGAGATTTTCCTAAAGGATGTGGTGATTGAACTTTCAAAAATAGCAGTCATTTGGAGAGAATTTCAAGAGTCTTTAAATTACTTTGGTAAATGGATTTGTTATAAATAACGAATATGTGGAAATCGGTAGAGGCTTCCAGTTGCATCACAAAAATATCATGAAGCAACACTGGCTATTTCAGCTGTTTTAACCTAGCCTTGGGCACTGAAGAGCCCAATTCTGATCATTTGCAGGATAAGCAATCAAATTCAGGGTAACGAGACCTCAGCCAAGGCGTTACTCTGGATTTACACCTCTGCAGATAGAATCAGATGCTATCTGCTAGTCTATGCATCCTCTGAGAATAAAATTAATTTTGAATTCTTGTATCATCTGCTTGCTTGTGCACTTATTTGCTAACTGTCTGACGGAGTGAGCTATTCTGGGTCAGTATGATTTAGGCATCCTTTATTACACAGTTTCCAATTCAGTACATTTTTTAATCAAGTCTAAATTGAAGTCAGGTTCGAGGTACATATAAATATAATATATATTTAGTGTGTACATTGAAAATCCCCAAGTCTAATTTGGGATGTAACTATAGCAGCACAATATATATATATATAGAAAGGTTCTTTATTTTAGAGAGAAGTGTTAAAATATTGCTACTTCTTAAAGACAAGCTGAGACCTATTTTCATATTTTCAAAATCACATTAGCTAAAAGCTTGTTAAGGAATAAATAGTCCAGAGGATAATTGAGACTTAGCTGGCTTAAGCATTAATGAATCAAAATCAGATGCCAGATCATTAATTAATTCTACAAATTATAATGTTGCCGTTACTGGCAAATACTTTAAGAACTAATACCAAGGAGCAAATTAAACTGCATAGTTTTCCTTCCCGCTGTGTATCTATTGCCAAAAATACAAACATTGTGGCTATTTCCGGTCCATTACTTACACTGTCTGTATTTTTAGAACTTGTGGAGGATTCTTAATTTTTAAAAACATTCGCATTTATTTAACGTGCTATTTCTAGAACGCGCCTATCACAGACTGTGAGGACATTTCCATCAGTGCTGTAACCCACGGAAAGGGAGATGTAGCGAAAGTGACAGAAAAGTCAATTCAACACTTCCTGAGCCTCACAAAAATTCACACCCCTTCAAATCAGTCTCTTTGGCAAAAGGCAGAATAATGGATGGGTCTCACAGTGTGGCCTGAAGTGCAACCATCTCTACACTCTGTCAGACCAATGTGGAAAATGGATTAGAGGGGCAGCAGGAGAGGCAAAAGGGAAGGTCCGTTGAGCATTTCTAGCCACTTCTTCTGATCCCACAACAAGGAGACTTTAACATAGCTAGAAAGTGACAAACTTTAAAGGCTTTTTTACAGAATGAGGGATCCATGTGGGCAGCTGGCTCCAACGGGTTACCATTGATAACAGAGCCTTATAAGAAGTAAAGGCTCAATGGTTGTAAAGGGGTATAGCTTCAGATGAAATAATGAGGTGATCTAATGGTACTCTAATCAGGATAAAGTTCTAGGGGTAAAATGACAGGTTTTGGACCCTTCCCTGAAAGCTCCCAGCATGTGAACTCTGTCTCATGCACTGGAACTTTTCTTGTTTTCCCATTGTGTACCAGACTCCAGAGTTTCCAGATCTAGAATGTGCAGATTCTTCTCACATTCTCACAGAGTTCTTCCCTGGATATGCTTTAAACACACCTGAACAACACTTATAAACCAGTGCACTGAGGTATTAGTGTAATGGTTTACTCACCTAAGCATCACCAACTAAGTTTCTTGGTGCAATCTCTTCTAGATGAGATTGAGTTGTCCTGAAGGATCCAACCAAGCTTGTCACACATGGCAGCCATGAAAGCACTGTGCCTGGAAGAGTGAGCTATGGAAGCACAGCCCATTTATCCTTATTCTAAATGTTCCATTTTTTCCCATATTTATGGCACCTTCATTCCATTTTCTTCCTGGTTTTAATTGGAAGAAAGAAAAAAAGCCCAAGTGGACCTGTTTTATTTCTTTTTTGGTAGGAATAACAGTAAGACATTCTGAAATAAAAATGTTCTTGCAATTTCCCAAAACCAAACGCAGTTCAGTTTCCAGTCGGAATCAGAGACTTGTGAATCTTGTTAACGTGAGCTACATTTCAGCTGAAGAACAAGTAAGGTGCCACCGTACTTTCATTTTGTCTGTATTAAATTTTATCCCTCACTATCTGCCCACCGTCAATGGCAGACAAATCTTCGTTGCCAAAAGAAGCATATAATGTAGATCAGAGACTGCTAGCACCATGCTGATATTCTTTTATGATGGCTTCATATATATGCTGAATAGAGGGATTCTTGGTAATTTGTTATCCTTTGGGATCTTTGAGCTACCGAAAGGTGCTGACCTTTGCCATGCAATAAAAATGAAACTGGCAATAGGCAACCCTGTAGATAATAATGCATTCTAATATATCTACATTATCTACCCCCATGCTGAATTCATGGCTCTTTTCCATGTCTGGAGATGACAGATAACACCAAAGCTGTTTTATTACAACTTTTGGCTTCCTGCCAAAATTAGAGCATCTAAAAATAGATCCGTAATTATGATCTGCCTCTGAAGTCGCTGTCTGGAACATGAGTCCAGAAGCTGCTGACAGCAGCCAACAGTGGGTACCCAGACAGAGCAACAGAACAAGCGTGTAAGGATGGTCCCCCCGAGGACTTTCCCCAGCCTGCAACAATTTGCAGCTCACCAACTTCTTGAGAGATAAAACAGCCCTTATAGAAACTTTCTTTTATGAATTTGTCCATTCTTTTGGTTAAGTCTATTATCAAGCCAAAAATATCACCAATATGGGTCACTTCCATTTTTCATCTCTTATCAAGCTCTTTCCCACCGGACTGGTGGGAAGGTGACATATTTACTTGTTATGACTTAGAGCTGAAAAGGACTCTCTTTACAGGGCTGGTTGGTCAAGTTTGTGGTGAAATAGCTGCTATAATTCTGCTTGGGTTTTCTATTATCACTAATGATTTGCTAGGGCACTTGAAGCCTGCAATGCAATCCCTTAAAAAGATTTTAAATCTAAACACATTGAAAAAACTGTTCATTCACTCAGCATGGCTCACATTCCTATTTTCTGACACTACAGCCCTAATTCTTTTGACATTCTGAAGTCTGTCCCTGTGGGCAATTCCTAATGCCACCATCATAGAGAAGAACTACAAGCCCCAAATGGGAACTTGCACAGCAGTGCTGTGAAAGTGGGGAGTGTTCAGCTGCTATAGAAACCTCATCTGCATGAGACTGTCTTGCACTTTTGCTTTCATTTCCATCTTTTGCCATTCACGGAAGTTAACTAATTACATAATTCAATAGAAACTTGGTGCCAAATGACCTCTGCTGGGTATGGAAAGACAGCTAGAAGCAACTCATTCATTTTCAATGGGAGTCCAGTGATGGCAATGGCAGTTGGGGGATAAGGAGGCAAAACAATCTTTCCTCCTTGCAAGCCAGATTTCTGTTGGCAAATAATTAATATTGACTGGCAAATGGTACCAGAATGGATGCCTATTTTTGTCTATTTGTTGCTGTCTTACAAGCTTTCATACGCTTTATTGAAATCATGTGTATTGAGATGATGTTTGTTTGTGATTTGATAGAATATATAAACGTACAGTGATGCTTATCCATGGTGGCCTTATCACATAGTACTGCATAATCAACAGACGCTTAAAGATCGGACGCTCTGGGAAAAACATAATAGATTAGGCATGATTTTAAACAAGAATAATTATGCCAATATAACGCCTCATAAAGACTCGCTTATTGCCATGTAAATGTGTGTTTTTTGTCTTGAGTTGTGTAACCTTGGATGGTATTATCCTGGAATGAAAGCAACTGTATGTCAATTAAATTAAGTTCCTATACAAACTTATCTGTAGCACTACAAAAGACAAAACTTTCCCAGTTGCCAAGCTGGCACTTGGCTCTTCAGGCTGTATCTTCCATCTTTCATGGAAAGGCTGCAGTCCGCCATGCTGATGAATTTGCCACAGCCCTGACACTTCATACGCTCCTGGCTTTATGCCCAAGTGCCCCTAATCCATTCCCACCAGATCGTGTTTATGTTGCAAGTTCACTGGCACGCACCTTCAATGAGCTAGGGAGCACTCCTCACTCCATTGCCATTTATGCTGAGGGATGACAGAAGAAGAAAGCGGAAGGCAGTACAATATACTCAAAGAGCTTTTTTAGATGAACAATTTGTGGAATATTATGAATCACAGCAGAAGCTCCATGCTTTGCTCACCTGACTTTATGAATGCCTTCCTAGAAAGTGTGACATGACGGGGAGATCCCACCCTTCAGAAGCTAATGGGAAGCATTTCAGCGTTGCTACAAGGGCAGGATTTTTGTCTGTCGGTATCCTTTTCCCACCCTCCTCTCCTACACTCAAACAGGAGACAAGGAATTGTACTGCTGTTATTTCAGCTGTCATTTCAAAGGAGAAAGACTGGCTTAATTCCCTATCCCCAGGTCAGTTAATTGGTTGGCGGTCATAAAGGATAACAATTTTTATTGTTCAATTTAGACATAGGCTAGTATAAAATAGTTTGAATTTTCTTAGAACATGATCTGTCTCTTGGATGAAGAAGTATAAAAGCTTCTTATAGTGGGAAATGAGAAATCCCAGCACCCAAAATCACTGAAATAAAACTTCTCTGTGTAGCCCAATGAGATACCTGTTGTTCTTTGTAAGAATTGTAAGCAATGCTAGGTGCATTTTATCCATGTCAGTTTTTGGAACAGAAGTTAAGCTCCTGGTTAGAGACTGTTAAAGCAGAGCCTGGAAAAACTGAGAAACAGATTGTGCTAATTGGTTGTGGCTAAGAGCAATATCTGTCTTTAGGATCTATCATTTCTTTATCGTTCTGCAGAGCTTTATAGCTCCAGCAGACACTGTAACCACCATATACCAAAAGTGCATGTTCTGGCATATCAATAAACATTTCCTGGGGAAATATCCCCAGGAAATATCTGACCTGTTTACATAAATCGAGTAGGTGGGAAGTTTGCCCATGCTGGCACAGGATACGTAGCTTAAAAACAGTTGGCTATTTTGTCTTATGACTACCTCCAAACCTCCTGAAGTCCATCACCTGGCACTCTGGAAGGCCAAGCAGTTTTGTAGCACCAATCTGTTGGTCACCTGACTGTGGGGGTATGCATGTGCTGACTAATGGACCCAAAGAGGCAAAGAAGTGGAACAGAAAGCCATGGAAGGGAATGCTTTTTTTTTGCTTTCAGAAGTTTTCAGAAGCTGTAATTACTGGCAGAGGCTCGGAAAATGCATGACCAGCCAAGAGATGCAGTGATTCTGCAGATTCGGCACTTTTCCAAAGTATCTTTTTGTCAAAAGTTTTTCTGTAGGAACTTCAACAGATTCATTCTTTTTACAGTTAGTGAAGCTGATGGGATGAAGCCTATCCAGCCAGAATTTTTCACAGTGATGACATTAATGCGGTATCAGCATAAGGTGTTTTTTGGTTTGTTTGGTTGGTCTTTATAACCTATCCAACCTTTTCAGTTTGGATACTAGGAAGAATTTCTTCTCCAGAAGAGTGGACAGGTGCTGGAACAGGTTGCCCAGGAAGGTGGCGAAGTTACAGTCCCTGGAGGTGTTCAGGAAACACGCACATGTGGTATTTAGGGACATGGTTTAATGGGGGAATATTGGTGGCAGGTGGATGGTTGGACTGGATGTTCTTGGAGGTCTCTTCCAACCTTAATGATTCTACGATTCTGTTGAGTCAGCAAAACTAACCTCATCCAGCTCCAGTATAAGGCACACTTATTCCAATATAAGACATATTCTGAGTATTAAAGTATGTTGTGTGGAAACAGGTTTAGTTTTATGGATGAGAGCCATTGGAAATGGGGCATAAACTTCTCACCAGGTACTGTGCCTGTGTTAGATACCACAGCCATCAGCAGACCAGTGTCTGGCATGGATTAGATTCCAGACTGAAGAAGCCTGGCTCCATCTTTCTGTCCCTTCCCCATCCAAACTGTTACTATTCAAGCAGCAGCCTGAGCTTGTCCATCTTGTTACTTGATGAAGCCCTTGGGAGAGTGCTGCATTTGAACATGCTCTGTAAGGCCTGGCTTACTCAGCCCCCTCTGTTAGTTACTGGTGTGTGTCTGCACCTTCAGTGAGTCGAAGCAACTCAAATATTACCACTCCTGTTCAGCCCTGCTGAACTGATCCACCTTTTCTCATCTGGTCCTTTAACCAGCCTCTCTTTCTTCTTCCAACTTCTTTTCTCATCCACATTTACCAGTCTAGTATTTTGAATTTTTATGCAGTCTGCTTTCATTTACTGTTAAAAATGCATCTCTGGTATCAGGCACATCATTTTTAAGCCTCCATTGTGCCAAGAGAGTTAGCAAAGCATCAGTTTTTCACTTCAGTTCCCAACCCATATGTTTTCAAGTAGCACCAGGGAAACATTTTTTAAAGGACAGACTCTAGAGATGTCTTCTAATATCATCAGCAATGATAATCAAAAGCTGCTTCTGTAGAAGCCTGCGGGATTATCAGTCTCTCAAAAGGAAATTCAGCAACTTTTCTTGCAGTAACATTTATTCTCCACTCTTCCACCTCTAGCTATCATTCACCTCGAGGTGCTGACACCCGGGACAACTCCATTTCCATATGTGCTACCTATTTACATGTCAGGAGAGACCCATGATCTGGGGCCACAGCCCTTCCTGACTTTTCAAGGGAAATGTAACTCAAATGCTAATAGCAACTCACTGTAGTTGATAGATTCTCCAAGTTATGCCTCATTTGCAGTTGCAAGACACACTTCAGAGGAAGTTTTTTTTTCCTTTCTTCTCAAATTTAGACATAATTTCAGCTACTCATGACATCCGTGCCAGGTCTGAGACTCCTCCACAAAGAAATGTGTTCCATTTTTCAAGCTATTTTGACTAACTCTGCTTAGGCCCAGAGGTAATGCAGCATGTTCCTGCCCTGTGCCTGGTGCTGTGCTGGATGTTTAGGAATATCCACCTAGCGATCCTCCTACCTGCACATCTTACTGCTGGTGACCTCTTTGTTACGGAGGGTAACATCAGCAGAGCACAGAGGCAGGGATGACAGGGAAGCAGATCTCCTGAAAAAAAATCATGCAAAAATTTTCCAGGATTGCTTTATCACCAGTAATAACATTGTTTGCCATTCTTCCATTCCTCAGACATCTTCAGACTTTCCAGCCCCACTGGGAGCAGCTAAATATCACCTTGGATGAGGGGTAAATGGAGCTGCAGAGCCCAGCAGTGCCCCACTGGTGCCTGCCACAGGATGCTGTGTCCTTGCCTTGTGCCTACCTCTTCTGGCGTGAGCTCCTGAGCAAAACGTATCGGCCACAGGAATTCCTGTAAGGATGAGAATATGACAAAGAGCACAATAAGTGACCTCTGTAAGGCCTGCTGTCTGCCCTTCCTCCCCTCGAGTGGCTGGAAGACCAACCTGCAGTTGCCTTTAGCACCCTGAAGAGAGCGTGGGCAATGCCTGGGGCAGGTGCTGGTTAAAGCAGGAGAGCAGGATCTGATCACAGTCCCGGACAGGGCACACGTGTGGAACTGGAACAGGAGAAATTGAAATGGAAATGAAGTGCCCTGGCAATAAATTTCCCAGCAGCCTAATTTTCCCAGCAATGACACCCTGGGCAGAGCCTGTGTGGCCCAGAAAGGAGCGGGTTTTACATTTTCTAAAATTCCCTAATCCGCTTTATCAGCCGCCTCTCCCAAAACTGCTGCTGCTCCCTGAGAGATTTAAAGCCGCCGTGGCTCCTCCAAGGCCTTTTCCTGATTATGATGTTTATTCTCATCCAGTCAAGACAGAGCAACATTAGCATGTGATTTACCGTGCACGGCCAATCGCAGATACCAGCACTCAACATCTGAAATTCAAGCAGCAGCTTCTTGCAGTAAAGTGGTCAGGATCAATCTGGAGATAAGAAGGACAGCCCTTCCTCTTTAGAAGGCAGTGGGGGTTCATATTCGAGGTCTGTCAGTCTTATCCTGCTGAGCACAATGCTCTGCATCGCTCCTAGGAATCAGTGCAATGACAGCCGCACAGTATTAATACGTGCCCTGGTGCTGGCTTTAATTCCATTCTTTTGTTTAGATTTTTTTTTTTTGCTTGCAACCATCCGCTTCTCCTCTCGGGTTTCAAGCCTTTGTATATATCTGTCAAGCAGGCTGTGCATTCAGGACAGGTTTTCATGCCAAGGCATTCTTTTACCTAATGAAAACAAGTGAATAAAACATAAGAGAAGTTCCTTTAAATTAAAAATAGAGAAACAAAACTGAAGAAAGCCAATAGCTGAAGGAGAACATCTATTTTCCCAGAAAAAAATGCCTGCTGAATGGATGAATCTTTATATATTTCTTCTAATTTAGGAAGATGCTTATAATTATACCCTAATTAAATAAGGAGAAAGGATCACTCGTGGCAGCAGAGAAATACATGCATGCATGATGAGTCAAGAAAATCCAAGTAAACTTCTGATAGCAAGACACATCCATGCAGAGTAGTGACTTTCCAAAACTGAAATTTTCTCCCAAGGGCCCCCAGTTTGTATTATTAATGCCATTTTTCTTAGCCTGCATTTTTACTTCCATCTGAGTGGGGAGAAAAAAAAAAGGCAAAAACTCCAGGAAGTTGGAAAGGACTGAGCCATCTCTAAGCCATGAGCATCAGGTGCTTTCAAGCAACCTCCAAAGGTCAGCATGAGCAGCACTCCTGGTGCAGTCCTGTGCCACAGGGATCGGAGCTGAGATGCAGCTAACCTGGGGCCTCCAGTCCCATTTTGTAGCTGCTGTGGAGATTTAAGCCCTGGTGAGGCTGCCTGCTAGGAGCTGATGTATGCCTGTGCTGAAGACTTGTGGGGAGTAGAGCCGTGAGGGTCACTCCAGCCGGTCCTTCTGCAGGTGTGCAGATGCTCTAATGCCATATCCTAAATGTCTGTCACCGACTGGCTGTCCCTCTTCTCTGTTTAACATGAATATCCTGTAATTGGAGTGTCGAGGTGCTCGCTGCCATCCTCAAGGAGGAGGATACGCAGGAGGATCCAGAAGAAATCCATCTTTTCTGTAACAAATGTGTGCAGTTCAGGCCAGATAGGGCTGTTCAGATGTTTTATTCCTCCTTTTCATCTCCTCTGTGGAGGCTTTAGTGATACTAGAACACAGAGACTTCCTTTTAGGGCTTCAGACCCATCAAAGACGTGCCAGGTGCACTATGTGGGCAGACTTTTTTTGATGCTTCTCCAAAATTTCCTCCCTATCATGTCGTATGGGAGCCTGGGGGCTGCTTTGGTTGGCTCTGAGAGGGATACAAAGAACCCATAAGCAGGCGGTTGCTGTGATGCTAACTCCTTCTTCAAGCTCTTTTTATGGCACTGGGCAGTAATTGCCACTGACTGTAAGCCATACGGCCTCTGGCATTTCCTTGCTGTTTGAAGATCTATAATTGAGATCTGTGGTACCCAAAGGCCCTGGGCTTTTTTGCCCCCAAGCTGCTGCTAGTGAAGGCTAGGATCCCTAAAGGTGCAATAGAGAACAGAGAAAGCCATCTATGCTAGCTGTCAGAAGAGAGGGGGCCAGGTCCACCCATCCCACTTGATCACCTCGGGTGTCATCCTGATATTGATGTTCCCCCAGTGCTCCTCAGTTTCTGGGTGCATGCCCACCTGCCCTATTTATTCACCTTGCTAGTTGTACCTTCCCCATAATCTAAAAAGGTACCTGTGGGTACGGCTGTCCACGAGGCAGGCTTCCCGCTCCTCCTGCGGAGAATGCCATTTACTCACTGACGAGCAACAGGAGATTTTAATGTTGTTTTGTTCCCTTCCCGAGAAAGATCTGAAAGTGAATGCATCACACATCTGTCCCACTGCTAAAGCTATCGATCAAACGCATAAAGATTGGATGCTTGCAGAGATCTGGAGAGCTCTGCATCTGTTTTCTAGGATCACACTTCCTTTCTTCTCAAATGCAAGATTTGCAATTCTTATCTGGGAACCCATTTTAGTATCTAATATTACTGGAGTCAAGATTAACACTTGGAATAACAGTTAGTATTGACCTCTTCCCTGTAGCTGTTCTGATCAGGCCTTTCAGGATTGTTTAACACCCCTCTCATCACTGGCTACATGTGATTCCTGCATCTATTTATATAAATCTGACTTTTATGTACGAAGAAAAAGCTCCATAATAGATCGTAGTTGGAGTGACATTCCGGACCTACCTGAAAAAATACAGGAGTCATTTGTAGTCAGAAAAGCAAGTAAAGATCAGAATGTATATATTTTTGATACATAACTAAATAAGATTTCCCACGGACTTGAACAAACTATTCCTAAATGCGTATTTCAGTAAGGAGCAGGCAGACTGGATGGCCTAACTCTTAGTCTGGAGTATTTTACATCTTCTATTCATCTACTTAGTTTTTCAAAACATTGCCCAGCACATCTTAGAACCCATGCACCCAGAATAGCTTAGGAAGGAATACTAGATAAAAAAAAGTACTTCCCTGGAAAGCAAGATTTAAAAAATAGATCCCACAAAACTGATTCTCTGTAGTTGTTCCAGAACATACTAAGCTAGGTTAAAAATATAGCATTGATAGAAACCCTTCTTTGTAACTTTGACCAGAACTAGTTGTCCTTATGCATTTACCTGATGTTGGTAGCCAAAGTGAAGCATGACCCCAGCCTGCCTGAAATTCTAATAACAGCCTGGAAGATCAGCTGACAAAATAACAAAGGGCTGGAGAACAGTGTGAGGCCTTCTCATATTTCCCTTGCGCCTTGCTGTAAGTCCTCACTCTTCCTGCTTCGCATCCAAGCTGCCTGCGGGAATGGGTCGTATGTAAGCAGTGCTGGGTCAGACCATCTTATGTGTCATTACATCTCAGTGCCAGCGGGCAGGACCTGCTGGGTGAATGGTGAGCCTCCAGCAAACACGCTGCTAATTCCAAAGTATTTCAGTCCATTTTGGGGAGCCAAGGGAATACTGATTTCTGATTGTGCTTACCTCTTAGAGAGGATCAGGCAATTCTCGGTGGCAGCTTTCCATTTCAATGGCCGCTGAAAGAAATCTGTTTGGGGAATTGCCTTTCCTTATTTGTGCAAAAATCCTTTTATGCCATTAAGATGCTTTGCAAAAGGAAACAAGATCCAAGGGCTTGTTGGGGCACGGTCTGCACTACCCAGTAGAGTTAGTCTCATTAAAATGGACCTCGTCTCCTCGCTGCTCCTGCACATCCTGTCACTTTATCACAGATCATCTGACATGTCTAAAATGGAAAGCATGACGTAAAGCAGGAAAAGGAGCTTGAGATTTAAAAAAAAAAAAAAGAAAAAAAAAAAAAAAAGAAAAAAAAAGTTACAAAGACTTTAGAGAAATGGCTTTCAGGGAAATAGGCCCATATACAAACTTGTCAAGGCTTTGCCATGCCTTTGTCCTCACAGTGACAGGGAACAAGGGGTGCTTAGGGCCACATGCAGCTTTTCACCCTCACCCAGGCTTTTCCAAGCACTGGGGACGGCTTGAGCCCCCATAGGAAAGCTCTTCCTGCAAAACCCTGCAAAGGCCCTGCCTCACTTCTCCCACACAACCCAAAAAAGTGCCAAAACAGCCCAGAGGCGTTCGTAGAATCATAGGATCAAGAATATCCTGGATTGGAAGAAACCCTGAAGGACTGAGACCAGCCCAACACAGGACCATCCAAAACCTCAAGCCCTATGTCTGTTCCATAGTCTGTTCCATATGTCTGTTCCATATGTCTGTTCCTCAAACTCCAGCAGCTCAGGGCCATGCCCCCTGCCCTAGGGAGTCTGTCCCATGCCCACCACCCTCTGGAGAAGAACCTTATCCTAATATTATGGCTCGTGGGAACTCTAAACCCTCCTGCAAGACCCTGTGCTGATGGTAGTGCTATCTGGGCTTTCCCTGCTGACACACATGGATGGATACCCTCCTGGCATGCCTCGTCCATACACCCCAAGGAGTATTCAACAGGGACATTTGAGGCTTTCAGTGCCAACAGCAGCAGGCCTAAATGTTAGCTTTCCCTTGAATTTAGTGCAGCAGACTTGGAAGTGACATAAATGTCTGGATGAAATAAAACCAGAAGTCTCACTGAGACTCCTGTGAACACACACCAGTGCCGAGACTGCTTGAGCATGGGAGGTTTTGGGGTGGCAACCCCAGAGCCGGGTGTCCTGGGAAGTCAGCAGGATCCTGTCAGGTGGGTGAGGACCGTGACAGAAAGTAATGAGCAGAAAATTACTGCGGGGAGGAAAGGAGGTGGAGAAGGCCCTGGAGGAGGGAAGTGAAGGTCGTCAGTACATGAGGCAGTCGCGTGGCCCCACTGAAGACCACGATAGAGGTGCCCCCAGGAAGCTTTCGGTAGGAGATGTAAATTCTCCTGTTGGTTCCTGTGGGATGGCAGGGAACTCTTTTATTGCTTCTTAAGCTGCATTTTCCACGGTTGGTTTTCCTAGGAGACGGCTTCTCTATGCAATTCTGTGTTGCCTGGACAAGAAGACCAAGGCAAATCTGAAGCCAGACTGTTACAATAGCTCTGCACATCACTCCCCGTTCAGAAGTGGCAAGTGAAAAAAGGCCCAAGGATGGATGGGGAGAGAGACTGACGTGGTGGAGGAGAGCATCCCGTGCTGGTGGGAAAGTCAGCAGATTGTTGACATAGACTGGCAGGGACAGGAGGGCAGACAAGGCAATGGAGGTGGTGGCTTGTCAAGAGGCTGTGGGACAAGCCCCTTTGTGACTGTTTATACATGCATATCTGTATGTTCAATTATCTTTTGCACCAGTAGCACAGTTCTCGGGCAGAAAATCTCTCCCATTTAGCAGTGCAATGTGCTGCTGCATACCCCAGTGAAGAATCAAACTGGAGAACTGAAATGGATCTGAGATAAAATAACTGTGGTCAGATGGTGGGCGCTGCTCTAAGAAAACCCACAGCCAAAACCTCACGGGGAAGTGCTGGGTTTGCTGCCATTCCTGCTGAGTACAGGTGACATCAGTTAACGAGTGAAAATGCCTGATGTGTCATTAGAGGAAAAACAAATTGCAAGGAGCGATGCTGGCCCTGAGATGCCAGTGCTGTCAATTCCCAGCTGCAAATACCAGGTTTGTGAATGAGTCTGCTGCTGCCAGGGCCTCTGGAGGAAAAGCCCAGCTAATAACTGGGGAAACAGCATGGCGCAAAGCTCTCTGGGGAACGGCATGGCACAGAGCTCCCCAAGCACTTGGGCTGGGGGCCATGTGTCCATTAGAGGAAATCAGAAAGTCAAAGCGGATGCTGTATAATTTCCCTGTACTTGCATTAACTGTATTCCCAACACTCCCAGCATGGCTCACTTTAGTATAATAAAGCACTTTATTCCACCCCATCACAGCTAAGTGTTCTCATCAGATGGAGTATCACAGTGGCTGGAATTCACTTTTCCAATAAGGAGGTGGTGCATCTTGCTGAGGCTTTGGTCTGTATCTCCTGGAACGTTTTGATTATTTTTAAGAGGCCATAACTTCCTGATGAACACTCCACTCCCAGTCACAAGGGAACTTCTAATTACTTAAAAAAATAATAATAATTTTAAAAAATCCTTTCATTTTTACTTTTTAGGCACTTGCTTGGGAAAAAAAATTGTCTAAATGGTGATCTGCCAATGCACTTGTTTTGCTGCATGATGAATTGTTTCTTTCCAAGCACCAGGACTGTTTTCCTTGTGGTACTGTACTGCATAAACTCTTTGGAGCTCCCACGTTCAAGAGAACTGGCGAAGTGTGGGCTCTGCCTTCTGAACCTGGAGCAGCTCTCTGCAGGGTGGGTCAGCAGGGCTGAACAAGGCTCTTCCCAGAGATGCTGCTTTGTGGGTCAAGAGGCACTGGGTAGGCCAAGAGGTGCTGGGTTGGTGTGATCCCGAGGTCCCTCCCAACCCAGATTGCTCTGTGAGTCTGCAGTCAGCACAGGGAACAAGGGGAATGGAATGGCAGCACTGGCAATTTGGTGAGCTCTCCACATTCACTTTGTGCCAGAACCAGCCGAGACCAAGTGAGATCCTCAGACAACCTCTGCTCACCCACCAAGTAAGAGAGTCCTTTCTCTGTATTTTGAGACCTGGGACAGAATGAGATGGCTTTCCCTGCCTCTGACCTCCAGCATTCAGTATATGTGGGTACTTCAGTGTGCCCTGTGGAGCTGAGTTTGACAGCTTTCAGTGCTCACTGGCCAGAAAGCCCTGAAGTGAGTCAATGAGTCTGCTGAGGTCTGTCTGGATGGGGAGGGCTGAGAGCACAATTAATACAGGAGTTCATTTCACTATCAAAAATTTCTACTCATCTTTTAGACTTTGAAGTCCTATTAGCATATTGGGCTTTTCTTTTGTGCCTGTAAAAGCATCAAAACTGTATACGGACACTGGTGTCATAACACAATTCCACTGATAAGCAAGGCCACCTTAAGCCCTGCTGAAACTTAAATGCCAGGCTGTTACTGTGGTGTGTTTACTCTCACTTTTAGCTGCATTGTGCTGTTTGGCTTCCTAAATCTCAGCAGGGAAAGGACAGCTTAGCTCCCTTGAAGGCTGAGCGGCTCTGAAATGATGGCTGTTGCTGTGGGGGAAGGGGCTGCGCTCAGTGCAACATGATTTGTAGGACCCTCTATAAATCATTTACCAGCATGCCTTCACGGCAAGCCACAGGCTTGCAATTTGTGGTGCTTTAAGGAATGGAAGCAATAACAACACGGAAAGGACGGGACAAAAAAACACAAAAACAACCAACGAATGAAGAGACGGACACCTCGAAAACCATCGCCTACCATAGTGACAGCCTTGATTTAAGTCGGAAAGACGATCCCTGACAGCATTTTAATGGCCAAGTGCCTCCTGTGCGGCCACACAGATCGCTGCGTGGGGAAAGGGCTTGGCCAGCTGCAGGGAGTGCCGCAACTGCCATCCCAGCGTCTCCCACTTGAAGCCCGTCATAAATCACCCTGCGTGCTCACGAAGCAAGGATTTGAGCCTGCAAATCTGATTGGAAGGACAAGGGGTTGAGAAGGGGAGGGCAACACCGTGTGCTGCTGCCACCAGTGTGCGGTCGCGGACAACACCGCAGCAGCCACTGGGGACCTGGGCGTTAATTCCTACTGCTGGAGCTGCCTCCTGGCACCATTCCTGTGCCAAATGGAAGTGCTGACAGGGGTTTCTAAGTGATAATTAATGTCAGTCAGCATTATTGTGAATAGAAGCCCTGTCTCAAAAAATACTTCTCTGTCTGAGGATGGATCTGGTGCGACGGCTCACCTCCTCCCACTGCCAGGTGCAGCGCTTGGTGCCCTGCAGCACGGTGATTAAGAAATGAGCACTCTGCAATATCAGTAAATATTGCATTAGATGGATGAAGAACTGATTTCATGAGATATTTCTGAGTAGGACTTAAACAGAGATATTTCTAGCAGTGACTGGGACAGTGAAAGCATTTTCCATCCAAGACTACCGATGGAATAACTTCACCAATGCACTGATGGGGCAGGTCAAAAAGGGGCTGTCACAGGGCCAGGGCTGGTAGTACCAACCACACTGATGGAGTCAAGGACTTCCTTTTCTCCCATTTCATTTCCTGAAGGAGCATGGATGGGGAAGATAAGCTCACCCCAAAAAATCGCACCTAAGTACCAACAGGTGTAAAGGCTGAGGGCAGCAGGACAGCCCTGTGGTAACTGCACAGGGACGAGCATCTGAACTCAGATTGCCAGGAGGAAGCCAAGCTAAAAAGAGGTGAAATAATCTCTGTATACAAGGAGGGGAATGCAGGTAGATTCAAGCACAGGCTTTTTAGGCTGCCTGCAGTCTAGATGAGGCCAGTTCCTGACAATGCGCACAGCTCCAGGTTCATCTTTTTTAATAAGGGTGTAACAAAATTGGTGACTGCACAGAAAAAAGCCGCAGCAAGTGCCACGAAAATGATTTAAGAGCTGAAGAAAGTGCTTTAGAGTGAGAAACATAAAGAGCACAATCTGTTTAGCTTATCAAAAAGACGACCGAGAGGTGGCTTGATTACAATGTACCATTACCTTCACGGAAAGGAAACAGAGGGAACTGTGAAGCTCTTTAATGTGGTAGATAACAAGAACCATTAGCTGGGAGCTCAAGACAGACAAATCTGAGGTGGTAGGAATACATTTTTAAGAAGACGGGGGAAAAGCTGCAAAAAAACTGTAGATGGAGGTAATGAATCCTCCGCCTCTGGGCCACAGAAGTCGCATTTTGTCAAACACATCATTGCCATCGCCCTCGTTTTCATGAAAGCCATCCTTTAGCAATCCTAATGGCTGAGCAGACATGTGGCAGTGAAGGGAAGGGAAAAACAGATGGGCCCAGAAGTTCTTCCCCAGAATATTTTGAAATATTCCGTAATTACAGCAGATTTTCCATAATTTAAGAGAGTAGTTTGCACAAAACCTCTGATCCATACTCTTCAAAGTAAACTTCTACTAGACATGAATGTCTTCCTTTCTGCTCCTTAGAGAAAAGCTGGCAGAAACGCACTGGTGTTTATCAGACTTTGCCAGAGCTGCAGCTGTTGATGGCAGGCACCAAGAGGTGGAGATGCCCAAGGAAGGCACTCATGGGCAGCAGGCAAGAGCAGCCAAGAGCAGCTGAGCTACAAGCACGGTGACAGTTACTTTAATCACCACCTGCACAGACCCTAGCATGGGAGAGGATCCAGGGAACGTTTTCTTTTGCATTCATACCAACATTGATGCTACAGGTTTGGCCTTCCTTGTTCAGTTCTGTGAGGTCAGGGAACAGAAAATGATCCTGCTTGTTGGATATGGGTTTCTCTTCTGAGGAGTGGATGCCCATGGTTCAGTACGAATTCAACTGTGTAAGCACTGAAATAACACCTGGAGATTGTTCATAGGAATCAACATTCAGTGGATTAAATAAGAGCTGTAGGCAATGGCTACACTGACTTCCATTAGAGTGCCTACCTACACTAATGATGCTAGAGGCTGAAGACATTGCCTAACTTGCCATAGCTGTTCTTGATCTCTGTTTCCCAGAGGAGTAGAGAAAGCAATAAAAGCTGATACTGATGTGGAAATGCGATGTCCCTGTGGTGGCAATGCACAGGGAACAAGTGAAATGGAGTTGAGAGCTGCTCGCCACTCCACCACAGCAGCTTTCTAGGCAAGCTCAGGTTTTGCACCATTTTCAGAGTGATTATGGAATTTCTTCCAAAGGTATAGCAGGAGCCACAGAGCTCTGAGTGAGAAAAACCGGGGAAAGTCAAATTGTAACATAAACAGCCAGGAAAGAGACTGAGAGTGATACTGGAGCAACAAATGTGCACAGGCATGCCCTGCCTGGGGTCTATGGCAAGGATGAGCATTCGAGACTGAGGCACATTGACTTGCTGCTCAGATTCCTGCAGCCAGCTTGAGCTGCTGACATCACTACAGATTGGCTATGCCCATGCTAATTTGAATTGATTTCTCACTGCAGCATGAAGCCCTCCCTCCCTGCAAGAGGAGGCACGGTAGCAGGAGTCACCTTTGTAAGCAGGAAAAGTGCCTCAAATCTGCAAGCAACATCATTTGCTCAGCTATCAGCATTCCCCATCAATAATGAAACTAAAAACGTAGCTTAATAGGCAGCAAAGCTACAGCAGCTGGTGGAGCTGCACAAATCCAGCACTCTTGCTGCTGAGTTTATTGGACATTTATAGTCCTGGGAACTAAAGATAATGCATCCCGTTCCCATATGCTGCATCAACATGAGCTGGGACTCTGTCATGCCATTGATCTATGAGGCAGCAGTGAATAAGACCCAGACACAAATACTAAAATGAATCAATCCTAAGCTGTTAAAGAGACACCATGAAGCACTTTTCAGTTTTCTGTTCTTGCTTTCTAATCTCCATCTTGTGAAATACTCTCCCAAGGGCTCTGAAATACAACAGTTTGCAGCAGACTTTGGGATCGGGTTAAGAGGAATTGCCCCTGTGAACTGGAGAAATTTAGAGTCCGTCACCCTTAGCAGCACTTGTGAGCTCCACCCACCCGTTGTGCAGCCAAAGCCTTTTTGGGGTTCCTCCTGTTTTAACAAGTGTTGTGTGGTTACGCTTATACAGGTTCCCAATGCAATATCCTCTCCAGGGTTCACAAAGTTATTCTCCTCGAGTGAGTGGAAAACAAACCTTGATATATTTCCAAGTGCAGAAAACTGTAAGTAGCTACAGGCCAGAGAGTAACTTCTGCAGGCTGTAGTCTAGACCTGACCAATAGTGAGTATTTCTCAGGTGCTCACACTCACTACCTCAGAAACTATGACCTCTTCTGGTTTTAGTAGATGAAGGTACTGTGGTTGCCGCAGTCTCAAATCAATTTATATCAAATCTACACCTGGTGTGCTCTATTTTAGCCATTTAAAATACATCATACTCTATACTAACAAATCATTTTAAAGCAAGCATGCAAGGAAAAAAAAAAAAAAAAAGCCTTAAAAATAGCAGGCACTATGCTGGCAACTGTGAACATAAAACAAAGACAAGAGAGAAATGCCATGAAATAAAATCAAAGCAAGCAGAGGCTGCCTAGCTGCATCCACAAAATGGAAGTTTCACCAGGACATTATGGGATGAAATAGTTTGGAATCACTTCAAATTATGGAAAGCAAAGACAATCGTCTCGCTTATCCTGATCATGGATTCCAGGTGGATCTGATGACAGCCTCAGGCACTTTCACGGCTCCGCATACCCAAAATCTCTGCAAAACCTCATCAAGTGGTATTCAGTATTTAACCTTGCTGTGCCCTTATGGCAAGAAGTACATTGCTTGTTTACAAGGGCCCCACAGTTAAGTGAGTGCTTATTGGTAATATCAGCCACATAACTCAAAAAGCTGGAGGGAGAACTAAAAAAGAGACAAATTCATTCATTACTGATGAAAAATGCCCACCACTGAATTGCTTTCTCCTATGTGTATCTGGGTGGAGGGGCTGACACTGAGTACCTCAGTTTCAGGAGGTGCTTTGCACCTTGGCTTGTTTTATCCTTGGGTGAATAGGGAACAACAGCTGCTCAACAGCACACCATAGTTTTCACCCTGAGGTAGAAGCAATGTCATAATTCCAGGAATTGTTAAGGGTGCTCATGGTGCTACATGGGGTTGTGAGATGATTTGAATTAGTGGCTGTATGGAAGCCAGATCTAGCCTGAAGGAGCAAAGCAGAGAAAGTCCACCCACCCGCAGAGATTCGCTGGGTACAGGGAAGACCTCGAGCTGTGCACAATCCATTACTCACGTGGCAGATATTTTATCAGTGCTTGTATAAAAAATAATTGCAGTCCAGTTTTCAATGTTAAGGAAAGAAAGAGGGGAAAGAAGTCCTTCAGGATGCTCCCTGCTGGGGGAACTTAGGTGCTTGAACTGTCAACAAAGAAGAATACAAACAAAAACGAATGTAGGCGCAAAGGGAATCAAACAAAAGTTATCTGTGGTAAAACTCCATTGTTCCTTTAAAGAAGTCATCTGAAGACTCCAGTATGAGATAGTAATTGAGTGGCAGCATTCAAGAGAAGTTAGCAGACTTCTAATTGAAGTTTCTAATAGGGTCAAGACTAGGATGGACATATGCAGCGTGTCAGCAAAATAAAAAGCTTCACTCAGCCCAGACGTGAGGTCTACTCTGGATCCTACAACCAAACATATGTCAGAGATTTGAGGGGGCTGCAGGGAGCTATTCTCCTGCAGGGCTTTCCCTTGCCCCACAAAAGCCCCACTAGTAAGTCCACACCAGAACATGCACACTGAGCTGTGCAAGCCATTAATTCAACCCAGGGCATAATTGAACGGCGTCTCCTTTAACAGCCACCAGCAGGAAAATAAATAAGACATCCCAGCGGAGGAGGAGAGAGTAATTTCACGTTTACGCTTCCAAGGGAAAAGGGAATTTGAAGCAAACAAAACATTTCTTTTTCCCCGCAGAAACTCTGCTGCCCGTCAAAGCGGGATCGGAGTGACACCGAGAGCTCTGTGCAAAATTCTTCTGTTTGCTTCTGCATTTGATTAGCTGCTTGTGTCGGGTGTTTTAATTTCCTGCGGTTGGAGCGCGTTGCTGTCATGGTGATAGATGCTCGAGAACGGAGAAAAATAAATAAATAAAAGTTCAGAGCACTTTTGACCAAGTCGGCACTAATTAGCGTGTAAGGCAAACAGACAAACGTTTTCTGGGATTTGTGTCAGCCATATCCAGATTCCTCCGCTGCCTCTCAGCTACAGCAAAACCCTTTCTAGAAACTGAAATAAAGGAAGGCGGCAGATGGTGCTGGAAATACTCTGAGAGCGATGCCTCCGTTCGAAGCCAGGTATCAGCAGCAAACCACCCAGCCAGCATGCACTGTGAAGGGGCACATATTTAGCAGGGTGGCAGGGAAGGACTGAGGAAGGTGATACTGCTGAAGGGCTGGTGGGCTCAGTGGGAACCAATGATAGCGTGCATGGTGAGAGGCTCTGTGTGCAAAGGGGAAAGCTTGTCTAACAGGACTCAGTGGGGTGGAGGGGAAGAGAAGGGACTTGTGTGCTGCATGGGATGAGGCAGAGCTTGGGAGGGTGGAGATTGGTCTTGTTAGCTTGGCTGAGAGCAGCAGGACAAAGGGCACAGTAGTACTCATCTCTGCTGGACTGCTCCAAGAAATTGAAAGAGAAACAATGGAAATCAGCACAGGATCCCAACCAAAGCATCCCAACAGTAAAACAAAGACTGTACTTCAAAAATGAAGAAAGGACTCCTCTGATTGACAGCAGAAAGGAAATATATAAAAATAACTCTTTGCAAGCCCAAAGAGTTATTATTTATTGCAGAGCTTCTACCAGGAGCCATCATCTTCCCCTCCTGGCTGCCTTTCCTGCAGAGTCAAAGACACAGCACATATCCTCCAGCCATGTAATATTGCTGCTATTGTGCTGTCCGTGCACTTCTGATCAAACTTTCTTAGATCAGAAAATTAATCTTAACTGGAAATAGGAAACTAAAGGGATATTTACTGGATACAAACAATAGAAAATTATCAGATGATTAGTAATTTTTTTCCACAGCACCATAGTTTCTCAAACACAAATCTGACTCAGGCTGTAAGTGTAAATTCTAATCTCAGTAATGACATCTTCTGTCATATTGCTCTCCCACCTGCACATGCACTGCAATGCAAATTGCTCCAAATACAGTCTTCCCTTCAGCTTACACAACTGTAGAGGGTTGCCAGTAGCCTAGCATGGATTTGTGGACTTGCATGATCTAACCTGTTGATTGTGACCTCTTACCAGCAGAACTGTCCAACACAGTAACTGAACCTGACTTGCTGAGAAAGTGAATCCCAACATAATGAGGAATTTTGATCAGTGTTGCTTTTGTTACAGTGTGCACGGAATTGCTGAGCAGTCGGTGTTGGCTGTGTGTTTTCCTCCAATTGCTGCCACCTGCACCAATGGACACGTGCTCCAGGACCAAGGTGAGCAGGTTGGTGACTGCAGAGGACCAGTATGCCAGTACGTAGCTGTGTGGTCAGGAGTGCAAGGAAAGAAGGGCAAAGTTAGATACTGGGGTTTAAATGATAGCAAGAGGGGGATCCTATAATTCTCAGTCATCCAAGGATGGGCTTTTCTGGAGACCTACTGCCTCATTGCCAGTGGATGCATCTTTACCTCATCACAGGCTGTCCAGCGGCAAGGGAGGGCTGGAGCAGCTGTCAAAGCATGAGAAATTACCGAGTGAAGTGAAAAGCGACAGCCACAGACTACAGAAAGCTGTAGCCAAGTAGGGGAAGACGATGTGTGGAGGCCAGCATAGCCTACCATCATTTCATGCACAGATAGCCTTGCCTGCAGCAAACACACCAGGTAAACCAGCAATGCTCAGAGCACCAGCAAGAGCAAATTGGACAGCTGTGGGGAAAAATACATTTCAGTGTGTCTGCACCACTATGAAAATAGTCTAACCTGCTGACAGGACTGCCTGCAAGTGTCTATCTAACACAGCAGGACGAAGCGAAAGGTGCCAATTTGCTGTGGCACGATACACACGTGCATCAACTTCTGGCAAAGATGTATGTGAGAGGCTAAGTCCATCTTTGCATCCAAAGTGAAGTTCAGAAAGAAACAGTTCAGCTCTGAATAAGCAGTTCAGGTTGCCTATGTGCATACTTTTCCCACACACTGAAGGGTTTGCAACAGGGACTCCTCTTCCCAGATACAGAATATTTGGTAGAGTTTTCTTCAAGGCCACAGCTATCGCTGGTCCTGTAAATGATTGCAGTGGCACCAACTCCTGTCCTTGGCTGTGCTTCTTTGTCAGGCGAGGCAGTGATAGCAATCATCCCAGTGCTTAGCAAACCTGCAGATCACTATTGCCAATCTTTGTATAAACAAGGACTAATTAATCTTCACCACATCTCTCTGAAAAAGGTAAGTAGCATCATTTATTATCTTCCCTGTTTTACAAAGACGAACTGAGATGGCAAAACAAAAAAATGGTTTGTCGAAGGCCAGGAGAGATAAACTCATTGTGGGCAGCAAAGATGGGCTTGCTCAATGGTACTAAAGGCAGAGGGTAATACTGCCAGGCTTCACCTTAGTGCAGATAATGAAAACTAGCCGTCCTCATAAATAGTCGTCTACTCTATGCTGTGGAGGCTTTCCACTCTGAAAATGAGTAGAACAGAAGCCAGAATATTTTACTAATTTTATTACATAAGGAAAAAGAAGAAAAAATGAGGGGCCGGAATTTCTAAACGGCGCAGCAGCTACGCACATTTGGTTCCAGTTTTTAAAAGCAGTGCAGTTCTCATTTAGGCTTCAAAGCAGCCGCCCTGTCAAAAAGTCCACTGACGTATTGAATCTCTTGACATTTTGATTTTTAATTTACCCTGAAATATTGCAAAGGGATCGGTTAAGCACTGAACTTCAGTTTTATTTCAGTCCGCTACAGTCGAATAGAGCGGAGCTGTATCTTTAAAATCTTGCCCCATTTTGTGTGTAGTAGGGACACGGAAAATTGGCTTTCTGTGAGTGCAAAGGCAAGAAAGGATATAGAAAGCTTGCTGAAAAGGAACTGAAAATTGCCTGCTTCGCTGTAGCTTTGTCTCAGTGAGATGCTCCTTGTCTGCTGCAGAAATAGCAGTCGCTTCCTACTTTGTTACTGCACGTATAAAAATTACGCTGGCCATTTTCAGAAGCTAGTTATGAGTGAGGATTATTTTCATATCTGGTCAAATGATGAATAATGATTTCGTATTCCTGTACCATATTCTTGCAAAGTGCTTTAAACTGATTTTAGTACATAAGCCTGATATTTTCCAAACCTCTAAGTGAACAAGAAGTAGCTGAAATTGCCCTAGAAAAAAGCACTTGGGTGGCAGGTCATTTCCTAGCTGTAAAAGGAAGGATGGAAAAAGGCAAGACAGCAGTAAAAGCAAGGGGAGAATTTCCTGGGAAGGAGCCTGTGAGCCATCCAAAGGGAAATCCCTTACGGCCTCCAAGCAGGGAAATAACTGCATTCAGCTGTCCTTCAGCAATTCAGCTCACCTTTTTTCTTTCTTTCTTTGTAAGGCAAGAACCCATGCGGAGAACAATGGCCTGGATTTAGTCCCTCTTTTTATTATTTGATAAATGCTTTTTCCATATTTTTTCTCTAAATCCTGGACACTAGTTGCTCGTTTTCTCCAATTAAACAGCTTGGTTAAAGAGCAATATCCAAAGGTCACCTCTCTTCTGGGTGGGCAGAGCAAACTGCTTGGAGACAGATTTAGGCATTAGCAATGCAGGAATGAAAGCAGCAATGAAAGGGAGGCCCTCCTCCTCCTCTTGGGTCTATGTTGGTCGTAGAGAAAGGAAACAAGCAAATCAGATAAAATGGTGTCACAGTGGGAACATTGCTCTCCATGGGAAGGAGCTAATTCAGAGGTTCCTGAGAATATCCATTGGTTGCGGGGAGGAAGACTTGGGAAGGTCATAATGTTGAAGTAGAAGAGGACAGAAAGGATAGGTGGTTCTCCTGTAGACTTGGGCATCTCTTCAGCTGCTTCTACACAAATTTGTCAGAGACCTGTGCCCCAGCAATGGTGACTGACCCAATGCCAGACAATTTGATGGATGAAGATCAGAAAGGAAAAACATGCACATACCAGCAAGATGGAGGACAGCACACTCTGGTGCATAGAAATCTGGGGACAGGGAGCTCACATGCATTGAGGGACAAGAGCAGAGCCAGAGGGCTCAGAACAGACAAATGCTGCCTCGTACTGCCTGTAAAGCCAAATGAAGCCAGGGACAGCTCAACGTGCAACAATATCCAAGAAAGGATCATAAATGAATCAGAAGTGTGTTGTTGTTTCTGGAGTCATTAAGCATGTTAATTAAAAGGGAGCTTGCCCTGCTGAAACATAAGTGAAAGGCAGTTCATTGCCTGACTGGAGAGCGCATGAGGAAGCAGTTCGCCTGGGGAAGGTCCATCATCAGCCCAGAGAGAGCACCAGCACAGGATGGGCATCAAAACTGCACATCTGGAGAAACATGGGCTGGGTCCTGGCTTCCTTTCCATTCCTTTAGTTTAAGGAGGAGCCAGATTTGCAAGCAGACTGTCTTACTGAAGTTTTAGGACAGATTTGTGTTGATTTGAAGTCATAGCATTGCTGAACTGAGTGAACCTGCAATAAACTAATTTTATGCCAAATTAAGCCTCTGCCAAAACAAAACAAAAAAAAATAATAAAAATCCTGATGTCATTAAAATGAATTGACGTTTAAACAAGGTAAACTTAATTTGATAAAACCTCAGTGAGAAGATGAGGCTACCCACATCATAGCTCTGCAAGAGCATTTGAAAGGGTTACTTGTATAATTCTTGCTGCGCGGAAAGAAAAACAAACCACCCTGGATTTGAGTCTATAAAGCAATGTCAAACAGAAAGGGTTTTATGAACAGCTTTTTTAGAAAGAGAGGGGAAAAAAAAAAACAAACCTGATTGCAATTTAAAGGCCTAGTTCTAATTCTTTGACGAACATAATTTTCTCTTGTAGTATAATTCACTATTCAGAAAGGGTAAGGTAGCAGATAGCGTCTAAAGCCAAGACAAAACAAGATGGCATGTAAAATAACCGTAATTAAACAATCAAATGTAGCAATTAAACATGAATGATTCTTTATTAGGCTGAATGAGGATGCCAAACAAGGCTCCACAGGTGGTGAGTTTATACTCCCATGCTCATTGGTGCTTTTATTAGCAGCTCTTGGCAGGGGCAGCCGTGCAAATCTCCCTGTGCCTTTAAGAGCCAGCCCGCATTTAGGCACCATTCAAACCAAGGAGGATATGCAAATATCTAGAAGGACAGGATTAAAGTATAACGTGGTGTTTGGGAGATAAATTAAAGAAGCGCACTGAGATTCAACAAAGCCAAGCAGTGCGTTCTGCTGGGCGGAGAATAATGAAATGCGCTGCTGAAAAACATCAGCAGAAAATGCTGGGAGCCGTGCTGCTCCTCTGTGCGATCTGGAGGTCACTGTGAAACCCACCAAAGTGGCAGAAGCCCAGTGAGCCGGGTGAGATGGGCTCTGCAGGGTGACACAGCCACAGCCGTGACTCTGGATCATGCAAACTGTCCTTGCAGATGCTGGTGCAAAGCCGACTTCCCTGCCAGCCACCTGCTTTGCCCAGTCTAGTGCCCAGTGTGGACAGTGTCCCACCTGCACGTAGACTGCCACCAGCTCATCCTGGATCCGCTTTTATGGGGCAGCAGGTCCCTAGAGCTCTTCTCTGCTTGCAGTACTCTCCTCCTTGCTTGAGCAGGCAGACAAGGTGCCCCAGAAATAAAATGGTTAATAGCAGAGCTGTGGGAAAACCAGGCGAGATAATTATGCTAATGCTGCTGCTCTCCTTCAGCAGCAGAGGCAATGGTGCACTGTGTTCAGCGTGGGGCAGCACATTTTTAAAAGGATTAATTGGGAAGAAGAGCTCATGGGAAAGCAACGAAGGTGATAAAGGGTTTGGAAAACAGGGCCTGTGAGGGAAAGGCAAAGAGAGCTGGGCATGTTCAGTCTGGAGAAGAGAGGGCTGAAGGGACACATAACTGTCTACGAGTATGTTAAGGGACATTATAAAGAGGATAGGGACCAATTCTCATTAGTCAGAAAGGACAGAACAGGAACTAATGGGTTTAACTGCGGTAGGCAAAAATTAGGTTAAATATGAGAGAAAACTTAACTCAAAGGTGGACCAGGTAACGGAGAGAAAAACCTGGAGAGTGGACAGTGCCAAAGGAGACTGACCAGTAGGCACTGGCTGAGAGACACCAGGAGAGGCCGGGCACTGGGAGCCAAAGGTAGTGGGGAAGGCACTTGAGCAGCCCACCAGCAGCCAGGCTGGAGGTCACTGCCAATGCACTGAGCATCAGCTCTCTGCCAAAATGTTCATCAGCACAACAAGGTACCCCAGAGAGAGCAGATTGCACAGAAGGGCTGAAAACATTAGCGAAAACACTACAAAAAATAACACGGATCTTCTGCTACAGAGCTGGGTACCTTGACTTCATAGTAACAGAATCATGGAACAGCTTGAATTGGAAGGCACCTTAAAGAACATCCAGATCCAACTCCCTGTTGTGATTGTCCCAGACTCCATCCAACCTGGCCTTGAATACCTCCAGGGATGGGGCATCTGCAGCTTCTCTGGGCATTTGTGCCAGGGTCTCACCAGCCTCATAGTGAAAAATTTCTTTCTTACAGCTAATCAAAACCTGTCTATTTTGGTTGAAAACTTACCTCTGCTAGCAGAGATCCTTGAGGTCCCCTGCAAACAGCTGTACCTTAATTAACACTATCAAATGTGTCTGCTAGTGCATTTTCTGTTTCATTTGCCAGAGGAAAGGTGGAACGACTTCACTTTTACATTGATTCAGAGGCTGATTTTGCATTTGCCTGCTAAAGCCTTTAACCTTAGCAGAAACACATGTGCTCTGTGGCAGCAGATGCAGCCCATCAGACACCTTGTTTCTGGCGAGGCCCTTGGGAGATGGAGAGAGAGGCAAAGAGCTCAGCCCTGCCAGTAACAGCCATGTGAGCGTCTAAATCCAGTGCCATTTTTAGCCCACACAATCCAGCATCGGGACTCAACCCTACATCAGTAGAATAGTTTTAAACCCATGAAATACTGTAATGATAAAATTCAAGGGTTTTTTCCTCCTTGGCCTTTTTATTTATTTCTGAAGCTCTGTGAGTAACCGAAGTCATGATTTGAAGAGGTTGTGTCTCCTTTTAAAGAAGAGACGTTCATTTACTTCAGAAGCATGTGATTTAACAAACTCCCTTGTCTCAAGGGGCCAGAATTTTGAGGAAGACAAGAGATGGGAGCCTACAGAAGAACCACAAGCACTGATCGGGCTGCAGCCGCACAGGGGACATGTTTGTTTTTCTTCCCATGCCTCCATATTCACCCACTGGGCTGAGAGACCCAAATCTTTATTTATAAAGCTGGCTTTTGTCGTATCCTGCCCAGCATCTAAATCAGAGCTCTTTCGTGCACCAGTGCTGATGTTTTCACAGAAGATGGATTAATCTTTTTTTTTTTCTTCTTTCTTTTTTTCTTTTTTTTATTTTTTTCCCACTGATCTGGGGCTTTGGGGAGGGATGCAGATAGCAAACAGGAGGGGATTTAAGCCTTTCTCTTCACCTTTAAAAAAAGCCCTGCACAGCATTGCTCTCCCAGGAATAGGCCCACATTATTACTGCAGCCACAGCCACATCATCAGAGCTACAGTGCTCAGAGTTGTAGATCATCAGCCTGCTGTCACGGCCGTGATGTATGATGGAAAAAGCCATCCATCTGAAAGCATTGCAGCACAAAGGGCTGGGGCTGGAGCCGTGCAGCGTGGCAGGGCCAACGTACTCAGCACCGAGCACTTTCCAACCCAAACAAGGCACAAATGTGGTAAACTGAGGTTCATTAGGAGGAAAGGGGAACACTTTCAAAGCCTCTCACTTGCAGGTGTCCAAAATAGCAAAATGCGAGCGCGCTCAGGGATTGAGAAACAAATCCAGCTACTGCTTTCTCCACACACACACCTCTTTCCCTTAAAGCTTACATTTGATTTTCTTTTCCAGTGTAAAACCTCAATCATATTTACACCAGCTTTAGGATCTTTACAGACAAAGACATTTAAGGCTGTGAAATCTTGGGCAAAAGTAAAATGACATGGTGGATCAATCAGCTGATGCTTCTTCCCTGCACAGCAGGGGACTCCAGCAAACCTCTTGTATTTTGTGCAGAGACTCAGCTCCGACTGAATTTTTCCTTTGGCACTATAAGAGCAAAAAGATATTTAATGAAAAAAAAAAAAAAAAAAAGGAAGGAGAGAGCAAGGGAGAAGGAGGGAGCATGAGCCCTTATGCATGGCTCCAGGTTCCTCAACTAAAATGAGCTATTGCCTTTCCAGGAAAGAAACCATTTCACGTCTATTATTCTCCTGCACAACACTCCAAGTCTGGGTGCAGAAAGAGTTCCCCCTAAAAAAACTCAAATTAGAAGAAAACATGGCGTGTATGGATCACGGAGGTGCATCCCAGGGTGCCGCTCACCCACACATGGTTGTCCCGAGTTGTTAACATCTGTCACCATGCAACAGGCAAAACAGACGACTTTATGAAAGCAGATGTTCAGGAAGTTCTGTTCTTTCCCTCTACTTGTGAGAAATGCCTCAATTAAAGAAACAGAAATGGTGATTCCTGTAAAGGTAAGGAGCAGGTGATGCAGGAACAGGCACTTCAGTAGCCCTGCCTTAGGAGCAGCAGCAGAGGGATCAGTTGTTCAGTTTAAATAGCCACAGAGTAATTTTCAAAACATCTACCTCACTGTAACATAGCACACCTGAAATACCACATTTCTGTTCATTAATAGTAAATTATGGCGCATACACCTTCCTGTTATTGAGAACGTTAGTCTGACGGCCTTTGACAAACACATCCCCTGACTGTGGGGGTAAAAGGAAACCAGCAGCCAAGGTGATGTCCCATCTAACACCATTCTTCAGAGACCTGATGATGAATCTGTTGGTGCCATGGGAAAGAAAGAGACCACCAACAACAAAAAAGGCAGCAAACTTTGTGCTGGAGGGATCTCAGAACACTCACAAGTGTGCAACTGCATGTGGCTGTGGCTCAGGAGAGCTTTTCAGTTATTCTGCTTGAAATTCTGCCCTGTTCGGTGTTCTTTTTCTTGAGCTACTTTATTCTGTGCCAGCTCTTGAAGACTGGGAGGAAAGAGCTCGAGGAAAGACTTTTTTTTTTTTTGCCTAAAGATCCAGGCCAGCTGTTTACAGAGCCAACAAAGGCACAGGCTGCATTCTCCACAACACTTGACCAACCATGGTCAACTGTCCCACTTAATTCAGAAAGCTTGGCTGTTAGCCTTAAATAGACCTATATGTAGTCAAAAGTCACAGGTAAGTCTTGGTAAATTATCTGGGAGGTGAACATCCTTTTTACACGTCACTTTCAGCAACTTGATTTATGTTGCCTAAATGGCACCCGCCTCCACTCTGTTTGACTTTTGTGATTCTAGGGCTGGAGCAACTATAATTAAAGAGCATTTTTGGAGTGAGCACAGCACTATGCAGCGTAATGCGACATTCAGAATATATCAGTGTCACTTCACACAGGAGTTCTGATTACTTGTACAAGTGTGTTTCAGCCCTGTCATTCATTCCTAGTGAAGCTCATCTGCCTCAAACCACTGTTTCTCACCTGTGTCATGTGGTTTCACCTCCACCACTTTAATCACGTGTTTAATTCTTAAGGTAAACAATTCTATTTGCATGTTGATGATTCTACCAGCCTATTGCCTATTACAAACAGTCCTGAAATAGGGAAGCTCACCAATGCAGATGTGAGATGCCAGCATCCAGGCAGTATCGCCCATTCACACAGCAAAGCGTGTCTGTAACGGGAAGAGAGATCTATATTTTTTTCCATACGATTCCAGCAGGAGCTGAGACTGCTCTTTGATTCAGCGATAATGAGTGAAACAACGACATTTACATTTTTCAGCGGTAAGGAAAAGACAAGACTATTCTTCTGGGTTCAGATTCTGCCCCCCAAACGCACGCTGATTTCCTGAACTTTGAGCCCTCTGAGCTGCCTCCTGATGCAAACGAACATCCTGGCAATTAGCAAAATGCGACATCAGATGTGAAAGGTAAACATGGCACAGGCAATGCTTCCTGGAGGCTCCCCGTCTCAGAAGCACATGAACCCAACTTCCTCCTCTCTTTCCCCTGCTGTAAGTGAAATCAAATTTTCATCAGTTTCTGCTGTATCTGCTTCACTGGGAAACCTTCTGAAAATATATCAGACGGGCTGTTGGAGGCCCTCCGCCGTGCTGCCACGTGCCGTGTCCAACTATTATCCAGGCTCCCTGCTGACTGCTGCTGCTGAAGCAGGCTGAACTTTCACATCAGGGAGATGGCAAGATGTGGTTTGGTGTGTGCCTCACATGCCGGGCAGGAAGAAGCTGTGCTTTTCCTCTCCTGTGGACCCCCGAGGCCCTCAACAAGGGCTGTGGTGGCTCAGGCAGGAGCTGGGGTGCACTGACAGCCCCTCCAGGCTGGAGCTCACCTGAAGGCTCTGCTTTCCTTCCCTGCTGGTTAGCAACAAAAGGGTGACTGTCACATGGGCAGTGGCCAGGGTTAGGGCTGTAAAAAGATGTGCATGTGGATGTACAGCACCACTACGCATCCTGACACACCGGGATAAAGCTGAAGCAAGGAAATAACAAGATCTGGTTCTTTTCATTGACCAATGTTGAAGCATGGACAGTACTGCTATTCCAAATGGAATTCTGGTTGTAGCAGAAATGCTAAGTCACAGCTTGAACCAGAGATTGAGCAGCTGGTGGGAAGGAAGGACCCACCCAGGGGAGCTCGGGTGTATGCAATGAACCTGAATAACTAGAAGCAGTGGAGCCAGGATCCATCCCTTTCCAGACCTCATTTGAGGGTTGGCAGTGGAGGTGAGGTTATCTCTTGCTGGAGATCCTTGCTTACTTGAGGCCTTCTGAAGGTAAGCAGCTTTTTTTATTATTATAATTTCTGTATTTGTTTTATTTGAGCAAATCCTCACTTGCTGTAGCCTGGGGTCTTGCTGCTCTGCTGTCATTGTTCTGCTTTCCATGTTACACTGGTCTAAACTAGAAACACTACATAGCCTACCAAGTTGCAAGGAACAATTCCTTGGGCACCTCAATGACTGTGTGCCATACTCTAGAAGTAATTGTTATCACAGAATTAAAGAATGGTAGGGGTTGGAAGGGACCTCTGGGGATCACTGAGTCCAGCTCATTGCTAAAGCAGGCTCTGTAGACCATGTTGTACAGGGAAGTATCAAGATGGGTATTGAATGTCTCCTGAGAAAGAGACTTGTTTTTCTGTGTATTTGCGTTGTACCCACCGTGAGTTCCATGCTTTCTCTGAAATAACAATATAGACCATTTTCAGGTAGAGGAATAAGTATCCTAAAGATGAGAAACCAACCATCCTACATAACTACAGCTGCTCACATCTTGTAATCAAGATACAACAAACACTTCTCTTGTAGCAGAGGGCCTGTATAACTCCTAGGTGGTTTCAGATGTTGGCAGTAGAGCCATCCTCAGCACCTCACATTGAAACTGGGCCTTTTGCACATGCACTGCCTTCAACAATCTACTAAAGACTTGCCTACTGTCTTGTTAACTAAATCTCTATTGCCCAAGCTATTAAAGGCACCCAGCCCATCTGAACACGTCTTTCTCCTCCCTAGAACACAGGGAGGAGGTGGCTCTATTTGTTTTGATGTGGTTAAGGAGGAAGAACCTGAGCTACCAGCACTTGCAGCTTCCCAGTCATGAATTAAGAGAAATAGCTGTCCAGTTTTTTTTCCTCCATAAAGGATGCACTTAAGCAATTTTTGGTACATTTCCTTTCTGTTTTTGATGAGAAAAAATAGTGTTCTCATTCTTCCATTAGAAACTATTATATAGCAGCTACTATATTTATGGACAGTAAAAGCAAGCACACCAGTTAACATTTTGCTGGCCAAGTCTACCACTGCAGGAACAACAATTTTAAAAATTAAGGGCTGAAAACGAAGTCTTCTTTCAGCTCTTAGCTCTTTGTTGACACGAGCAATAGAAAAATACTCCCAAGTCTTACTCCAGCTACCAAAGGAACATGCCGTATCTTTGGCCTCCTCGCCCACGAGGTGCAGGCTGGAGAAGTGCACTGCTCAGGTCCTCTGTGACATGCCTACTCGGTGACACAGCACTGATGCCTCACTCAGAGTGCTTCCAAACCCCAGGTGGATGCCGACCTAATTTTCTTCCCTCCCTCTCTGCCCACAGCTCTTTATATCCCTTGTTCCTCCTTTCCCTTCTGTTAATTTATTATACGAGGGCAGTGGCACACGACAGATTAAAATCATGAAAGCGAGGCTCATTAGGATTCTATGTCCTTTGAGTGGTACGTAAAATAAGATTCTGTGTGAAATGTCATGAAAGTAGATTTTGAAGCTTTGACAGATGTGAGAAAAGGAGAAATGTTTGCCATTTGTCTTAATGACATTTTAGTACATTTGGAGAGCCAAGGGGGGAAAAAAAACACCCAGCAACAATTTGGGAGGTATGTGAGCTGCTTCCAGAAGCAAGGTTGGACTGAGAGCATACCCACAGGATAGCAGGGAGCCTGTTCCTCTGCACAGACTGCAGAAAGGGGACAGCAAATGAGGAGAAATAAGTGACAATCTCAATTCGGAATGCCTTGAGCTCTGGCTATGCTGGCTGGCATGCCCCCCTCCCCCAGCAGGACTGCAGTAGTTTGGGCTCCTTGAGAACATACATTAGTATGAAAAGAAACAAGTAAATCTTTTAGGAGTGTAAGGGAAAGTATTTGCATGTAATTACCAACCAAGTAAAGACAACTGTTTTCAATGCCATATCTGGACAAAATACCTGTTGGGTAAAATCCAGTTCTACAGCAGTCAGATACCAAATTGCCAACAACCTGAAATTGTCCGAAGAGTTTTAGGTTTCATTCATATGAGAAAGCAGGAGTCATGGACTCACTAATTTCTTTTGACTCCTGAGTTTAGAAGATAATATAACAGGAAAATGAACCCTTGGAAGAAGCCTTGGTGAATAACTGGTATCTATAACCAATGGCCAGTGGGTGCCAACAATGAGTCATGGCATTTTCAGCCACTCTCTGACCCATTAAAGAGAAGCCCAGGTGGGAAAGGACACAGCATCAAACAGAGGAAGCCGAGGAGCAGTGTGGCCCCCTGCTGAGGGAAAGGGGCTGAGGGGGCAGGACTTGTTTTTCCACATGCCAAAAGTTGTATGTAACCTCAATTTCATGTTTCAATGAGTAGGGAGTCAAAACTGTTACGGGTAAACCATGCTATGGCAGAGCAGCATGCTGATTTGAGTTAGAAATGAGAAATGTGCAATGCCTTATTGTGAGGAACTAGTTCTGGGAGAGCTATTCACAGCGAAGAATTGATTCATTGAGTTTACCTTTTTTTTCCTGTGTGTGCGTTGTCCTGAAAGACATCACAATTTCCATGAGTATGTCCAGCTCTCAAAATTATCTGACAAGCAATGCAAGCACATTCCAGGCTGAACTGCTGGTAAGCTGCTTGCTGTGACTGCTGCTTGGCATAGATGGTGTTAAGAGCAGAGCTGCTGCTCCACGGGCAGGGAGCTCACCTGGTTTGTCAGCTGCCCCCTGGACCAGCAGAGCTTGTTCACTGCATTCACACCTCGAGCTGATTGCTGGCACTGTCCACTCTGTCCCTCATTTGTTCACAGCTGTTTGGCTTTCCAGACCATGATCTCAGGGAGTTGAATTGCACCCAAGACCCATCTATGGTCAGGGCCACTGGGCCAGTCAGATGCTAACTAGCAATACAACTCTGGAATAGTCATAAATAATAATTTATTTTTTTTTTAAAAAAGAGCAGCTTATTTGTGCTTTTGTTTTGCTATGAAGACAACATAGCACAAAGCTGATGTGAAGTCTGCATAATTAATGCCATGCTGACTCCTCTCTCTATATGGGAAGAGAGGAAAAGCCAGGTGTGGGCTACCCTGCTCTCTCCAACCCTCAAAGCTTGCCCAGCTGTGCCCAGAACCTCTCACACCAGCTGGACCACTGCCCCATAAACAGTATCATCCTCATTGCCTGTGAGTGGGTAACAATTCCTGCCCTGGCTCGTGCTTTCATTTGCAGCTGTAGGTGATCATTTGCAGGGGTTGGGGGCTGCGTGTGAAGCCATTCTGGTGAAGCTCTACAAGCAGGGCAGGTTCTCTGTTAGGAAAGTCATGGTTAAACTGTAGTGACCACAGAGAGAACTTGGGAAGCCATCATATGTATCAACTTCTTCCTCTTTTGTACTAATTTATTTCCTCACAGATCTCCCATCAGTTTTTTTCAATTTTGGTAAATAAAGGTGACCCAAATATCTCAATTATCTTTTTTCCTCCTTCAGCACTTAAATCTCTGTTATTATTTAACCATACACCTCATAGCTGTTATTCTGCAAGCCGTCGTGTGGCAGATCAGCACGCCCAGGCCCCTGTGAGAGGTGAACCCTTTCCATTTCCAGCAGCCCTGTATCTGCTGATCCATCTTGCAGCCTGCTACAATTACAGGTTGCTTTCACCTCTCACATTTCCCACTTTAAAGAAAACCACGTTGCTGGGAAGCATGTTTGTTCCCAGCCTGCAGCAGTACCTGAGCCTACAGCAGCCTTCTGCTGCAGGAAAGGGCTTTTCTTTTCCTCAGCATTACTGCAAGAAAAATATGCAGTGTTAAAAGCAAAATGACTAGGAAGGTTTTCCCCTTGTACTGTGTGAATGATACTGAATTCTGTCTGTCTGTGGGTGCAGCGATGTGAAAAATGGAAAACCTGCACTGCCTGACCCCACGGGCCCCCCTTTACATCTGCAGAACTAAACATGGTGCTCCAGGAAATGCAAGCATGAGCCGTTTGGAATGGAAGGGGGGAAAAAAAACAAACTACGAGCACATATTTTTAATTTACTACTGCTGTTATTTAAGATAAATCCTTGGGCTGCAGCATTGGAAAGAAGGAGTAGATGTGATTGGTGCCAGCACCTCCTTGCCCTCATGCAGTCAAAGGGGTGCAGGCCAGAGGATGCTTACTGGTACAGCTCTGGGAGGCTGGCGTCCCACCCATTGGTCTCTGCAGCCCTGTGCTCCTGCACAGTAAGCCATTCCCTGCTCAGCTCTGCCAGCTTCCATGGTTTAATTGGGCTCTGCCTCCAAATATTAACGGCATAAATAAAGTTATGGACTACGAAGCACTTCAAGAGGTCAGCTGGCCTGTTTCCTTGATTTAAGGTTGCATTAGTCACAGTATATCATTCCTGCTGAAGAGAGATGCAATCTGCTCTTAGAGATCCTCAGCAGTTGAGGTCTGACAGCCTCCATGGGCTGTCGCCTCACCACGGTTATCATTACAAAGTCACTCCTTGGCACCTAACTGGATTCTTCCTTGCAGCAGCTATCGACTGTAGCCCCTTCCCATGCACTAGCAATGGAGAAGACTTCCTCCAAACTGGTGGTGACCTTCCATGCCTGTGGAGACCTGCACATCCCTTCCATCTTCATCCCTCGAGGCCAAATACAGAACGAGTAATTTCCTGGAGGCACATTTCTTTCTTTTCCCATTCCATATGGATGGGGGCAAGCAAACCAAATCAGCGCAGGTGCAGAACTGGGGAGAAGGCTTGTGCCTGAGCAAAACTGCCTAAGAGAAACCCTAATGTGCTACCTGGCATTTACACAGCCAGTTGTGCAACTATTTACCAAGCACAGTACACAGGGTTTTTAACCATGGCAACCTCTGTATCATACAGCCCACATGCACAGACAGCTGTGGCAAATAAACAGGTGACAGACCCGAAATAGCAGCACACTATTGCCTTAATTGTTAGCCCATTGATCTCGTAGTGGGTGTAAATAGAGTGATTCTGGTGGAAAGAAACAGGAATCTTAATCAGCCCTGATCAAAAAGGGGCACTGTGCAAAGACCGTGCAATAAAAGGTATGGCAAAAAATTGCTTCCTTGCTGAATCAGCCCAAATGTGCAGAAAACAAAACAAACAACAAAAAAACTTGACTGATGTGACAGCCACCTGCTGCTAAAACCTGTTTTTGCTGCTGTTCTTACTGTGCGTGTGTGCCAACATTAATGGCAATTATAACCTGCAAATATTGCTTTAATATCCAGGCCCTCATTCTGGGGGAGATGATCCCAAGATCCACACGTGATGTCCATCCTAGTGCTGGTAACATCTGCCAGGTGGTGCTGGGCTCAGTGCCTTGGTGGCGGGGTGGTGGTTTGCAGACAGCAGCCTGGCACCATAACCCCCAGATTCATGTTACCCTGGACATAACCCCATAATCCCAAATTCCTTGTGCTCAATGTGGGGGCACAGTGGCAGACGGCTAATGGGGAGCCCCCCTGGATGAGATCCCTCTTGCAGCAGGTACAGGGAAAGCAGCTGAGACCTCCAAGCTGGGTCCCTTCCAGCCCCAGCGTCACATCTTCACACCTGAACCCTTCAACTGCTGGCTTGTGGAGCTTCACAAGATTTCCCCACCTGCTCTATCCTTCCTCCCCACTGACTGATATAGAGTACTCCAAGCTTGAAGTTTTGAAGGGTTACTTGAAAAACCCCAACACAGTAATTCCCTTTGAACATCCAGTTCATGTGGTCTTGCACCCAAGAGCCTGAACAGCAGCTGCTGCAGAAAATAACCTATTCATCAGTCTTAGAAGGAGACCTGGTCAAATTACTCAATACAAATAATTTAGCTGACAATTTTCTCTTTGCCGGTCATCTACACATGGGCTACTTCTCACAGGCACAAAACTGCCACGTGTCAAGTGAGCCATGGGATGGGTCTGGCCCCACTGCAGGAGCTGGCCCAGAGTTTAATATGGCAAGCCTTCTGCTCCCTGTTAATATTAGGAAGAGAGGGGGAAGAGAAACACGATGCCCTTGGCAGAGTTAGTGGATCCCAAATGTAAAGGCGCCTGGCTGAGACAAACAGACGTATAAAAGCTGGTATCTGTTGGCTGGTTAGCAAGTTTACATTCCATTTTCTGTTGTCACGCTGACACAAATTATTTGCTCTTGTGTCTGGATTGCTATTTGCCAAGGGTGCAGTGACTCCCCTCAGCCTTCCTCACTTGATTAACTGTCTGAGAACCGCAGCTCTGAGCAGGCAGGAAGTTCCCCACTGGTTGGCCCTGCCCTGCTGAGAGCAGCATGTTGCTATTAGCGTGCTATGCCAGGGGTGTCACAGCTCACCCCACACACCATGCAATGAACCGCAGGGCTCTGTGCTGCCACAGGACCCTGGCACGAGCCAAGGGCTGGGCCCCAGCCAACTTTAAATAGAAACCACCATCTCCCTGCCTGCACCGGGGCTTGTATGTCAGCCTGGGGCGTGATGACTGATGGCCCAGCTGCTGCTGCGGCCGCCTTTGGAGACCTCTAATTTAATTAATGGCTTTGGCATGTGTGGAGCATCGCTCCCGCGGCACCCGGCCTCTGGCTCTGTTTCTCTGTGCAGTGCGCAAGTGGAAGCGCTGGGAGCTGGGTTTTCCCTATGGCTGGCAGCAAGGGGAGACACAAAAGGGTTAATGGGGTTTGCTCAGCCAAGATCTTAAAAAAACTAAATAAAAAGCTGAAGCTGTCCTAGGTTTTCCTACATCTACAGAACACAGAGGAACCTGAGAAAAACCTTTTCCCTTTTGCAAAACGTGGCAGGGTGGTTTTCTGTTCTACCACAGTGCCCTCGATCCTCTTTGAGAGTATGGGATGTCATAGAATCATAGCATGGCTTGGGTTGGAAGGGACCTCAAGGATCATCTAGTTCCAACCTCTGTGCCACAGGCTGGGCTGCCAACTGATGGATCCAGTACACAGTCAGGCTGCCCAGAGCCCTATCCAGCCTGGCCTTGAACACCTCCACAGATGGGGCATTCACAGCCTCTCTGGGCAGCCTGTGCCAAGGCCTCATGACCATCTCAGTAAAAAAACTTCCTAACATCTAATCTGAATCTTCCTTCCTTCAGTTTAAAACCATTGTTTAAAAAACCCCTTGTCCTGTCACTACTGCTTTGGAGCAAGGCTCCAGCTTAGGGAAAAGTTAGCTAGAATGTCCCACCCCCCAAAAAAAAGTTCAATAAGAGACTGTCCCTGCACCCATCCCTCAGTCAGGCCTGAAGCCAGGGTCACAGAGTGCTCAGACATTTGGGGTTAGCTCTCAGAAATAAAGAGAACCAGGGCAAAGAGAAGAAAAGGCTCAGAGAGCTTCAGCTCCCAGAAGGGTCCTCAGATGAACGGATTTGGGATAAAGGGGAAGCGCTTTATTTCCTTCAGCATGCCCTTCAGCGTTTGTCCATTATTTGCTTTGAGATGTGCCGGGCTCACTCAGCTCCACTCTTTACGGGTAAAAACGGCAGCTCTGCAGCCAGGCATCCCAAGCAGCATTTCCATCTGCTCATCAGCCCGGTCACCTTTGGGCCAGGCTTTAAAAATAATAAGATTCTAAGGTTCTACCTTTACTTTTTAAATTCTTCCCTTGATGCTTCCTTTCCATCACCACTATATGAGCGGAGAGAGCGCTTTCTCTGCGCTGGGAGCGTTCAGCTGGACCACAGCCTTCCGCCTGGTGGGAGCGGAGCTGCTCTGCCAGGGGGCGGCTGCACCGCCGCGCCTGCCCGCATCGCCGCATGGCCGCCTGCGTGCAGTGATGTGTGGAGCTGCAGCCGGGCCTCAGCAACGAGCTCTGACTTGTTAGACAGACGGCAAGCAGCAGATGGAACACCGACAACGACACGAATGGAAATAAAACAAAAAATAATCATCAAGAATAATAGGGAATAAACAATAATAAATAATAAATAAGTGAAGTATTAAGTAAAAATAGAATAAAAAGGGAGGAAAAAAATAAAATAATAATAGTAAAATAATAATAAAAAATATAAAATGTGGTAAAATAAAATAATAAACATAAAGAAAAATGAAAAAATAATATTAAAATAAAAACAAAATAAATCATACAAATAAACGATAATAAAGATTAAAATAATAGTTAAGTAAATTAAAATAAGTAAGAATAAAATAAAAAAAATAAGGAAAATATAAAATCGAATGAAACAAAATAATAAAAACAGAAAAATGAAATGGAATGAAATAAAAACTGATAAAAATAAAAATAAATAAAATAATAAGAATAAAGGTGAAATAAAATAACCTAAAAATAGTAAAAACAAAAGGAGCTAATATTTAAAGTGAAAAATAAAATAAAATTAAAAAAATGAAATAAAAAAATAAAAATAAAATAATGATTGTAAAAATAAAAGTTAAAAAATGAAACGAGGGAATGAAATATAAAAAATAATAAAGTAAAATGAAAGAAATCAGATAGTAAGATAAGACCATCAATCAGACCTCTCCCATATTTAGGCTGTGAGGCCCTCGGTGCCGCTGCTCTGAAGCACATGCCCTGCTCCAGCACAGCAGCATTGCCAGCCCTTTGTTCATGGTTTACCTCCAGGTAAATGTGACCACGAGTTTGACCCAAAAGAACTTTTGCTTCTTTTGATTTGTTGCTGGCCTGCCGCTCACCCTACACTTCGTATAGGAGGTTTCTATACATTTTGCTCTTTGAATAGCATTATAAAAGATGACTTTGCTTGTAGCTGGTCACATGTACACGGATCCCCACTGCACAGAAAACAGCACCCAGCACTATTCTGTGCTTACATGGCGGCAAGGTGACGGCAATCCCATCTGAGCTGAGCACAGGAGCTCAGCTGTGGGTATAGATCTATAGGCATGGCAACAAAGAAGTGCATCAGGGGGCCGTGCTGCCCATTCTCCTACAGCTACGTGTCTTTATAACCATGCCACATACCCTGAGGTGGCTGGTAATGGTCAGGGGAAGGGGAACATGTGGGCAGGGGAAGCAGGTGTGGCTCAGGTTGGGTATTAGGACACATTTCTTCTCAGAAAGAGTGGTGCTGCAGTGGCACAGCTGCCCAGGGAGGTGGTGGGGTCACTGTCCCAAGAGGTGTTCAACAACCGCGTGGACGTGGCACTGAGGGACATGGTTAGTAGGCACGGTGTGGATGGGCTGGTGGTTGGACGGGATGATCTTAGTAGTCTTTTCCAACCTAAATGATTCTGTGATTCTGTGATCTGCTAAAGCGGTAGCAGCGTTGTTCTCATGCAAAAGTTTCCGTTTCAGTGGTCTCCAGGAAAAAAATAATAAGCATTATTTACTTTGTTCTAGAAATCTTTTAAGGATTTAAAAGTATCCCATCACAGATACGATGTACTTACTCCTTCAACATACACTATAAAAGCAAAACTACTTTATATCTCATTCAAATCTATAAAGGAACATTACAGAAAATTGTTACTTTTATTACGCAACCTGAACTTCTACAAGTACCTACTCCATTAGATTTACACCCTGACTTCTTAAAGTTAGAAACAGCACTATAAAGCACAGCAAGAGGTGGGGTATTTATTCTGGAAGGCCACATTAACACTGACTTTCTGATAACAGCTCTTTCTCTGCTCACCTCGTCAGCTTGTTGCTCCCCTGACCCGTGTCCTCAAGCAAATGACATGGTGTGACAGCAGCCTGCAAAGCACTCCGAGATATCCGGGGGATCCAAGTGCTCCTCAGAGAGCTGGCACTGGTGTCCCCTACCAACCTATGCCACCCCACAGAAGGTGTCCTGCTCTGGGCATGTGTGGCCCTGGCACCCAAAACCCGCCCTAATAACCCTAAACCATGAGCTGGCACTGCTGGGCATTGCTGAGTGCTTGGATGGAGGCTGGAGGGGCAGCTCAGTCCTCGGAAGATAAATAAATAAATAAATTAGTAGGTAGATAGGTAAATAAATAACAAGACTGTGGGCTATAGCGCTCAGAGCCTACAGCTTCAGGCAGCCCATTCCACTGCCTGTCACTTTTATATATGCATATATATAAAAAGTGTGATAGCCTGTCACTTTCTACATATCAAAGTTTTACAGCGGCCACCAGTAGCGACCACTCTGTTGCAGAGCAAAGAGCGATTTCCTTGGGGGCACCACCTGGGATTTGCCTCCTCGTGGGTTCCCTGGTCATCACTGGGACAGTAGCTGTGTGTGCTCTCTCTATAGAGGTCACAGGTCTCCCCAAAGCAAAGTTCTTCCACACACGAGTGTGTGAGAGAGGCTTCTTTGCTTGTAGGAAGCATCTCACATTCTCACAGACGTTAATGATGGTTCAGCTGGGTTAGCTTCTCCTTTTATTTGGAAACAAAAGTGAGTTTGATTTGATAGGGACGCAACAAGTAACCCTTTTGGAGACCTTCTGCGAGCTGACGGAGCTGCACAGCCTTGCAAAATCGGATTTATTTCTAAGTAGGAAGCACACTGGGTATGCTGGCATAGAATAGGAGCCTCCTGCATTCTCATAACCTACTTACTGCTGCTTATCTATTAATGAATAAGGCCTCGGGAAGTCAGGTTTAAAACAAAAACAAAATTGATA